>NC_090321.1:26944126-27277325 GCF_040869045.1 Eurosta solidaginis | reverse complement strand
AAATTGAAGTCATTCTATACTTAGTATTTTCTCTAACAGTTTTAAAGTGAATTAGAATCAATCTGGACTTGATCATTCCTCTGTTGACATTGACGGTTTCGTTAAGAAAATAATCTCTTGGTCGGAGCAACTTCTGCCCTCCTATTCCACTACGTTGCAAATTATTTCTTCTACAAAGACTTCGCTTGTCAAAGGTTTTATTTATTCTGCTGCTAGTTCAGATCCCTGCCACAAATCAGTTTGCGGCAAAGCTAAATTTCATGCCGAGTAATTTGCTTGTATCAAAGCTGGTCGCCTAGTACACGTGCACCATAAAATAGCTGTACCTTGAGCGTAAAAATCCCAAAAAAATTGACATAAAGTCTTGAGAATGTAAACAAACTATTTGTGACCACGTAATGAACATTTGACATGTTCATAAAATTGGAATTGTTAAATCATCCCTAAACTTGCGTAAATTTAAATTTGTGTTCCACAAAAAAGTTATTATTTTCAAGCCAGTCTGCAAAGCACTTCAGATTTTTCTATCTTACGCAAAAATTCAATAAATATTTTCACAGTGTACTTTTGCGTTCAATGGAATCACTTAAAACTCTGGCCAACTCTTCTATGTAATTTTATGTTTTAAAAATGTTTAGCTACTTTCATGGCTAATAACTGCTTAACCAATACTAAAAGGAAAGCAAAAAAAAAACTGTTTAACGAAGTTGTATAGGGGTGCAGGATAAACTACAAAAAAAAATGTTTTGTAAAGGTTGAAAGTGTTGAGTAGCATTTACAATGACTGCTAGTAATTAGAACTTTGGCATCTTATGGGTTTTGAACACTGGAGCACTAAGCTTGAAATTTTTTGCGACCTTTGAGCAGATCTATTGTGCCTTTCAGCCTAATTTTGTCTGTGGAGGCTTTTGGTGTATCTAAGTATCTCTTCAGACTTTTTACTCCATATCACATAGGGATTAAGAGTCACACCACCTACATGGGAGGGTCTCTGCCTTACCAGAGCGACGCATTCGCTGAGAATGTGAAACGGCGTTTCATCCTCCAGCTCACAAAAATGACAAATTTGAGTATCGGATAGATTTAACTTACTTAGGTGATATCGAAGACTACAGTGTCCCATATAGTACCCAGTGAGAGTTCTTAGTTCCTCCCTGATTGCATTAATGATTTTGGCTGATATTTTCGGTGCCGGAACAGTTTGACCTGTCTTTGCCCTGTGCAGTCAATCCAGGGACGTCTCAATTGTTTTGTTTCCCACTTACTTATGGTTTCCCTGGTGTGTGCTTGTGTGCGTCCACAAAAGCGCTCTGGACCATGGAATGCTGTTATAGCACCCTGCTTTGCTAGGTAATCTGCACGTTCATTATATTCACGTCCCTGATGTCCGGGAATCCCTCCTAATAAAACCTTGTTTTTGGCTTCCAGGTCATTAAGGATTTCAATGCAGTCATTCACTGTGTAGGATTGCAAGACACGCAGGGCCACCTGGCTATCCGACATAATGCAGATGCTCTTCAAGGATGAGCCTCTCCGCAGACATTCTCTACAGCAGACTTCTATTGCATGGATTTCTGCTTGAAATATGGTGGGGTAGCATCCCCGTGGTATGGCTTTTTTGAAGTTCGGCCCATAGATGCCTGCGCCCGTTCTTCCATCATCGAATTTCGATCCATCCGTGAACCAAACCTTTGAGTCAGGGTCAATAGGACGATTTCCTATTTTCCAGTGGGTCCAGTACACAATTAACATTTCAAAGTTCCGTGAGATCCTGAGCTTAGGGGGCATTGTCATGCAGTCGTAATGTGGGATTTCTTATGAATTTTCTTATTACTTTAATATGCCCTATCACGTTTCCTGGCTTCAACTCCGAAATGTTTTGATAGCATTCAAATTATTTGTGTATAAGACAAGTGTGATAACTTCAGCAAATAGAACCGATCACCTGACTTTTAAAGTAACTATCGTGTTCTCATCCTGTATCTGTTTCTATTCTAAGAACCCGTGACTGCCAGGCATTTGTCATTTTATAAAAGTTGAAATTTCGCCAGTGCATACTTCCAACTGAAGCAGGATCATTGGTCTATTTTAAAACTTGAGTCATGGTGGCTTTAACAGATATCGTGCAAAAATTTTGCAAAAAAATAATCCTTTCTTTCGTCATTTTATAAAGACTGATTTTCATATATGGTCTTCGCCACGATATAAGAAGCCACTAGCCTCATTGCCAGACACTTTCCATAGTGGTTTTGTCCAGCCAGACACTTTTTATAATGCAAAACAGTACTTTTTCATAAGCTGAAGGTTTTTTACGGCAAACAAAATTTCAAAAGTTTTTTAAATATTTTGTATTCGAATTTCAGTATAAAATTGCTTCGATGTTCTTTGAAGTTTAGAAGGATTAAAAGTGTCTGGCTAGTATGCACTGACGAAATTTCAACTTTTATAAAATGACAAAAGTCTGGCCGTCACGGGCTCTTACTCTATTCTATCACCTCTGAAGATAGCTGAAATTTCTGTCAAAACGCTTCAAAGTAGCCATCTTGAACGTCCTGTCAGGCGTCTAATACCATACTTGTTTTGTACAAAATAGATGTTATAGTGATTAACAAAATCAAAATGTTAATCAAAAACCTTTTGCGGTCCCTGTGTGAAAACAAAATTAAATTTTTGCCGAATCATTTGCTTACTGTAAAGCTGTTCGCCCAGTACACGTGCACCGTAAATCAGTTGTACATGGAGCAAAAAACTCAGCTGTGTGTTTGCATAAAAGCTTAAGGTCTTGAAGAAACTAGCTATGGAGCTCCTTATAGACCAGAGTATAAATATTTGTTTTACCAACAGAAGCCTTTCCCATAGAGATAGCCATAGGTTAGCGTAAAAATAACTTTAGACTCCAAAAAACCTTTAATATTTTCAAGCTTACCCCTGGCACAGCTACACTTTTTTTCGACTGAGCTAAATTTCAATAAATTTTGTTCAGTGTGGTCGTTAGTTCATTGGAATCATTTGAATCTCTAGACAACTTTGCAATGTAATTTTATGCTTTTAGACTTTAAGTAGCTATTTTCATGACGAACGAATTCTGAGACTGCAAAGAATCAAATTTTTGTGACGAAATGTCTATGCTGGAAATGCTAAGTTGGTGATTGCAAAGTTAGAAGGCAGTAAAGTTTATCATATCTTTTAGATTAAAGTGGCAGCTCAATAAAGAAATTACAAAGACTCATAGTTTTTACAAGATTTTCAAGTATAGATTTCTGTAATTAAATTCTTGAAAATCTCTATCGATTTGGGTTAGTGCGCCATTAAATGATGTATGTAGGTGGGTTGAACTGGGCGGTCAATAAAGACCTCACATGGACTGAATGTGTCGCATAGTACTAACCACCGAGCGTGGTACACCAACAGAGAGCATGCCCAACTGCAGCTCGCACTTTCTACAACTGCTGTTACTGACGAGGCCTAACTTATATGCATGTGATGCCAGAAGGCAGTGTCCAGTTTGTATGCGCATCGTGAGCCTTAAGTCTTCTCTCTTAATAGATAAGAGCCATTTTGTGAGTTTAAAATCGTAAGATTTGTATATGATTTTTAATATTGTGCAACCACGCGCTTTTGTCCGGCCTTTCCTGCTTGATGCACCATATACAATGCCTGTATTCCTTTGATTTCTCTTAAAAGAATTGGGACGTCTACCGCCGCTTTATCGCGCACTGCGCCCTCCTATGACAACTCACCGGCCTTTACTTTTCTTTCTTACCCTTTGTGACCCGGAACACAGTAAAGATCCAAGGTCCAATGCTCTTTTGCAAACCAGGATACTTCTTGATGAAGTACTGTGTGAGATTATTGCCTTAATCGCCGCCTGACTATCAATATACTTATTGTCGCAACTTCAGCTTAACCACGCTTCCACCAGAATTTGTTCTGCTTTCTTCACGCCAATAATTTCCGCGCGAAATACGCTGCAGTAATCGGGCAGCCTCTAGGATTTGCTTATTTCTGGATCAATACAGTCAATAGACCCGACCGCTTCTGTTAGTTTAAAACCATCGGTATACACGTGTATAGTATTTTGTAATATATCTGCACCCTGGCGCCAGCCCTCCGGCTCAATTATGGCCCCAAGATCCCTTTCGCTGCTTTAAGCCTAGTTGCAGTTGCTTACGCGATAGCCATTATAGGATAAGGAAAAGCTCGCTCGGAGCCACTTTACAGGGTTGGAGGTTTATATATAAGACTGGCGGCACCATTTCGCTATTTTTCACCCTCTTAACACCTTCGTTGTGACGTCTACGTCCTACTCTTGCCCTTTTGGTTCAAGGTTTTTGAGGTCATCTTCAACCTCTAACACTTCTTGCGTGTTACGGTGGTTATCCTCGGGACTTCTTTTTCCGAGGCGTAAATGCCGTGTTCGATGTTATTCTGTACGACTTGCAGCACCAACTGGCTGCTCGTTCCACTCTAACACTTTAGTCTTGACATTCGCATTCTCCCTGTCCCCTTTTTTAAGGCCTTCGCGATATATTTAACTTCGCCCGCTTCTAGAGTGCTGGGATTTTTACCCTCGAGCCTTCTTTTCCTGAGTCGCATATAAATTTTCCTTGTTCCCCGAAACATTTTGCTAAGCTGAGTGTACACTATATCCTTCACCTGCTTGTTTATTTGGAAGATGTTGTGCTGACCATTCTCCATATGCTGAGATATAGTAAGTACCTTCCAATCCTGTGTCGGTGTATTCGGGTTCTGATTCTGAAGAAGTCGCAGCGTATCCTCCGACATCATCACGCATGGTGTTCATACTTTAAATTTTGGTACCGTAGGGATCTGCGCTCACCACCTTTAACCGCGCGCATGCGTCGCCATTGCAGGCTTGGGAAGGATTGCTACGAGCAACCACATTTAGTGACTAATTTTCCATATCACTCAGCCTCTCAGAAACAGCTGAAATCTTAGTGTTAACTCGCTTTAGCACCTTCGGGAAAGCCGCAGTCTTAGCGTTACCTCACTTTGGCTTATCTCTTACTTTCACATCCGTGGTTGTCATATCGTCACTTTTAACGACCTCTCTCTGACTTGCAGCTTTCGAGGAAGTTATTCTCTAACTATTGAGGCCTATCTCTCCTAAGGCTTTAGACCAACTTGTCTTGTTTATGCGGTATGCCTGCCTCGTGGCCATTGAACTGGATCCCTTCTGCCTCTTGAAAGGAGGCTTGTTGCATTCAGCTGAACATTGGCCTCTTCACTCTGCCGCTCGTAGCTTATTTCACTCGTACCGGCTGCAGTACCAAGGATTTTGCGCAGCAAACCTCTTTAAATGTTTCCACCTAATTCTATCACATCACGGGCCCACTCCAAGTGCTCACTCTCAATTTCTGTTGTGTCGACGACTGCTCCCAAGCATCGGACAATACTTAGTGCTGCACGGTACTGTGAGATAATTCTCTTGTTCCCTCTGCTCCGTATCCTTCTTCACTCAACCTCTTGGATTCGTATTTTTTTCTATCACGGAGCTCGTTGACTCTCCACTAAATTCGCCTACCAAGTCCGACGTATTGGCTATAGCGATTTTGTCATTATAAGCTTCGACTGCGTTTTCCCTCTATCATCCTCCATATTAAAATAACATCTTGAGTCGCTCATCGTGGTCATACGACCACCTAGCCGACGAGCCGGGCTTTGCGGTCCAATATTAAAGATGGAGAAGAAACCCATCCTCCAAGGCAGTGCCGCTTACTATAGTAGGCGAAACGGGGTAGGGTCAGGCCGCTAAGCAACATAGTCGGACGCTCTGGAGTTCGGCTAAGCCCTCACACCATAGACACACCCTAGTGAGGGGTCAACAGGTCTACTACGAAGCTATTTATTCCAAGTCAAAATGTTGGACTTATTCGGACTGAAGCATTTTGATCCGTAGTTTAGTCATTATTTGCATGTTACCTAAATAAAATTAATAAGCCACTCTACTGAAAATTGCGTTTATTAAAGAAAATTTGGGGCAATAAAAAAGCTATTTTTTTGCATTATTTTGATTAATTGATTTTTTTTGTTGTTTTCGCTTCGAATTGAGTATAAAATGCAAAACACCCCCCTTTAAATGGGCGTGTACGTGTCGACCACCAAAGAGCACGAAAGTACCGCAAGATACTTTGACGCGAAATAGCAGAATATGGCACAGCCAACTTGAGCAAAAAAAAAACAACAACAAATTAAAAAAATAATAATAACAAAAAATTCAACGGTAACGCCTTCAACGTGGTAATAAGAAGAACATGCACAATTATACGCGTAAGTACATATCTATATACACCGTTATTGTATCTACATATTAATATAAGGAGCAAACATTGAAAAATTAAGAAATTACTACAGAGGTAAAGTATAGAGTATAATAATAAATTCAAGTGCTTTGCAGTACAAAGGTTGCACAATGAACGTATGTAAGAAGTACTCCCAAAATCTTAAAAATGAATACTGAGTTGTCTTGGAACAACGCTGAATACTCCAGTTATATGCTCTATCGGTGTAATATCTATAGCGGGACAGAGTACTATCACATCAACAATCTTCTCTTTAACTATATAAACCATCTCTTTAACTGTATTGTGGAACCAACGCCTCTAACGGCCCTCTCATTATGGTCCAGCCCTGTTGAAACAGCAATTTTCCTTGGACTCCCGCTGGAGGATATTGATGACAATTTATGTTCGGTCGCACCTATTGGATGGGCCGAAACTCTGCAACAACAACAACAACAAAAACTATCACATCCTCTGTGTATGGTTGCCATCAATCACTTGATCAGCGACTTCGACCTCCCATCAAACGCAGAGTACATTTCATAAGTGTCTGCGAACAGCAGGAACTCTGATAGATCGGTTGCTTTGAGATATACATATTTGGCCGTATTTCGCAATTCGAAGAAGAGGCTTACCAGGATGCACAAGGTTTGAAATTAGGTTTAGCCTGAACAAAGAGAGGGAAACCTTTCGGAGAAATTCTTCATTGTACTCTTTGTACGTTAAAGTATGTCTTGGTGTACTTAATACCTAATGTCCATTTTTCATTAGCACTAGTTCGGACGTGGTCAATTTACCTATAATGCAAAACTATAGTTTCGTCAGACTGTCTCCCATATTTTCGGTAGGTTTGGTGCAATTTGTAATACTTCTTGCTGAACATACATACATACATAAATGCACACATACACGCAAACGCACAAAGAAAGGCACATCCAAGTGTGTAAATGCCATCATAAATTCCCCCACGCATTATAAAGAAATTAAATTTTTTTTTTTAGCTAAAGCGGCTTTGTGGCTTAAGCATCAGTCTGCTGCCCAAGCGATAAAAATTTTGCACTCTTTCAAAAATTTACTGGCCAAATTTTACAATCGTCTTAGGTCGATCCACTGTGATGCACTTGGGCTTGGTCAATTGCAATGTGTCGCTTTGACTTTACCAAACAATGAGGTAAATACGTAGCAAACGCGCTAAAGGTGTTATAACGCACCTTACTGAGCTGTCTCTGCGTTATTGTTATTGTTTATTTTGAAGTTCACAGATCGCCGATTGAAGACAATTTCATTGAGGGAGAGAGCCATACAAAAACATGACATGATGCAGGCGGCTTACCAACAGCCCACAGGTGTTGACCCAATGCTTGCGCATGCGTACACTCAAGATACGTTGCAACATAGTTTTTGCGTTTTACGGCTACGAAAAAAAAACAACAAAATATACGCTAAGGCAATACCAACCGAACACTTAATATGGGCAGCAACTTAAGTGTGTTGTAAAATGCGCAAATTAAGTTGTAATAAAATTGTAGCAATTAATCAAATATGATGGACACACGGTGCATGTAGCTTACACAAATACACAGATACTAACACTTCCGTATAGCACTTACGCCTCGCATGTTATGGTGTTGTCGTCCTATCTTTCGGTCAGTTGGTCATTTATGCATCGTTGTATGAAATGTCAAGCGATTCGCAAGAATTTAATGGCCCCAAGTCGGGGCAGAATGAGAATCAAGTGCGACAGAACGTCGGTAGAGGGCTTACTAACTATGTCATTTTTATTTCCCAGCACACATAAAAATCATGATGGCTAAAATTATCCTGAAGGGATGCTAAGCTGAAATTGATCCAGAAATTATTCCTATAATAATCCCAAAGTGATGTTGAAATGATCCTGTAGCTGTGTGTTGTTCCGAGTGGGACCCGGGAAAGTCTCAAAATGATTCCGAAAATAATATCGAAGTGATACTATAACAGTCCTAAAATTATTTCGAAACAAGCCCCAAGTTGTGCAGAAATGATACTGATACTGGTTTCTGAAGTGATTGTGAAATTGTTCCAAACTGATACCGAATCTCGTGATGATTCTATAAATATTTCCTTAGTGATCCTGTAACAGTCCTATAATGGGTTTTAAGTAATTCAGAAGTTATATCGAAGTGACGACTTAAATAATGCTGAAGTGATGCAGAATTTGTAAAAAAAATTTTACCAAAATAGACTTGAAATTATTCCAAAAATAATTCCAGAATGAAGCTGAAGTGATCCTGGAGCTGTCCTTAAATAAGTTTGATGATGACTTAAATAATCCTGAAGTGATCCAGAAATTGTTAATAATTTTACCAAAATAGCCTTGAAATTATACCAAAAACAAGTAAGGAAGGTTAAGTTCGGGTGTAACCGAACATTACATACTCAGTTGAGAGCTATGGTGACAACATAAGGGCAAAAACCATGAAGGAAAATGAACCGAGGGAAACCCTGGAATGTGTATCAAATGAAAGGCATTAAAGAGTATTTTATGAGGGAGTGGGCCATAGTTCTATAGGTGGACGCCATTTAGGGATATAGCCATAAAGGTGGATCAGGGTTGACTCTAGAATGCGTTTGTACGATATGGGCATCAAATGAAAGGTGTTAATGAGTATTTTAAAAGGGAGTAATCCTTAGTTTCATAGGTCGTCGCCATAAAGGTGGACCAGGGGTGACCCTAGAATTTGTTTGTACAATATGGGTATCAAAAGAAAGGTGTTAATGAGTATTTTAAAAGGAAGTAATCCTTAGTTTCATAGGTGGTCGCCATAAAGGTGGACCAGGGGTGACCCTAAAATTTGTTTGTACAATATGGGCATCAAACGAAAGGTGTTAATGAGTATTTTAAAAGGGAGTGGGCCTTAGTTCTATAGGCGGACCCCGTTTCGAAATATCGCCGTAAAGGTGGATCAGGGGTGACCCTAGAATTTGTTTGTACAATATGGGTATCAAAAGAAAGGTGTTAATGAGTATTTTAAAAGGGAGTCATCCTCAGTTCCATAGGTTGACGCCGTTTCGAGATATCGCCATAAAGGTGGGCCAGGGGTGACTCTAGAATTCGTTTGTGCAATACGGGTATCAAACGAAAGGAGTTAATGAGTATTTTAAAAGGGAGTGGGCCTTAGTTCTATAGGTGGACGCCTTTTCGAGGTATCGCAATAAAGGTGGACCAAGGGTGACTCTAGAATGAGTTTGTACGATATGGGTATCAAATGAAAGGTGTTAATGAGTATTTCTAAAAGGGAGTGGGCCCTCGTTCTATAGGTGTTCGCCTTTTCGAGATATCGCCATAAAGATGGACCAGGGGTGACTTTAGAATATGTTTGTGCAATACGGGTATCAAACGAAAGGAGTTAATGAGTATTTTAAAAGGGAGTGGGCCTTAGTTCTATAGGTGGACGCCTTTTCGAGGTATCGCAATAAAGGTGGACCAAGGGTGACTCTAGAATGAGTTTGTACGATATGGGTATCAAATTAAAGGTATTAATGAGAGTTTTAAAAGGGAGTGGTGTGAAGGCGTTTTCCAGATATCGACCAAAATGTGGACCAGGGTGACCCAGAACATCATCTGTTGGATACCGCTAATTTATTTATATATGTAATACTTGCCAAGATTTAAAAAAAAAAAAAATAAAAAAGATTTTAAGGGTTTTTTATTTCGCCCTGCAGAACTTTTTCATTTTCTTCTACTTAATATGGTAGGTGTCACAACCCTTTTATAAAGTTTTTTCTAAAGTTATATTTCGCGTCAATAAAACAATCCAATTACCTTACCATGTTTCACCCTTTTTTCGTATTTGGTATAGAATTGTGGCATTTTTTCATTTTTCGTAATTTTCGATATCGAAAAAGAGGGCGTGGTCATAGTCGGATTTCGTTCATTTTTCATACCAAGATAAAGTGGGTTCAAGTAAGCACGTGAACTAAGTTCATTAAAAATATGTCGATTTTTGCTGAAGTTATCGTGTTAACGGCCATGCGGAAGGACAGACGGACGACTTTGTATAAAAACTGGGCGTGGTATCAACCGATTTCGCGCATTTTCACAGAAAACAATTAACATCATAAAATCTATGCCCCTACCAAATTTCAAAAGGATTGGTTAATTTTTGTTCGACTTATGGCGTTAAAAGTATCCTAGACAAATTGAATGAAAAAGGGCGGAGCCCCGCCCATTTTCAAATTTTATTTTATTTTTGTATTTTGTTGCACCATATCATTACTGGAGTTGAATGTTGACATAATTTACTTATATACTGTAAAGATATTAAATTTTTTGTTAAAATTTTACTTTAAAAAAAATTTTTTTAAAAGTGGGCGTGGTCCTTCTCCGATTTTGCTAATTTTTATTAAGCGTACATATAGTAATAGAAGTAACGTTCCTGCCAAATTTCATCATGATATCTTCAACGACTGCCAAATTACAGCTTGCAAAATTTTAAATTCACTTCTTTTAAAAGTGGGCGGTGCCACGCCCATTGTCCAAAATTTTACTAATTTTCTATTCTGCGTCATAAGCTCAACTCATCTACCAAGTTTCGTCGCTTTAGCTGTCTTTTGTAATGAATTATCGCACTTTTCGGTTTTTCGAAATTTTCGATATCGAAAAAGTGAGCGTGGTTATAGTCCGATATCGTTCATTTTAAATAGCGATCTGAGATGAGTGCTCAGGAACCTACATACCAAATTTCATCAAGATACCTCAAAATTTACTCAAGTTATCGTGTTAACGGGCGGACGGACGGACGGACGGACATGGCTCAACCAAATTTTTTTTCGATCCTAATTATTTTGATATATGGAAGTCTATATCTATCTCAATTCCTTTATATATGTACAACCAACCGTTATCCAATCAAATTTAATATACTCTGTGAGCTCTTCTCAACTGAGTATAATAATTCCGAAGTGATGCTGAAGTGAGCTGTCCTTAAATAAGTTTGTATTGTATTGAAATGGTTAAGAAGTTGTCCCGAAATGATACCGAAAGTAAGTTTGATGATGAAACTGTTTCAAATTTATCCCGAAATTATTCCGAAAATAGTTCCAAAGTGATGATGAAATGATCCTGCAGCTCTTTGAAATAAATTTGAAATAGACTCGAACCTATCCAGAAGTTGTCCCGAAATGATACCCCGAATATTCCGACAAAAAAAATGCCGAAGTGATTATGAAATGGTTCTGTCTTTAAATAAATACGAAATATTCTCGATGTGCTTCAGATGTTTTCCGGAAATGATACCAAAATAATCCTGAATTGGTGCTGCATTGTTCGGAATTGATTCCATAATAGTGCCGAAAATAGTCCCGAAGTGATGCTGAAATGATCCTGTAGCTGTTCTTAAATAAGTTTGAAATAGTCTCGAAATGATCCAATTGTTTTCCCGAAATGCTATGTAAAACAATTCTGAAGTGATACTAAAACTGTTCCAAATTCATCCAGAAATTATTCTTAAAATAAGCCAGAAATGATCCTATAACACACCCAAAATGGTTTCGAAATACTTTCGAGAGTATTCAGTAGTGGTCCTGAAATCGCCCCAAATTTCATCGAAATAGTTTCAAAATAATGCTCCTAAAATAACCCCAAAGTGTTCATGAATTCATCCCGAATTCTTTACGAAACACGCCCGAAGAAGTCTCAAAATTGTCCAAGAATATACAAAACAGTTCCGTACCTTTATCAAGTCCATCAATCCCTAACTCATGTGAAAAGGTGGCATTTAGTTCCATATTAGTTGGTATGCAGATCGAACGATCCCAAATGTAAAAGAAAGTATCCGATCGAACTCGAATTTAAGCCGATTTCGAAACCGAACTATATATTCGTGTTTTCTGACGTTCGGCCGAATCCGCTCTTTGACTTTATTTTGAAACTGGATTTTACATAAATTTCGTAGAAACTTGGGAAACAAATTTATATAATTTGACAGCTGTTGGATCGAATTATGGAGTCTTTAAATTAAGCTGCAAAATAAATATTTACAAAAGTTTGACTGATCAGCCAAAATTTAGGTCGAAACCTAACCTAACCCGAAGTGCACCTACAAAGCGGAACTTTTCGCTAAACGAACTTGAACCCAATATTTGGTTGGATACCAGTAAAAATGTACGAACTCTCCAGGGCTCAATATTCGACTCGCTTATGGTCAAAAATTTTAATTTGGAAATATCCAAGAATAAGCACATATTGGAATCGCCAAAGAGTCGAATACTAGACGCGCTCATGATAGTGGACATGCCTAGGCACACATTCTAGACCAGAGGTGCACAACGTCAACAGAGCTTCAAATGCCATCGCAACATTTTTGTGGTGGTATGTGTGCACTAGGAATATGGCGAAGGCAAATTTGAGCATAGAATATACGCAATAGAGATGCTTACTGCTTGAAGTACAAGCTCTCTGGACAACTCTGTTCTGCGACGTATCGCCGTGATAATATGATCAGTAAAAGCGAATCAATCTCGAAATCGATGCGAACCAGTTGTGCTTACTGGGTTGGTTGCGAGTTCTTTAATGCACATTCCTGTGGGTTTGTCACACATATGTATATATATTTGGGTTTATCTACCCATAAACCATACAAAACATTTCTGTTAAATTTTGAGTCGGTTGTGTTTGTTGATTATCAGTTTTTTTTTTTTGCAGTTAACACCTTTGTAGCGGTTCATATGTGCGGCTTTTTTTGTGGCTATGCTTTGCATACGTTCATGCGCTGTCTTTGTGACAAATTAACGTCATTCATCATTGGAATGTACCGCTGTGACACCGCGACACCGAAACACCATGCAACGCATGACACATTGCTTGTAATTCAAAGTCATCAGAGAGTACTTGCTTATAACCATAAGCGTCTGTAGAGTTTATTATGTTGTTCGTCATACTATATTGTTGCACAAAATCCAGACATAGGTAGATATATATGTACATATGTTGCAAGTCATGTGATGTCAGTTATATATTATTTCGAAAGCACACTTGTCATATGAGCTCAGATCAAAGATTTCGTCTGATTGTTAAAAGATGCTTAAGAATTTTCACCAATTTGTCATACTCCATCGAAAATTTACACTTCAGGCTAAGCTTTTGACAGTTTTGTTAGCGTAAGCATAATTTTTTTTTCATAGCACATTTCTTAGAAACTCGACTTGGTATTATTATAGATATGCATCGCTACAAAATGATCTTTCAGGAATCAGTGTAAATTGGTATAATGACTTTATTCGCTTAAGCTTGCGGTACTGTAGGGAATTTATATGCAGCTTGGGTGGTTTTTAGATGACATTCAAAATTAGTTTTAATTTTTCTGTTTCCTCTACAAATACCTCAAAGAAGTACAAACGTCTAGGGCATCTTCCAAGTATAGTTGGGCATAACTATAAACTAAGCAGTAGTAGTATTGAAAATTTGGTGCACTGTGCCCAACTATGTTATAGGGCTTAGCGCTGAATCATCTAAATTTTCAAAAACATTTTTTCTTTTTTAATATACCCCCCTGCCATTCCGAGAAGCATGCATTTCACAGATGATTTCGTTAATATTTTATTGGTAAAAGCTTGCCAAAAGTTTTGTGGACTGCCGATTGTGTGCAGGCGATTGACAATTAGCTGCTTATCAATTCGAGCTGTTGCGACTTACCCCTATGTGAGCATCAAGCCATGGCATATTGTTGCTACCCTGCTCAAATAACTATTATAAATTGTCAGGAAAATAAAGTAAAGCACTTGAGGCTTTTTGGATTTTCGACCAGATCAAACCAACATGAGCTAGGCCCATTGAAGGGACAGATCGACGAAAACTTATTTCAATTGCTGGACTCCTTTAGATGTCATATAGTGTATCGCATTTGGAGATACTTGAAAACTCCTATATATAGATTAGCTACGAGCTCCTCTTTAGAGAAAAAAACGTGAGAGCTGAGACGCCGGCTCATTTCAAGACAAGCCTTTATTGATATGCTCAATAGCAGAGGTGCACAGCACAAGCAGAGCTTCGAAAGCATAAGCACACTTTTTGTAGTAGTGTGTGTGTTAAACGAGACTGACGATTTGAGTTTCAGCACGAAATTTACGCATGAGATATTTACTGCTTGAGGTGCGACCGAAAACCATTGTGAATGATGACAAAGTGTGATCTCTTCTGCATAAACGTCAAAATTCCAAAGTGATTGGATCACCTGATTCGTATTTGACTATCGCTGTCTCATTCTGTATCTCTTTCTATCACCCGCTGAAGATAGGCGCCGCCATATTGAAAAGCCTGTCAAAACGCTGAAAAGTAGCCATATTGAACAGCCTGTCAGGCAGTTGACAGATAAGAGATCACATTTTGTCATCATTCACAATGCCGAAAACTGCTTCTCTGATTTATTTGATGAATCACAGCCGCTGTGCTCAAACCACATATAGGTGCAGACGAATGAATATGCGGCACTTAACGACAGAGTTGTTCTCAAGAGCTTCGGAACACTATTCGGACTTCAACTAATCGTTGTGTGAGCGCAGCCTACGAAACTTAATGTTGTGCACCTCTGCTCCACGAAACTACTTAGGGTACCTCTATCTCATCAATGGGGATTATAGTATGGTCTTATATAAAAAAATTTTGGAAAGAGTGTTTCACAAAAATCATATCTTTTAGCCGATTTCATTCGAATTGATAATATATAACGCTTTTTGATACAAAAAAGAAGTTTCCATATCCGTGTTGAACAGCAAAAAATACAGGATGAAGTGAAACTATAGGAGGAAAGATGGAAGACATTAAATGAAATGAAAGAAGTAATTCCCTGCAAAAATCGCGAGTACTCCATGCATGCATTTATAGAGTACTCGCTATGGACTAAGCGAGTGTTCCAAAATTAACCACAATTCATACAAAAAATATGGTCCAAGTAACATTGCGATATCCTAGGACTGGGCCATATACTCCAGCTCCGCATTACATCAGAGTAATCCATGGAGCACCCACAGTTTAATAAACATCGTGTAGTGATTACAATCGTTAGGAACGAGCAATGATCGGCTTACAATATGTTCGTGTAGAAACATGAGTTGGTCCATTGCTGCATTACAGTGGAGTATAATGGTAAGTACTCCAGTGGACCACATGATCCAACGATTTTTGCAGGGTTAGAGATAATAGTGAGGTCTATAACGTGAAGAGAAAAGGGAGTAAGCAAGGCAGTAACTCTACTATTATTTAAAATACGATGGTGGCGGCTAGATGAGAGACAGAGAGATAAATGTAGTTTAGAGCGGGGATAGGAAAGAAGACAGAAAGGTACTTTGACATTCTTCCGCTAATTTGCTCTCGCAATTGACAGCAGTCTCTGCAGACATGAATAGCTCGAATTCGCTATTAATGAGATGCGGTATTTTGAATGCTATTCTTTGCTACTGTGGTTAGAATTTAGATTGAACATTTACTCAGCTGTCTTAGGTCGATGATGTGTGATCGTTCGTGGTCTGAAGTGTTTGACCTCGCTCGCAATTGCTTCCGAACGTTTAAAGATTAGGATTACCTTGGTTTGGGAACACATCAATATCTACGATCCGATTATGGTTTGCTTTAGTGTATTTGGATTACTTCTGGCTATCTGTGGTCTGCTTTTGTGCAGATGGGCATCGATTCAGCTAAGCAAAAACATTATTTTGTAGAGTAGCGATAGTCTTTTAGCGAGATTCGCATGGAATGTGGTTTACAGAAAAAAATAAGTTCAGTCAAGGTCATTTATACTTGTTAAATGGACCTCAGAAGGTTCATTGTTGTACGTCACAACATGATCGGAAGCCCTTCCTACTGGAACTGCGGTAAAGATGATTGGATAGAGCGATCGATTCACTTCATGCTTAACTGTCTACGTTTTGTTAGAACGACCCCGAATTACTCGGGCTGCAACGGATCTCCGCAGGATTTAACCAAGTTCAATTTCAGTCATGTCCGAATTAAAGTTGACCTCGGTGTTGTTGGTTTTTTTTTTTTTTTTTTTGTTTTCACAATGGACATCAAAAATTTTAAAAAGAAGTTCTTTCAATTAGAAGAAACTTTTTCTAAGCGGGGTTGCTCCTCGGCAGCGTATGGCAAGCACTCCGAGTGTATTTCTTTCATAAAAAGCTCTCAGTGAAAACTCATCTGTTTTGCAGATGTCGTTCGGAGTCAGCATAAAACATGTAGGTCCCGTCACGCCAATTTGTAGGAAAAATTAAAAAAGAAGCACGACGCATATTGGGGAGAAGCTCTGCCTAAAATCTCTTCGGAGGTTATCGCGCCTTACATTTATTTATTTTATTTACTCTACAAAATAGTTTATATATTCGTAAGAAAAATCTAGTATGAATAATCTCGAATATACTGTGGGAATTCTTTGAGTAGCGCATTGAAGATTGCCTCCGCTTTAAATTGAATAAGCGACAATAATAACACTTTAATTAGTCAGCCAAACACAGATATTTAACGTTTCAATTAGCATGTCATTTGTTACTCAATTAACAACAGCAACAACAACAACACAGTCAATATGTAAGTATTGCTATTGCAAACCTCAATCGTAGGTAGACTGTGGTATTTATTTAGTTAATCTGGTACACAGTAGCTGGATAGCTGCGAGCTGTGAAGATTAACATATGTTAATTAACGGTTCATTATGCGGCATTTCTTAACATTTTTCAACTGACAATAAACAAGAGGAAATCGTTAATTATAGCTTAAACAAGACACTGCGACACTAAAAATGTATACAAATAATTGAGTAGTTACAAGAAATTTATATATTTTTTAATATATTCGACAAATTAAAGAAATAATAAAAATCAACTTTTATTTGCGGTCAAGCGATGTTGTTGCTACAGCAGCGAACACTGGCAGTTTTTTTCCAATTTCGTTGATTAAATTCTTTTTTATTAAATCAGTTGAGCAGAGCTCACAGAGTATATTAACTTTGATTGGATAACGGTTGGTTGTACAGGTATAAAGGGATCGAGATAGATATAGACTTCCATATATCAAAATCATCAGTATCAAAAAAAAAAATTTGATTGAGCCATGTCCGTTCGTCCGTCCGTTAACACGATAACTTGAGTAAATTTTGAGGTATCTTGATGAAACTTGACATGTACGTTCCTGGGCACTCATCTCAGATCGCTATTTAAAATAAACAATATCGGACTATAACCACGCCCACTTTTTCGATATCGAAAATTTCGAAAAACCGAAAAAGTGCGATAATTCATTACCAAAGACGGATAAAGCGATGAAGCTTGGTAGGTAAGTTGAACTTATGACGCAGTATAGAAAATTAGTAAAATGTTGTACAATGGGCGTGGCACCGCCCCCTTTTAAAAGAAGGTAATTTAAAAGTTTTGGAAGCATTAATTTGGCAGTCGTTGAAGATATCATAATGAAATTTGGCAGGAACGTTACTACTATTACTATATGTATGTTTAATAAAAATTAGCAAAATCGGAGAACAACCACGCCCACTTAAAAAAAAAATTTTTTTAAATAAAATTTTAACAAAAAATCTTTACAGTATATATGTAAATTGTGTCAATATTCAACTCCAATAATGATATGGTGCAACAAAATACAAAAATAAAAGAAAATTTCAAATTGGCGTGGCTCCGCCCTTTTTCATTTAATTTGTCTAGGATAATTTTAATGCCATAAGTCGAAAAAAAATTTACCAATCCTTGTGAAATGTGGTAGGGGCTTAGATCCTAGGACGATAACGGTTTTTTGTGGAAAAGGGCGAAATCGGTTGAAGTCACGCCCAGTTTTTATACACAGTCGACCGCCTGTCCTTCCGCTCGGCCGTTAACATGATAACTTGAGCAAAAATCGATATATCTATACTAAATTCAGTTCACGTACTTATCTGAACGCACTTTGTATTGGTATAAAAAAATGCCGAAGTCCGACTATGACCACGCACACTTTTTCGATATCGAAAATTACGAAAAATGAAAAAAATACCATAATTCTATACCATGTACGAAAAAAAGGGATGAAACATGGTAATTGGATTGGTTTATTCACGTAAAATATAACTTTAGAAAAAAACTTTGTAAAATGGGCGTGACACCTACAATATTAAGAAGAATGAAATGAAAAAATGCTGCAGGGCGAAATCAAAAGCCCTTGGAATCTTGGCAGGAATGCTATTTGTGCTATTACATATATAAATAAATTAGGGGTACCCAACAGAAGATGTTCTGGGTCACTCTGGTTCACATTTTGGTCGATATCTCGAAAACGCCTTCACATATACAACTACCACCACTCCCTTTTAAAACCCTTTATTACTTTAATTTGATACCCATATCGTACAAACACATTCTAGAATTACCCCTGGTCTACCTATAGTCCTTTTAAATAGTCATTATCACCTTTCCTTTGATACCCATATTGTACAAACGCATTCTAGAGTCAACCCTGATCCACCTTTGTAACGATATCTCGAAAAAGCGTCCACCTATAGAACTAAGGCCCACCCCTTTTTAAATAATCATTAACACCTTTCATTTGATGCCCATATCGTACAAACAAATTCTAGAGTCACCCCTGGTCCACCTTCATTGAGATATCTCGAAAAGGCGTCCACCTATAGAACTAAGGGCCACGCCCTTTTAAAATACTCATTAACACCTTTCATTTGATTCCCATATCGTGCAAAAAAAATCTAGAGTTACCCCCGGTCCACCTTTATGGCCATATCGTGAAAAGGCATCCACCTATAAAACTAAGGCCCACTCCCTTTTAAAACACTCATTAACTCCTTTCGTTTGATAAACTTGTCATACAAAAACATTCCAGAGTTACCCTAGGTTCATTTTCCTACATGGTTATTTTGTCACCATAGCTCTCAACTGAGTATGTAATGTTCGGTTACACCCGAACTTAGCCTTCCTTACTTGTTTGCGATAAATTTAAAACAAAAACGGTTGTGAACTTTATAACTGAAACTAATCGCAAAAACGTGCTTTATGCACTGACCGGGATATTAAAGCCTCAATGCGAGACTCTCTGCTTCCTTGAATGGCAACCCACTAAAATCTAGCATTCCACGGCCCGCGCATTTCGCCGTATCTGGAACCGCGTTTAGCAATACTTCGGGTACGGGTGCATGCTACGTTTGCTACATGGGTACTCTCACGCTAATGGACTAGGCCTTCATCTCCTCGTTTGCTGAGAAGTATATGCCTCACACATGTGCTGACTGTATCCCAAATTTTTCCCCGGCAGGTCGTGTTATTGATGACACTGTTCGGGGATAGGTCTTCAAGTATCTCTTCTACCCTTCTTTGCCATTTGGCATAGTGCTCGCATTCGAATAAGATGTGGCTTACGTCGTCTAATTTTTCACAGTACAACTAGTCTGTTGAGGCTGCACGGCCTGATATCTTAACCTCTCTTTGCCCGTGGCTGCTTTCGTATATTGTATACTGGTCTTGCAAGTTGTTCTCAGAATTTCTAGCAGGTGTTGAGTTACTCTGAAATAAAAGCATTATTGACGCCTAGTATGATCAGCAAGACCACCGGTCTTGCTCAATGGGACGCAGTCTCAACTTTCTTGATTGCGTTTATCACTCCTGCAATGGCGTTCATTGCAGAGTGACTTCCCCGAAAGCCACGCTATCGATGAGTCATTGCTCTTTTGTTCTCGTGAACCGTTGTTTCAGAAGGCTCTGCATAAGTTTTCCTGCATTGTCCAGCATACATATTGGGCGGAAAGACGACGAAGTATGGGGTCTTGCTTTTCGTAATTAGAACTATCCTAGCTATCTTTTATCTGGTGGAAAAATTCTTGCTTCTTGCGCAGCGCCATTTTGAGCTCATATTCGCGAAACTATTTCACATTGTTGTCTTCTCTGGTGACGTGCACATCCTCTATAGGTGGTTGGGTGGAAACGAGAACTTACACAATGTGTCTCCTGTATTCCCTTTACATTATTTCATATCCTTGTCCCCAGGAATCTCGATCCACTTAATCGCAAAGGCCTCTCCAGCATCTAAAACTTTCATCACTCTTTTGTACGTTTCCGACTTTTCGAGAGCCTCAGGCTCCGTTATCGTTACCAGGTATATACTCCATGATTTTCTACCCAGCAGCGATTAGCAGCAGACTTTCTGAAATCATGGGTATATCGGAGATCGAGGATCCAAAGCTCGGCGCTTAGAATAAAAAATTGTAAAAAAAAAACAAAACAAATGTAGAGAGACCTATAACTTGTACTTTGGCACACTAAAGTTCATTGGGCTGTAAAACTGTATATTGAAGAAATTCAGAAAGCTCCACATAAAATGTTCTAAATTTACGAAATATTTTTTCGAGTTTATCGCAGACAACTTAGATATCGGATTGCATAGTTTAAGTAACAAGATTCCTAGAAGTTTTATCGTGAGTTGTCAAAAAATAGAAAAAAAGAATTTTACAGACTATGGTTGATAAAAATTTCTGCTTCTATTTTCGTGCTCACTGCTGTATATTATCTAAAAAGAAATGCATGATGCTGTTTAGGAAATTGGTTAATTAGAGGTTTGTAATAAAAAAGCAGAATTATTAAGAAAGGTAATAAATTTAAGCATTGAAACCGTGAAATCGTTTTAGACACAATACATACAAAAAAGTAATTAAATTAAAATTTGTAAAAAACATGAAAGCAAAATTGTTTGTTTTTATTAAACAGGTCACCGAAAAATTAGCACAGCTTGTCAGTTAAATAATTTAATTTAATATTGCTGACCGGTTTGGCATGACAAATTAGCTTCTATGAATTTAAAAGCTGCACTCAGCTGACAAGGCGCAATTATAATATGAATTTTAATTGAAACTTTTGCGATATTTTGGGAATCGTATGTTGGCTTAGTGTAGATTTGTTAGATTGATGAAGCATCTCGCAGCAATGGGTATCATGTTTTAATCTCAAAACTGGTCTCACGAGTACGATGTGTGTTTACGGTTTCAACTTGGTTTAACGTTAATCTGCATTTAAACAAATATAAGCTATGAAATTTACAGTTGCTGTCAGTTATCTATGATGTGCAAGCTTGTGTTCTTCTTCATATCTAATTCCAGCAGAGCTTCAAATGCAAACGAAACTTTTTTTGTATTAGTAGTGTAGTACAAGGAGAATATTTAAGCATAGAACCGACGAATGTCATATTTTCGCTTGAAGTACAAGCGAAAACAGATTCAATGCTTCCTGTTCTGAAACTTCTTCGTTGCGTTCACACGACATGTAGGTGAAAGCCAATCGTTTTTCAAAGCTCTACGAAGCTCTTGAGTGTATCTCTGATATATGATAAACTGTGAAGAACTTTGACTACTAAAGGCCGCGACACAATAAATTTTTTCATATAGATGTGTTAAGCGCAATCTTGTGTATTCCAGTATCAACGCCACAATCAACCAAGATGTTGCGTTTAAAAAATGAAGGACAAGGTACAAAATTTCACGAAGCACAGTTATAAACATTCTCCCCATACAACAAAAATATTTCCTAACATATTTTGTGTCGTTTTCATTTGCTATATTGCAGTGTTTAATTGCGAAAAATGTTAGAAGTTACCAACTAGTGGGAAAAATTATTTCACTTGCAAAGTGTGCCAGCATCCTTAGCCAAAGCAAATGTCAAATTCTTCTTCTTATGCTTTGCTTGCTACAAAAGTTCCAAGTTGGCTACTTTTCCATGTCAGATTGCGCCAGTGTCGCTCAATCTACCGTTCTGCACAAAAATACGTGCAATCTATCCATAATACATAAGATTGAGTTAAACGCATCTATGTGAAAAACTGCTTATGTGACGAGGCTTTAAGGAACGAGGGTAAGCAGCAAAAACAATACCATTATAGGAATTTGAATAAATTTAAATAAAAAACAAGTAAAGGTGTCTAAGTTCGGGTGTAACCGAACATTATATAATCAGCGTGAGCTTCAATTGGACATTTCATTTCAGAAAAATTAGTTTTCTACATAACACGTGTCATCGCCCGTTTAAAAAAATATCTCCCCATTTCCTCTTAAACTAAAACTTGATAAGTGAAATATCATTGATTCAAAACTACTTTTTGCTAAGTTATAACTTATTATTCTAATCTACGACCCTTTTATACTTTTTTTTGTATCTAAGTTGCCGTGGTGAAAATATGTGTACATAATTTAACTAAGATATGTTAATTTTTCTTCGAGTTATGGCTCCCCAAACATAGCAAATTGCTTAGTCATAAAAGGGGCGGTGGCCACACCCATTTTCAAAAATTTTAGTATTTTAAAATTTAATGTTATAATTCAATTTATAAAGTAAAATTCTATTAATAGAAAGCCCTTTTTTGCTAAGATATAGCTTATTTTATTCGTCCACGACCCTTTTAAAAATCGTTTATATAAAAGTGGGCGTGGTCCTTAAGCGATTTCGTTCATTTGTTAAATTGATTTTATCAGAAGTGGGCGGTGCCACGCCCATTTAAAATTTTTTTTTCAAATTTTTATCAAGTCTCAATATCAGTCCACACTTCAAATTTCAATATTCTAGGTGTATGATTTACTTAATATTCAGGTTTTTTGTGCTTTCCAAAATGTTATATATATAAAAAGTGGGCGTGGTTATCATCCGATTTCGCTCATTTTCAATACGAAACTATGCTGGGTCCAGATAAGCTCGTGTACCAAATGTGGCAAAGATATCTCAATATTTACTCAAGTTATCGTGTTGACGGGCAGACGGACAGACGGACGGACATGGCTCAATCAATTTTTTTTTCGATACTGATGATTTTGATATATGGTAGTCTATATCTATCTCGATTCCTTTATACCTGTACAAGCAACCATTATCCAATCAAAGTTAATGTATTCTGTGTGCAAAGCACGCTGAGTACAACAATCTTGTCTACAAGTGCTGCTTTGGACTGAATAAATAAGTAAAGTGTTCCCCGATAAAAGCAATTAAGCTTCTCATCTTATCTGTATCGAAGTAAAGCTCGTATTTGGACAGGGTTATGAAAAGATGTGAACTTGATGGAGGAGTTTTCCAGAGAAGTATTTAAGTTTTGTCCGTGGTGTTGTGGGGTTTAATGGTGAGCTGTATGTGCTTTACGCAAATATGAACAAAATGCAAGGAACAAAAGGCGAAAGACTCTTTTCTGCAACCGTCTTTGAAAACAGATTAAGGGCGACCTCCTTTGAGTTGGGAGAATTAGGCGCAGAATGTATTTGTACTTCCTTGATTCTCCCAAATAACGTTAGTTATCTCGCGTGACTTGTTACGCAGCGGTAATTAATGCTAACGATGCCCGGCGGAGGCTATCATTTCATTCCCGTGGAAAGTAACTTCAAGCAAGAAGATTCTTCAAGAAAAGTTTTTAAAAACGGCATAACCACTCGGCATTAATTTGGCAAAGCTTCAGATATTTCAGTTATTCAAAGCTTTTCAAGAATAACTCATCCACCAATTTAAGAACTTCCTGTTACAGCTTCTGTCTGATTTTTCAATGCTGATGTAATTCTCAGCTCCTCTTAAAAATTCGCTTCAAGTCATCAAAAGCACTGCACAATAGATGCAATGGCTGAAGTTAAAGGCACAGCCCAAAAATCCGTAACCGTGAGCCACCAAACAAGCTCGACCAAGCTTTTACTACGTACCGTAATATGTACTAAATATCTTGAGTAGCTATTTGTCAGAACGGTATCTAACGTATAAAGCTACTCAAGCTTAAATAAAGTTGAAGGGTTGCCGGTATGCAGTGCTGTTCTCAATCTGCTGCATAAAAACTGTTTCCTTTGCTTATGCATACCACAAAACCCTTTTCTTGATGCTTCCGCAGAGCATATGACAGCTCTCATAGTATTCCGCGACATGCAGCTGCCACAAACAGACTCATGACTGATACGGGTCTTCAGATAATGACAGCTTAAATTAAGATCATCATCATGACGACTAAGACTAACAAAGTGAATTACAATAGTGCCGCTATGAATTCATTGAGCTTATCGCATGATAAAGATGTGCTGGTAGCTGCTGCAATACAAGAGAGCAAGTAATTAGTCCCTATCCAAAAGATATTGAAGCAACCATAATAAGAGGTCAACTACTACTTGACCAAGTTCTCGAAGACAGGTTCTTTGGTAACTATATAATGCAATGAGAACTATTTAAAACCCCAATTATGCATATTGTGAAGATACAGAAAGGTTCTAACATACACTATTGCCTGCGAAAAAAACAGACGGTAAAGATTAGAAAATCGATGTTTACACTATTAAAGTTCTAGTAACTATACAGTGCATAGAGCGCCCTTACGCACCTTATGTAGCACTAAGCCAGGTCCCAGGAATGCGACTGCGACAAACCTCTAAACCGTAAAAGGTACGCCATTACTTAGCGAAGTGAGTTCTAAGGTTGTCGAAAAGGTATAAGTCCTTGGATTGACAGAGTCACATTAATCCGCATAAGACATTAAGACTCCTTAGAAGGAGTCAGTAATTTTTACATTTTTGTTGCAGAAGGGGAATTAGTAACAAAGTTAAATACAACTTTCTTAGAATATGTCTCACCCCATTACAACATGCACAAAATATTCGACCCCATAAGAAATAAATTTATAGTACTTTGAACTCAAACTCTTTTCAACGATTAATTATTTTCATATTCTTTCTTTCTTCTACAGTACGACTCCTGCAAAGGAAATTCTTACATTGACTCAACTATGGTATTACTCAAAATATTCAGTTACGAAAAACTCAAATAATAATAAATTCTCGAGAGGATCAGTTTGCAGCACTCCATGGGATCACAATTAAAATAAAGAGGAATAAAGGAAAAAAAAAACAACTTAATATAGTCCGTAATACAAATCATACTATCAACGCGTAAAATAGTTAATTGTCAGCGCCAGGCTTTGTGCTCGGTAACAGAGGCAAACAAATTGTCATAAGTCAAATGTTGAAATATGAGACTTTTGAAATGTTAAAATTTGGAAGACAAAGTCACGGCAGCAAGCAACGAGCGAGATGCAGAGGGGGAAGTGGAATGCATTTGAATCATTGACTTGAGTATATGAAAATCTGTAAATGCGAACAACACAATGAAACGAAGAAAAAAAATAAAAAAAAAATTATGAAAAACTTTGGGAACATAGAATAGCCCTAAAAACAGAATAACTCAAAAGTAAAAATTTAACATATATTTTTGTACTCTTCATATAAAAATCAAAAATAGTATATACAAGAAAAAAATTTAAAATATAATACTTAGAGTGTGATTTCTTTTATACACGATTAAAAATTTGAGCCTAATCAATGTTCCAAAATATTTTTGTACTAAACAAGAAATCTTTCGACTTACTCCTGTGTGTTCTTTTTTTTAATTTTAATGGGTTAACATTTTGATTATGTCTCAAAAATAAGCCTACGATATCAGAATTTTCACAAAATAAAACTAAAAAGTCTTATACATTTCTGCGTTTAAAACAAAACAAAAAAACTGATCCCAAAACTTCACATCTCGTATGAAATGTATAGTTATTTTGACCAGTACGCCATCTAGCGGAACTTTTCTTAATATCTCAACCCAAATACCACCTATCGCAAGTTTTTCCCTGAATTTGGTTAGGTTGAACTGACCGCTTCATGAGGACCTCCCATATACTGAATGAGTCCCTATCAAAAACCAGGACCTATGTTATAAAATAACTCCGTCCTCTTGGCAAATACTAGAAGCTTCCTAGAACTTAAGCCACTTGCTGCTTCTAGATCTTACAGCTGAATCACTCCTAATAGCTGGAGTCTTAGCCTGGCAAGCGCAGGGCACGAGCACAGAACGTGCTCGATCGTTTCCTCCTCCAACCCGCACTAACTAGATCTGCTCTCACTGACCAAGCCTAATTCAAAGGCATATAGCTCCAGAAGGCAGCTACCAGCTCTATAGCAATATTCTCTAATTTTGAACTGAAATTCGCGGAAAAATATGAAACGGAGTAAAAACCTGTTGAGCAGGGCTGCCATCTAATCGTGATCTCTTCCAAATCACTTGACGACAATTTCCAACTCACTTGACGACACTATTACAGAATCATTCAAATATTGTTTTTGAAATGATTTCGGTTTTATTTCGGAATTAGTTTCAGAATCGAAGCGACTTTATCAGAAATCTTTAAAAGATTGTTTTCGATTTGATTTCGATGTATTTTGTCAGCAAATTGTGTTCGATTCGGGATTATTTTTAGGATCAACTCGGCACTATTTCAAGATCATTTCACGACTGTTTAGAGAACGTTTCGCAATACTTTTCAAGACCAATTTGGTACAATTACAGTATCATTCTGTTATCCGGAGATATTTTGGAATACTTTTGGAACACTTCATCGTAATTTATTTGCTGTATTAAAATTTATGAGGTATTGTCTCACTAACTTTTTAAATTGAAAATAAACACAGCAGCAAACAGAAAAAAAGCAGTGACAATTTTTTTCTAAATTTTGCAAATCAAAATTCCTTTGAATTTGGAAATTAAAACAATGCAAACCAAATGCAAAAACATTTTCGAAAAAATTTGAAAAAGTTTCGAGATTTTTATGTCGAGCTTGGAGTATGAAGTCTTATAATTGAATCAATTTAAGTCTAGCGCAGTGCCAGGTATAAATAAACAAATAAATGTAAGGCTCGCTAAACTCCGAAAAGATTTTAGGTCGAGCTTCTTTTCCAATTTGCGTCGTGCTCGTTTTAATTGTTCCTGCACATTGTCGGGACGGGACCTACTTGTTTTATGCCAACCCGAACGGCGTCTGCAAGGCAGATGAGTTTTCACTGAGACCTTTTCATGGCGGAAATACACTCGGAGTGCTTGCCAAATACTGCCGAGGTGCGGCCGCGCTTATAAAATACCCATTGATTTTTGAGAATTTTTTCCAAAGGATTTTCTTCCATTAAAAAATCTGTATGGAGGAAAGTTTAAAACACCCTTCGTTTTTTCCGAAATATGAAATCAAATCGAATTTTAAGCAACCTTTTACTTGTATTTTGTGAGACTAAAATTGATGAGCTAAAACACTGTATGCTCAAAAATAATTAGAAAATTTAATAAAAATTTAGATGTCCCAAAAATTTCCTTGAATTTTCGAATTTTTTCAAAAAAGCTTTTGAAATGGGTTTACATCGTTTCAGCTACAAAATTCAGAGAATTTTCTTCTTTAAATATGGGAATATTAAACAAGAAGTATTTAACTGACAAAATTTGATACAAATTGCCACAGATATTTTTCTGAACGCTACTGTAAATACTGCTGTAATATTTATCGAAAATCGGACCCACAACATGCCTCGCGTTCCAATGAACAGTGATCCAGATACCGATACAAATTTAGCATGCAAATGCAACAATAAATTTGTCCATATGGTTCACATTGTTTTTGCATTTGCATGTTAAATTTCTCTCCGTATCTGGATCACGCTTCATTGGAACACCATAATGGTGTTTGTTCACGCTAAGTAGGGCAAATTTCGAAGCAAAATTACAAATTCAATTTGCTTAGGAGTTGGCATGAAATATTGAGCTTAAATTTGGGCGTTCAGTTATCTTAGGGTTTTGTTACGCAGAGCAGCTGCGGCGAAGCTTCTTTTCTGTGATTTTTTTCTCATATTATCGTTATCAGTTTAGATATGTCAAAAATATTTTTTTATTTTTTGTTT
This sequence comes from Eurosta solidaginis, assembly GCF_040869045.1. Classification (NCBI taxonomy): domain Eukaryota; kingdom Metazoa; phylum Arthropoda; class Insecta; order Diptera; family Tephritidae; genus Eurosta; species Eurosta solidaginis. Next base: position 27,249,304 of record NC_090321.1, on the reverse strand, counting down.
ATGATTGAGAAATTCACGCCGCGTTTTGTCGCCGCAAACCCATGATTTTCCAATGTGGGGACATTAATTAAGAAATTTTTTTTATCTTTAAAAAATTTTGAAAATAAATACAACTACTGACTTACTACAAACGTAGATCCTTTGTAGCTGATAAGCGCATCGTTTGGAATGCTTCAGCGCAGATAAAAATAAACCAAAATTTATTTTAAATATGATATGATATTCATAACTGGTTATAAGGGCTATAATATAAAAAAATGTTTCAAGATTGTCAACCCACGATTACGCCAAATGCTGGACCAATTCAACGCTGCATCCCTGCAACGTAGAAAACGAAGTCAGTCGACAGCAAATCATAAATTTCTTAAAGCAGACCTTCCCATGGGACAAGCGCTACTAATAAAACAACAAACATACATAAAATATTTTTTCAAGCCGATGCAGCACGCCGTGTCTCTTTTTTTTTTCAATTATACTTAAGTGTTTTTTTAGCGGTGTACTGTGACCATTGCCTGCTGCGCATGCGCGTCATGTGATGAGAGTTCTGTAACATGATCTTTGTGAAAATAAAAATTTTAAATTGAATAAAAAGTGTTATGAAAACACAAAAAACAAATAATTTTGAAGGAAATAAGTTTTGATTTTTGTAGACGCTGAAAATTATTTTGGCGCTGGCTGTAGATGCCTACATCTTGTCGACAGTGCTTGTCTTCAATGCATGTCTCCACATAAATTGTCATTAAGAATATAAACAAAGAGTGCGTATTGTGACAAAAGGGTTATGAGCAAAGTTGTTTTTTGTAACAAAAAAGAAAAGATGATATTTGTCAAAAGCAGCGCAAATGTTCTGCTAGCGTAGCGTTTAATGTGGCGGGTATGGGTATGAGCCCGCCTGGACTGTAGCTACCAACTTACTGCTCTGGTCAACTTGCGCACATTTATTATTATTTTGGTACGAGTTTTTTTTTTTTGGAACTATTTGACTTCTTTGGTGTCTATGCGCCTTTTGGGTCATCCGCTAATAATTTTATCCCAATTTTGTGTACCTTTTTGTGGTTTTTGTTCCCATATTTACGAATATGTATCCCGACGAGGTCAGCTGTTTTTGGCTCTATGTATGCTTTTTGTTTTGTTTCTACTTCTTACGTTCAATTTATGTTTGCTTCTTTTTTATGAAGAGTTAACGTTTCGAGAAAAGCTGAATGTCTTCTTGAACCGCTTGGCTTTCTTTCATAGAATGATTCAAATCTAACATTTCAGTGTGCACCCGGGAGTGCTGATAAGCTTGCGATACAAGTTATCATGCTTTGTAGCCTACAGACTTTGGTACAAACGTAGGTAGTTGCTACGCCCTGTTTTTCAGGGCGAATTTAAACTCCAGTTTAAGTTGAATACAGTTTTACCTTGCCACTTTATTCGATAACATACAATTTTGCTGCTCATCTCAGCTTAAGCGGCCACAGTGGCAAGATTAAACTCTAGTCAACTTTAACTGTAGTTTAAACTCACATTGAAAAACCGGACCTTAAGAAGTTAATATTTAGATTCCTTTTTAGACAAAAGTTCTTTTATGTAGAGTTTTCTTATTTTGGCTCATTAATAGCATGCGATAAATGAGTTCTCCAAGCTCTAGAGGGAACTTTAGAAAATCATTGGAGGATCTATTTGTATATCTTTAAAACTCTACATCTATTACATTAGGATGGACTGAGCAGAGATAAACTGCATGCTCAAAGGGGTCTGGTTCTGCTCATGCAAAGCCAAATGACTTTTGACTTGTCAGCCCAATGCCTTAATACTCAAATACTAGACTTCTAGATGTGCACATAAGAAATAACTTTGACATACATGACACCTTCAAACATATTTCTGGACACAGAGAACGTATTCTACAAGCTATTATCGAGTTCCGAGTCCCTACTACAAGTGCAGCTGGCAGTTGAATCCGTCATTTAATTGTTAACAAAAAAAATTCTGGCAGACCCATCCGCAATACGCCCGCAATAGTGTGGTGGCAACGTGCTCCGCCTACGAAGATCCTGGGATCAAGTGCCGGCAAATTAGAATCAAAAATTAGAAACAAGTTTCTTCAGGTACAAAGGAGTCTTTTTTAAGGGGGGTCGCCCCTCCCCTGTGATTTGACAAACACTCTGAGTATATATATGCCATGAAAAGCTTCTCAGCAAAAACACATCTGCCTTGCAGATTACGTTCTAAGACGGCATAAAACATGGGGCCTACATCCCGCCAATTTTTAAGAAAAAAAAGTTAGCACGCCGTGAATTGGAAGAGAAACTCGGCCCAAAGTTGTTTCGGAGGTTATCGCACCTTGTATATGGGGTATTCCATCCCATTTCGACCAATTTTGAACCCGACCCCTTTAGAATTGGCTGAAAGCTTTTCTTCTTTTTCTAGCTTACGAAAGACGTTTTTCAGAAGTTTCGGAAAAAATACAAAAAAATTTTAAAGTTTTTTTTTTTCAATTAAATAAAAAAAAAATTCTCGGCCCACTCTGGGATTAGTGGGGATGATTTCAGAATTGATGAGCAAAAAAAGGGCGAAATTCGAAAAATTTCGAAAAACTCAAAAATTACAAGAAAAAAACTTTAAAATTTTTTTTGAATTTTTTCTGAAAAGTGCATTTAAAAACAAATTTTTAAAAAAAAAAGATCCCAAACGGCCAATTTTTGAAAAAGTTATAGCAATTTTACAACAAAAACGGTGTTTTTTTTTAAATTCATAACTTTTTTTGAGTTGGATGAAAAAATTTGAAAAACTTCTGAAAAACGTCTTTCGTAAGATAGAAAAAGAAGAAAAACTTTCAGCCAATCTAAAGGGGTCGGGTTCAAAATTGGTCGAAATGGGATGGAACACCCCATATATATTTATTTACACCCGTAACACGATACCCATTCCAAGGAGTTTGGGAAAGTACAAAAGGAATATGTATTTTAGGCCGATGACGGATCTCTACCAACAACCTAACACATATTCAAGTTCTAGGTGAGTTATTACAACTTGTAGCCCTCAATGAAATAATTCCGAATACAGATTTAGGACTATACATTAGACTGGGTCGATTTATTAACCGATATCGCGCCATAGATTTTTCGATAGGATTAGGGCTCAGGAAAAAAGTTCTACTACGCATACCCAAAAAAATAATATTCGAGCTTTCGAAAAAAAATGGCGAAAGGGTAAATTTTTCAACCAAAACACTCTCCAAAACCCCAAAAACTTTGGCGATAAGAGTTTTTTGAAAAAAAAAAAAAATATTTTTTGGGTTTTGGGGAGTGTTTTGGTCGAAAAATTAACCCTTTCCCATTTTTTTCGAAAGCTCGAATATTATTTTTTTCGGTATGCGTAGTGGAACTTTTTTCCTGAGCCCAAATCCTATCGAAAAATCGATGGCGCGATATCGGTTAACTTTCTTCCATACAAATCGACCCAGATTTACTATACATACCATACTTGAGCCCACCACACTTAAGTAAAGTGAGGCACATTTTTTTAAAGGAGGTTAATAACACAAGCGCTATTATGAATGACCTGGAACACATGACTGATCCAGGAAAGTCTAATTATCGTCTGTGCCTCTAACAACACAAGTCCGCAAAACGGGCAGAGTGTACCAGTGAGCCGCAATGTTTTTATCGAGGGAACGTGCCTCTACATCCCGAAAAGCTGTGGAAATTATGTTTAACTTTCCGCCGATAGAAAAGTATGGTTGCCCCAGCAAAGTTGTATGTAGTCAGAATAAAAGGAGTTCTTTCCTGTTAATACATCAGATTGAGCCGAAGTTTGACGCCGGTACTCTGAACCTCTTCCAAGCCTTTTAATCGGAAGGTCTTCCGCATTCTTAAACTCTAAAGCGGCCGCAGCATTGCAGGAACTGTCGGATCGCAAAACCAACCACAAAGATTCTAAAGATTCTACATTTGTGCCAATTCGCTCGGGCAGTAATGACAGCGTTCCAAGTTGTTTGTGCCAGAAGTTCTTAACTCCAGAGTATATCCGAAAACTACGCTGCCAACAAACTAACGATGAAAGCCACTGAAATACCCCAATGGGATAATATAGTTTCTCTTCTAGTTATGATATATGCAGCCAAACGTGACATTAAATAAGAATTGTTTCCCTAATTTATTCAGTTTCCTTATTAAAGATATTAAAAAGTTTATTTCTGATGAGAGTATGCTTTAAAATTATGGGCGACTTCTCTTGGAGGTGCAGGGATGAATAGGAAACAGAAAGTGTTGAACGCTGGCTCTTTGTGGAGTACCTACTCTGACTTATACATTTATTAAATTCTCAGAAAAGCATTTAATCGTCTATGTTGACTGATTTAGTGCTATCAAGGCTCCTATGCCTTTCTTTGCATCAGAACCTTGAAAATACGGAATAGAACAAAAGTCATACAAGGCGGTTTTAAAAGTGTTAACCCGTTATCCACCGACAGCCAGGATTTTAACTGGAGTTGGATGCATACAGCAGTTATCTTATCTTAGAAAAATTTCGAGCTAAGCAGCTTTGTTTTAGGAGTCAACGGCAAAGTCCACTATATCGCGTTGACTCACGCTTTAATATAAACAAGTAAAGGTGTCTAAGTTCGGGTGTAACCGAACATAATATACGCAGCGTGAGCTTCATTTGTGCACTTCACTTCAGATAAATTACCCTTTTAAAATTCTCTTACATAAAAGTGGGCGTGGTCCTTAACCGATTTCGTTATTTTTTCTTCATAGCATTGCTTAGAGTAAAGGGAAACTCGCTGCCGAATTTTGTTACGATAGGTTTAACGTCTTTTGATTTATGATTAATAATATTTGTAAAATTGATTTTATAACAAGTGGGCGGTGCCACGCCCATTAAAAAAATATTTTTCAAATTTTTATCAAGAGTCTCAATATCAGTCCACATGTCAAATTTCAACATTCTAGGTGTATTATTTACTAAATAATCAAGCTTTTTGTGTTTTCCAAAATATTATATATATTAAAAGTGGGCGTGGTTATCATCCGATTTCGCTCATTTGCAACACCAATCTATTCTGGTATAAGCTCGTGTTTCAAATTTTGTGAAGATATCTCAATATTTACTTAAGTTATCGTGTTAACGGGCAGACGGACGGACGGACGGACATGGCTCAATTAAATTTGTTTTCGATATTGATGACTTTGGTATATGCAAGTCTATATCTATCTCGATTCCTTTATACCTGTACAACCAACAGTTATCCAATCAAAGTTAATATACTCTGTGTGCAAAGAACGCTGAGTATAAAAATATGAATTACATAACTCTGTTTTACCCACAACTTTTGAGCCTGCCGCCTATGTGCGCTTACCTCCTGTCCGCTTTTTTTCTCAAATTTAATTTATTAAGCGACCAATAAAATGCTTAACTCTTCGACTGTCTTTTTGTTTTTTTGTCATATTTGTTGCGTTTAGCATTAAAAATAATTTTCAAGCATCTTTTTACGTCCAAAGCTGACATCACTATACCACCGATAACCAACCACAACAACCGTATGCGCTCCATCACCTCCAAAGTCAATCTGTCTGTTTGAGTGCTTGCGTCTGCATATGAGATTGCCATCAGCCACTGCCACCGCTGTGATCACATTATGATAAATCATTTAGGTTTTTTTTTTAGTTTTAAGTATCAAAATTTTTATATATAACTTTGATTTTTTCGTTGGTTGTGATGCGCCGTTTTTTATTTTTAGGTAGTTATGGCACTAGTGATATTTTAGCATGTTTTTGTTGTTGTTTTTTTTTTTTTTTTTTATTCGTCGTTTATCGCTCTTTTTCTGCTTGGTTGTCTTTCATTCTTGGTGTTTATCGCTTAATGTCAAATATTAAATTTTTCTTGCTACTTTTTCAGTGATTTCTGTTGAAGATCTTTTTCAGAAATTGTGACCTTTTTTGATGAAGCTAAATCAGTTGTTGTTAAAAAAAAAAAAAAAACAATAAACTAAGTGCGTAAGCTTTATTGCCGTTTTTGAGGCTTTTTTCATGGTGCGCTTATGCAGAAGTCTTCTTTATTACTTATTCCTTTGTTTTTAAAATCGCCATGCGCATGCGCGCGCAGTGCCCCAACTGTGTGTCAAGCTCAAACGCGCAAATGCGCTCTAAAAATAATAAAAGCATAAAAATTTAAAAATTAAGAAAAGTAGCATTAAAAGAAGAATTTGAACTGATTTTTGTTGAGATAATATTTTATTGTCCACTAGCTACCCATTTTTTTCATAAGCGACTTAAACAGTTTCTTTTCTGAAATCTTTTTACTGTGCCACTTCACGGGATATACGCTTGTCTCGACGATTAAGTTCCTGCCTTAGTCTTTAAAGGTTGACTGTGAGATTTTATATTGAGTTGGGTCTGCGCATAAATCATTTTTTGGCAGATGAGTTATGAATTAAATGTCGGTGATTTGTGCGCTATATTGCGATTTGTAGATACAATAGAAATACGATTTGAGAGGAATGCGTAAAAGCCACTGAAGACGGAGGGACTAGAATTGACATGAGTAAAAAAAATGTTTAAACCTTCAAAAGTGTTTTGATAGGCAAGCTTACTAAAACAGAGATCGTAACATTTAACTGTTATTTTTATGTTTACCTAATATTTCTCTTTGCATAACAGTTATTTAATTTCTCTACACATAATAGTTATTTGTTATTATTACTTTAAACAAGTAAAGGTGTCTAAGTTCGGGTGTAACCGAACATTATATAGATACTCAACGTGAGCTTCAATTGCATATTTCATTTCAGATTAATTTGTTTCTACATAACACGTGGCACAGCCCGTTTAAAAGAAAAATGTTTCTCCATTTCCTCTGACAGTAAAACTTGATAAGTGAAATATCATTGATTCAAAACTATTTTTTGCTAAGTTATAGCTTATTATTCTAGTCCACGACCCTTTTAAACTTATTTTATATCTAAGTTGCCGTGGTCTTTAACCCATCTCGTCCATTTTTCCTAGAAATATTTCCTGCTATAAGGAAAATTTGTGTACCCAATTTTGAACGATATGTAAATTTTTCTTCGAGTTATGGCTCCCGAAACAGAGAAAATTGCTTAGTCATAAAAGGGCGGTACCACGCCCACTTTTTAAAATTGAAATTTTTCCTATTTATTGTTATAAATCCACTTGGGAAATGAAATACCATTGATATAAAGTTTTTTTCAAAGATATAGCTTATTTTATTCGTCCACGACCCTTTTAAAAATCTTTTATATAAAAGTGGGCGTGGGCCTTAAGCGATTTCGTTAACTTTACTTCAAATCATTCCCTATAGTAAAGGCAACCTCTCTGCCGAATTTTGTTACGATAGGTTTAAAGATTTTTGATTTATGATTAATAATATTTGTAAAATTGATTTTATCACAAGAGGGCGGTGCCACGCCCATTTTAAATTTTTTTTTCTAATTTTTATCAAGAGGGTTATCATCATTTTCAATACCAATATATTCTGGATCCAGATAAGCTCGTGTATCAAATTTGGTGAAGATATCTCAATATTTACTCAAGTTACCGTGTTAAAGGACAGACGGACGGACGGACGGACAGAAATGGCTCAATCCAATTTTTTTTCGACACTGATGATTTTGATATATGGATGTCTATATCTATCTCGATTCCTTTATACCTGTACAATCAACCGTTATCCAATCAAAGTTAATATACTCTGTGTGCAAAGCACGCTGAGTATAAAAACATGGTATAACTGTGATATTAAATTAGGTACAGTCTTTGATCAATTGGGGTCACTCAGTTACTTTTAGTTATCCGTAATTTTTCTTAAACTATTACTATAAGTTATTGAGAGCTTTGCGACTCAGTCTGCACCACACATCTACATTGGGCTTCTGTTTTTAAATGAAAAGAAGGTAATGAAAAGGCCGATGAGTTTGCAAAGGAGGGTAAAACACTCGACGAAGCGGCAGTAGACGTGCCAATCCATTTTGGTAGAAATCACAAGAAGATAGGAGTTGCATATGATCCAACAAGCAGGAAAGGCATTGACATGAGCACGGGCCTGCACAATTTCAAGATTATGTGTAAATCCTTCGACATTACACTCACGAAGATGCTCACATTTCTAAGCAGAGAAGGCTTAAGGCTCACCATGAGCATACTAACTGAACACTGCCTTCTGACATCGCATCCTATAAGTTAGTTCTCTTCAGTAACAGTAGTTGTAGGAAGTGCGATCTGCAGGTAGAAACGGTTGACGGTTCCAGCTAATAGGGGCAGCAGAGTTGTCAAATCTCGAGGCAACAATTCAGCTAGGTGCTAGAAACTTCTAGTATTTGGCAAAATGGCGGAGCTATTCTACAATTTAAGTCCTGGTACCTAATTGGGGCTTTTTCGTTGGGTCGTCAAACAAATTCTGGTAACACCAAAGATATATTTACTATATGTTAAGTTTCTGTTGACCCGCAAGTTCAGACTAACCTAACTATAGGTAATTATAGAAAATATGTAGCTGTCTGTCATGTATCTAGTTTCGAGCAACCTTCTATTGAACCAGTTAAGAACACGTTCAAAATGTTTGCAAAGAGGCAAGGGCACTGTATCAGTTGAAAGCACTGAGAGAGGATAGAACTAAAACCAGTACCTTCTTCTTCTATATTTTCAGAACTACTGCATGATACAAAGACACTCTCCCAGTATTTTGTGGAGTAATATCGATGGAGATAGTCCTTTTCTGGATGTTGATTCCTTACGTTGCGGAAATTAGCACCATTAAAGTACGGTCCTAACCATTTTAGGAATTATAAGATATGACTACGCCATACATAACTTGCTAGGAGTTTTTTGTATAGATTCAAGCTCTTGTCCTAGTTCTTGTATCTGTTCCGGTTCTGGTTTAGATTTTAATACAAAACACTTTTAAATTGCAAGCCCAGTTGTTGTCGGGTTTCTATTTTGGTTACAGCTCTATTTTGGGCTCCAGTTGTGGTTCCGCTGTCAATTTAAATGTCATTTTCGAATGTAGTTCTTGTTCAGTCTTGGGGCTCATTATTTGCTTTGGTTACAGTTTTGGTCTGTGTACCAGCCTCAGTCAACCTTACACCGGTAATCGGTATAGATCCCTGTTCTTCCTTGGTTGCTGTTTCGCTCTGGTTGCAGATAATGTCTTGCATTTTGTTCGGTCTCGGTTCCTTTCGATTTTAGTTGCTATTTGGGTAAAAGATACCGACTACTTTGCGCCCGTACTTCGGGTAACCTTCCAGTTACTGTTCTTATTCGAATACATTTATAGCAGTTCAAGATCCAACTCCTTTTTGGCTCTCATATAAATTATGTTCAAGCCAAAATTTGAGCCCTTGTTTTGGCGAAGTTTCTCGTCTGATTTTTTTTTTTTTTCTCTGAAACTGATCGTTATTTATGACTTTTAAGTGAAAAAGTTATTGACTGAGAGCTTTTTATTACATTGAAAAAAAGGTCAATGATTGACAGTAATCGCTAAGAGTTATCATGGACCTTAAAGACTAAAATAACAGTTATTTGCAACTTTCATTCATAATCAATTTTCAAATTTATTGCAACAACTGCCCTTTACATCTTTAAGGCCAAATCTGATTACCCCAGCCCACCCCTTTCTACCATTAAAACTTTTGCCTTTGCTTTAATCAACCATTTTCAAAGTCTCTTTTCTACACTGGTTTCACTTTACCTAATGTTTTTACTTTGCAAATTTATGTTTAATTTAGAAATTTCTTACTTTATCTTCTTTATAAATGTACCGCCCACAACTTTCTTAATTTGCGTTTCTACTTACGCGTTATAAGATGAACCAAAGCGAATGGCATAGTTATATATTTATGTTATAAGAAAGTACATACATGCCTATATAGATAATTTCTACAAAGCTATAAAAGATGCAAATACACTGAGAAAATTTTTGGGTCCGAATCATTAAAGTTATAGTAGAATCAAGCTCCTAACTACTCTGAGTTTCGTGTATTTATGGAACATATATATACATATGTCTATTTATCCAGCTTTGACATCAGATTACATCGATTTTTGCTGGTTTCATGTAAGGGAAGCCTTCACGCTTCGTTGCTTTAAGAAAGGAAAAAGTTGAATAAGAGGCCAAATATATTTTTAAGTGGAGATAGCGGTGTTGCGTGATAATACCTTTATCAGGGGTTTTCTCCAGGATTTGACGTCTCGTAAATATCTGGTTAGGAAAAGATTTACCAGGTATTAACAGTAATTAGTTCAAATCAGCGCATCTAATCGGGACTAAATTCATTCACACAATACCCTAAATATATTTTTATTGAACCGATATGTATCAGACTACCTCAGTCATATTTAGTTCAGTCTGTAGAAAAATCTTTCTGAAGCACAACTCAATTCCAAACACATAATTTTTATAGGCTTGTCGACACCATGATTGAACTTCTCGGCTGGAAGTCCGTCGTTTCATAGCGATATTATGTGCTTGGCCGGTAAATTGCCATTTTAACTTTTTCGTATTCCGCCACCATGTTCCGAGGAACCTGACTCGCCCTCTCCCGTCACCATAAACTATTGACGAGTTTTTCTTTCTTCTCAGCCAGCTTCTTTTTCTCCTCCTTTCCTCTCTCATATTTATTTCAGCTAACTTTACGTTTCTTCACAAACGATAGATAATGCGCACATATTCACCTGAACGCAGCGTAACCCTGAGGGCAGCATCTATTTTCCATGAGGTGATGCTTCAATTTCCATCGTACTAGTTGAATTTTCCGAGGTCTCTCAAACCCTCTAATTTACGCGAAGTCTATAAGTAAGGCGTAGGAAATGTGTTTCCACATTTATCTCCATTTTAAGTTGCACTTTCTTTCTTTTCCCTAAACCTCTCTCTTGTCCTTTTCGAAAGACTGCATAAAAAATACATTCCAACAAATTTCACCAAAAATAAGATTTTTGGATTTCATATCCCAGCAGCTATCAAGGCCTTGAGCTGAACTACAGTGCGATCGAGGGTAGTGTGGGAGTGCCTTACCTTGCTTGCGATTGCATCGAACTATTTTACGATTAAGTTTATCTGGCTCCCGGGCTATAGTGATATCCAGGGTAACTGTCAAGTGGATCCCTTAGCTCGCATCGGTACAACTGAACCGGTTGAAAATGGCTGTAGGGATTCCGGGATCCCGCTGGCCACCTGTGGTTTGCAACTCCATAGCTGGGCCTCGAGTCAGCTCAGCAAGCGTTGGGCGGACACCACCTTTTGCAGAGTAGCAATATCTTTCTGGCCGAAAGTGGATGGCAGGAGGTCTGCCATAACAAGTGTGTTCACTAAAGCTCACCTATCAATAGTCATTGGGCTTTTGACAGGGCACTATCCCACGGGCATCCATGTGATAAGTCTCAATATACTGGAAATTCCATCCTGCTGTAGGATGAAGGATGATGAGATGGAGTCATCAAATCACCTTATTTTTGATTACCCAGCTTTTGCCAGAACTAGGCGAAAGTATTTCGGTCGCGAGTCACTTGGATCTCCCGAGGATTTATCCAAATTTATCCACGATTCTCTAAGGAGCTATATTTACGTCACCGTTATTTTATTGTATGTGGTATCACAACGGACCTTCATGTTGTCCAAGTTATCTTCCCTTATCAGGGCAGCTAAAACCTAACTTAACCTAAGATCTTTTGGAATAGGTAGGCCCTTGCTCCACATGTCGGAAAGAAAGTTTTCCGAGCTTGTCGAAGAGGAACTCCTGTACCAAATTTCAAGCAAATGACATCATAAATACGAAATGCTATCCAGTGTTACTACGGTTAGGGAACCCAACATCTACTCTGATAGCCGAGCGGCTATCAAGGCCTTGAGTTCAACTACAGTGCGATCGAGGGTGGTCTGGGAGTGCCTGACCTCGCTTACGATTGCATCGAACTATTTTATAATCAAGATTATTTGGGTCCCGGGCCACAGTGATATGCCAGGCAACTGTCTAGCGGATCTCTTAGCCTGCATCGGTATAACTGAACCCAATGAAGATGGCTGTAGGGATTTCGGGATTCCACTGCCCACCTGTGGTTTGCTCCTCATAGGTGGACCTCGAGTCAGCTCAGCAAATGATGGGCGGACACCACCTCTTGCAGGGTAGCAAGATCTTTCTGGCGGAAAGTGGATAGCAGGAGGTCTACCGAAATAATTGGGTTCACTAAGGCTTACCTATAAACGGTCATTGGGGTTTTGACAGGGCATTGTCCCATGGTTATCCATGCGGTACGTTTCAATATACTGGAAACTTCATCCTGCTGCAGCTGTATGGAGGATGATGAGGTGAAAACATCAAATCACTTTATGCTTAATTGTCCAGTTTTGCCAGAACCAGGCGAAAGTAATTCGATCGGGACTCCCTTGGATCTCCCGAAGATTTATCCAAGGTTGAAATCGGTATCATTCGGAACTTTATCGTTTCTACCCAACGATTCTCTAAGTAGCTATATCCACTTCACCGTTATTTTATTGTATGTGGTATCACAACGTATCTTCGTGTTGTCTAAGTGAGCTTATTTATTATATTTTTTAGGAATTGTTTTCCTCATATTAGGTAGCGTGTTTTTTCTAAGTGTATGTTAGGACTCATCCTTTCGATGCTTCTACATTGCTTCTAAATGCTATAAAAGAAGTAACCCATGAACTTTCTAAAGTTATACTAAAGTACTCCGCTAAATGTCTCAAATTTAATTCTTCGGAATTTTTATTTTTATTTGGTTTCCATGAAAAATTAAAGCAAAAACATTTTACCCAATTGCAGAGTAAATTATTGCCTTTTTCATCTATTTTTGCACTTCTCTTTAGTTCAGAGGCTATTTTGAAATAATAAGAAACACAAGAAATGAAGCAAAGAAAAGCAAAGCTGTGAGAAAATAACATTAAATTGAACAAGTAAGGAAGGCTAAGTTCGGGTGTAACCGAACATTACATACTCAGTTGAGAGCTGTGGAGACAAAGTAAGGGAAATCACCATGTTGTAAAAGGAACCTAGGGTAACCCTGGAATGCGTTTGTATGACATGTGTATCAAATGGAAGGTATCAAAGAGTATTTTAAGAGGAAGTGGGCCATAGATCTATAGATGGACGCCATTTAGGGATATCGCCATAAAGGTGGACCAGGGGTGACTCTAGAATTTATTTTGTACGATACGGGTATCAAATAAAAGGTATTAATGAGTATTTTAAGAGGGCGCGGCCTTAGTTCTATATGTGGACGCCTTTTGGAGATATCGCCATAAACGTGGACCAGGGGTGACCATAGAATTTGTTTGTACTATATGGGTATCAAATGAAAGGTTTTAATGAGTATTTTAAAAGGGCGTGGGCCTTAGTTCTATAGATGTACGCCTTTTCGAGATATCGCCATAAAGATGGAACAGGGGTGACTCTAGAATTTGTTTGTACGATATGAGTATCAAATGAAAGGTGTTAATGAGTATTTTAAGAGGGCGTGGACCTTAGTTCTATATGTGGACGCCTTTGCGAGATATCGCCATAAACGTGGACCAGGGGTGACTCTAGAATTTGTTTGTACTATATGAGTATCAAATGAAAGGTGTTAATGAGTATTTTAATAGGGAGTGGGCCTAAGTTCTATAGGTGGACGCATTTCGGAATATCGTTATAAAAGTGGACCTGGGTTGACTAGAATGCGTTTGTACAATATGGGTGTCAAACGAAAAGTGTAATAAGTGTTTTAAAAGGGAGTGGGCCTTTGTTCTATGGGTGGAAGCCTTTTCGGGATATCGCCATAAACGTGGACCAGGGGTGACTCTAGAATGCGTTTGTACAATATGGGTATCAAATGAAAGGTGCTAATGAGTATTTTAAAAGGGTGTGGGCCTTAGTTCTATAGGTTGACGCCTTTTCGAGATATCGCCATAAAGGTGGACCAGGGGTTACTCTAGAATTTGTTTGTACGATATGGGTATCAAATGAAAAGATATCGCCATAAAGGTGGACCAGGGGTGACTCTAGAATTTGTTTGTACGATATGGGTATCAAATGAAAGGTGTTAATGAGTATTTTAAAAGGGCGTGGGCCTTCGTTCTATAGGTGGACGCCTTTTCGAGATAACGACATAAATGTGGACCAGGGGTGACTCTAGAATTTGTTTATACGATATGGGTATCAAATGAAAGGTGCTAATGAGTATTTTAAAAGGAAATGGGCCTTAGTTCTATAGGTAGATGCCTTTTCGTGATATCGCCATAAAGGTAGGCCAGGGGTGACTCTAGAATGTTTTTGTATGACATGGGTATCAAATGGAAGGTGCTAATGAGTATTTTAAAAAGGCGTGGGCCTTAGTTTTATAGGTAGACGCCTTTTCGAGATATCGACATGAAGGTGGCCAGGGGTGACTCTAGAATTTGTTTGTACGATATGGGTATCAAATGAAAGGTGTTAATGAGTATTTTAAAAGGGAGTGGGCCTAAGTTCTATAGGTGGACGCATTTCGGAATATCGTTATAAAAGTGGACCTGGGTTGACTCTAGAATGCGTTTGTACGATATGGGTATCAAATGAAAAGATATCGCCATAAAGGTGGACCAGGGGTGACTCTAGAATTTGTTTGTACGATATGGGTATCAAATGAAAGGTGTTAATGAGTATTTTAAAAGGGCGTGGGCCTTCGTTCTATAGGTGGACGCCTTTTCGAGATAACGACATAAATGTGGGCCAGGGGTGACTCTAGAATGTTTTTGTACGATATGGGTATCAAATGAAAGGTGTTATTGAGTATTTTAAAAAGGAGTGGGCCTTATTTATATATGTGGACGCCTTTTCGAGATATCGCCATAAACGTGGACCAGGGGTGACTCTAGAATTTGTTTGTACGATATGGGTATCAAATGAAAGGTGTTAATGAGTATTTTAAAAGGGAGTGGGCCTAAGTTCTATAGGTGGACGCATTTCGGAATATCGTTATAAAAGTGGACCTGGGTTGACTCTAGAATGCGTTTGTACAATATGGGTATCAAATGAAAGGTGCTAATGAGTATTTTCAAAGGGTGTGGGCCTTAGTTCTATAGGCGGACGCCTTTTCGAAATATCGCCATAAACATGGACCAGGGGTGACACTAGAATTTGTTTGTACGATATGGGTATCAAATGAAAGGTGTTAATGAGTATTTTAAAAGGGAGTGGGCCTAAGTTCTATAGGTGGACGCCTTTTCGAGATATCGCCATAAACATGGACCAGGGGTGACACTAGAATTTGTTTGTACGATATGGGTACCAAATGAAAGGTGTTAATGAGTATTTTAAAAGGGCGTGGGTCTTAGTTCTATAGGTGGACGCCTTTTCGAGATATCGCAACAAAGGTGGACCAGGGGTGACCCTAGAATTTGTTTGTACAATATGGGCATCGAACGAATGGTGTTAATGAGTATTTTAAAAGGGAGTGGGCCTTAGTTCTATAGGTGGATGCCTTTGCGAAATATCGCCATAAAGGTGGACCAGTTGTGACTCTAGAATGTGTTTGTACGATATGGGTATCAAATTAAAGGTATTAATGAGGGTTTTAAAAGGGAGTGGTGGTTGTTGTACAGGTGGTCGAATTTTCGAGATATCGCCATAAAGGTGGACCAGGGGTGACCGTAGAATTTGTTTGTACAATATGGGTATCAAAAGAAAGGTGTTAATGAGTATTTTAAAAGGAATAATACTTAGTTCCATAGGTGGACGCCGTTTCGAGATATCGCCATAAATGTGGGCCAGGGGCGACTCTAGAATTCGTTTGTGCAATATGGGTATCAAACGAAAGGAGTTAATGAGTATTTTATCAGGGAGTTGGCCTTAGTTCTATAGGTGGACGCCTTTTCAAGGTATCGCAATAAAGGTGTAACAGGGTGACTCTAGACTTTGTTTGTACGATGTGGGTATCAAATTAAAGGTATTAACGAGAGTTTTAAAAGGGAGTGGTGGTAGTTGTATATGTGAAGGCGTTTTCGAGATATCGACCAAAATGTGGACCAGGGTGACCCAGAACCTCATCTGTTGGATGCCGCCAATTTATTTATATATGTAACACCTACCAATATTTTAAGGGTTTTTTATTTCGCCCTGCAGAACTTTTTCATTTTCTTCTACTTAATATGGTAGGTGTCACAACCATTTTACAAAGTTTTTTCTAAAGTTATATTTCGCGTCAATAAAACAATCCAATTACCTTACCATATTTGATCCCTTTTTTCGTATTTGGTATAGAATTATGGCATTTTTTTAATTTTTCGTAATTTTCGATATCGAAAAAGTGGGCGTAGTCATAGTCGGATTTCGTTCATTTTTCATACCAAGATAAAGTGAGTTCAAGTGAGCACATGAACTAAGTTCATTAAAGATATGTCGATTTTTGCTCAAGTTATCGTGTTAACAGCCATGCGGAAGGACAGACGGACGACTGTGTATAAAAACTGAGCGTGGCAGCAACCGATTTCGCCCATTTTCACAGTTAGCGTCACAAAATCTATGCCCCTACAAAATCTCAAAAGGATTGGTTAATTTTTGTTCGACTTATGGCGTTAAAAGTATCCTCGACAAATTAAATGAAAAAGGGCGGAGCCACGCCCATTTTGAAATTTTCTTTTATTTTTTTATTTTGTTGCACCATATCATTACTGGAGTTGAATGTTGACATAATTTACTTATATACTGTAAAGATATTAAATTTTTTGTTAAAATCTTACTTTAAAATAATTTTTTTTTTTAAAAGTGGGCGTGGTCCTTCTCCGATTTTGCTAATTTTTATTAAGCGTACATATAGTAATAGGAGCAACGTTCCTGCCAAATTTCATCATGATATCTCCAACGACTGCCAAATTACAGCTTGCAAAATTTTTATATTACCTTCTTTTAAAAGTGGGCGGTGCCACGCCCATTGTCCAAAATTTTACTAATTTTCTTTTCTGCGTCATAAGTTCAACTCATCTACCAAGTTTTGTCGCTTTATCTGTCTTTTGTAATGAATTACCGCACTTTTTCTGTTTTTCGAAATTTTCGATATCGAAAAAGTGGGCGTGGTTATGCTCCGATATCGTTAGTTTTAAATAGCGATCTGAGATGAGTGCTCAGGAGCCTACGTACCAAATTTCATCAAGATACCACAAAATTTACTCAAGTTATCGGGTTAACGGACGGACGGACAGACGGACGGACGGACGGACGGACGGACATGGCTCAATCAAATTTTTTTTCGATCCTGATTATTTTGATATATGGAAGTCTATATCTATCTGGATTCCTTTATATATGTACAACCAACCGTTATCCAATCAAACTTAATATACTCTGTGAGCTCTGCTCAACTGAGTATAAAGAAAGGAAGTAAGAAGTTATAGAGAAAGAGAAAGTGGCACAAGGAGTAGGAGAGTATATGAAGAGTGAACAGCCACAATGCCAATGTGAAAGATTGCGTCATGCAAATGTAACCGAATCTGTTGTAAGTGCAAAATATGACCACAACTAACCAACAACAAGGATCAAAAAGGCTTAAGAGATACTCTGAGCTATGGAGCAATGAAATCGGTGTTGCAGTTGTAGGCGAGCAGAAGGTTAAGATATTTATACTTAGTTGAGCAGAGCTCACAGAGTATATTAACTTTGATTGGATAACGGTTGGTTGTACAGGTATAAAGGAATCGAGGTAAATATAGACTTCCATATATCAAAATCATCAGTATCGAAAAAAAATTCGATTGAGCCATGTCCGTCCGTCCGTCTGCCGTTTAACACGATAACTTGAGTAAATTTTGAGGTATCTTGATGAAATTTGGTACGTAGGTTCCTGGGCACTCATCTCAGATCGCTATTTAAAATGGACGATATAGGACAATAACCACGCCCACTTTTTCGATATCGAAAATTTCGAAAAATCGAAAAAGTGCGATATTTCATTACCAAATACGGATTAAGCGATGAAACTTGGTAGGTGAATTGAACTTATGACGCAGAATAGAAAACTAGTAAAATTTTGGACAATGGGCGTGGCACCGCCCACTTTTAAAAGAAGGTAATTTAGAAGTTTTGCAAGCTGTAATTTGGCAGTCGTTGAAGATATCATGATGAAATTTGGCAGGAACATTACTCTTATTACTATATGTATGCTTAATAAAAATTAGCAAAATCGGAGAACGACCACGCCCACTTTTAAAAAACGGATTTGTCTCATAGTTCATAACCCACTTAAAATTATGCGATAGAAACGTTTGGCATTAACAGTTTTTAAAAAAAAAAATTTTTTTGGTCTTTGGGACTTGTTTTGGTCGAAATCGATTTTTTTCATTTTCAAGGCTCCAAATAATTTTTTATGTATATGTTTCCGTTAGACCCACCAATAAGTATACCAAAATGATCAGGGGACGAGCTAAGTTGATTTAGCCTTGTCTGTCCGTCCGTCCGTCTATCCGTCCGTCCGTCTGTCCGTTTGTTTAAACGCAAACTAGTCCCTCAATTTTTGAGATATCTTGTTAAAATTTGGTGAGCGGGTGTATTTGGGTGTCCGATTAGACATTTGTCGGAATCGACCGGATCGGACCACTATAGCATATACCTCCTATACAATCGATTGTTCAATAAGAGGGTTTTCGCCATTTCTGCCCCATTTCTGACTCATTTTAACAGCTAGCAACATCAAATTATACCAAAAGCTTACGTATTGGGCATAGATGGTTGTCTGAAGAAATCGTCAAGATCGCTAATCTCTGTTGTAATTTAAAACAAACCACGCGGAGCCCTCTAATTAAGCATTTCAAAAGTTTTCAAATTCAATTTCCAACGTAACATTTGCGAAAATCTCCACATTCACTTTTAGTATGATTATTGAAAACCAAATTCCGACGATATATGTATGTATACAGAATACGTTCCCACAAAAATTGTGGCTAGAAGTCAATGTAATTTTTCGCTACTTTCAGAATAAAATTTATTGTCTCTTTTATGTTGGTGATATAACTATTGACGTAATATTATAAGCAAATATTTTGTAATTTGAAGGCAAATATTCAACTTTTTCCGACCTCAAAAAATTAAAATGTTTTAAATATACTTTTTAAATACAAAAAAATTTCAGTGCATATACAATTTTGTACATGTATTGTGACTTGCACTTCCATATAAAAAATTTTGAGCAGCACTGTAGTTGTACTTACATTTTTGAGGTAGCCACAATTGGGCTTCAAATATTGTAATATCGGCTGATTCCGCTGCTCATATTCTCTTTTATGCACGTTCAAATGCGTGCGAATAACGTATCCATCACCATGGACTTGCCCATATTTATTTGCAAAGTGTGTTATTAAGTTGACATGCGTACAATGAATGTTTTTTAATGAACGATAAAATAGGGACACCTAATTAGTTTTATCTGTTTTGAGACGTGTAACTAAAAAATAAGATTTCAGCAATGCGAAATAACAAAAATACATCTAAGTTGAAGTCAAAGCTACACAAAGTCAATCTTTTTATACTCCGCGTGCCTTGCACTTAAACTGTATTAACTTTGGTAACATAACGGGTATAAACGAATCGAGATAAATATATTCCATATATCAAAATGCTGAGGAAGAAAGAGGGAATTGATTTAGCCATGACCGTCCATCCGTCCTTCCATTTATCGGCGCACAAGATAAGTTGAGTAAATATTGAGAATGTAAGGCGCGATAACCTCCGAAGAGATTTTAGGCTGAGCTTCTCTTCCAATTTGCGTCGTGCTCCTCTTGATTTTCCCTACAAATTGGCCGGACGGGACCTACATGTTTTATGCCGACTCCGAACGGCATCTGTAAGGCAGATGAGTTTTCACAGAGAGCTTTTCATGGCAGAAATATACCCGGAGCGCTTACCAAACACTGCCGAGGGGCGACACCGCTTAGAAAAATTTTCTTCTAATGGAAAAACTTTATTTCTAAAATTTTGATGTTGCTTTGCCCGTGGTATGAACCCAGGGCATACGGTGTGGTAGGCGGAGCACGCTACCAGCACACCACGGTGTCCGCCATGGAATGAGGGAAACCGTATGATAACCACCCCTACTTTTTACATACATAACATTTTGGAAAACACCTAAAACTTTATTATTTGTTAAATAGTTCATCTAGAATGTCAAAATTTGATGTGTGAACTGATATAAAGACTCTTGATTTTATTTGAAAAGGGGCATGGCACCGCCCACTTGTGATAAAATCAATTTTAAAAATATTAACCATAAATCAAAAACCGTTAAATCCACCATAACAAAATTCGACAGGGAAATTGCCTTTACTATAAAGAATGATTCGAAGAAAAATGAACGAAATCAGTTAAGGACCACACCCATTTTTATATAGACGATTTTTAAAAGGGTCTTGGACGAATAAAATAAGCTCCATCTTTGCAAAAGTGAGCTTCGTATCAATGGTGTTTCATTTTCCAAGTGAAATTATAACAAGAAAAAATAAAAAAAATTAATTTATGACCAAACAGTTTTTTATGTTTCGGTAGCCATAACTCGAATAATTAACCCGAAAAATTAAAGGATCGTAAAACTATTGGGTACACATATTTTCCCTATAGCAGGAAATATTTCTAGGAAAAATTGACGGGATCCGTTAAAAACCATGCCCACTTTTATAGAAAAGATGTTTAAAAGGGTCGTAGACTAGAATAATAAGCAATATTTTAGCGAAAAATTGTTTTGTATCAATGATATTTCACTTAACACATTTTATTGTAAGAGGAAATTAGGAGACATTTCTTTAATGGGGGGTGCCATGCCCCTATTTCGATCAAGCATTACAAAACCTTTGTACAGCCTCAAAAAAAATTAATAAATCTCTTGTAACGAAATTCGAAAAAGTAATTCTTCTGAAATGAACTGTAGAATTCAAAGTCACGCTGAGTATATAATATCCGGTTACACCCATATCATACAAAAAAAATCTAGAGTCACCCCTGGCCCACCTTTATGGCGATATCTCGAAAAGGCGACCTATAGAACTTAGGCCCACTCCTTTTTAAAATTATCATTAACACATTTCATTTGATACCCATATCGTACAAACAAATTCTAGAGTCAGGCCTGGTCCACCTTTTTGGCGATATCCCTAAATGGCGTCCATCTATAGAACTATGGCCCACTTCCTCTTAAAATACTCTATAATACCTTCCATTTGATACGCATGTTATACAAACACATTCCAGGGTTACCCTAGGTTCTTTTTACAACATGGTGATTTTCCCTTACTTTGTCTCCACAGCTCTCAACTGAGTATGTAATGTTCGGTTACACCCGAACTTAGCCTTCCTTGCTTGTTGAAAATATTCTTGGTTTGCTGCTCATTTAAGTGGAATAAATGACATGCAACGTTGCTGCCCAGCATGGACTACAGCGTATACGTTACGGAAACAGTTTTTTCTGAATATTATGCAGTCTTTAATACATTTCTGTCACTACCTACTTGCTGCTTACTTGATGGAACAATTTTTGCAGAAAGAAAGTTGAATAGAAATCAGAAGAAATGAGTCAAGATGGCAGCAGTTCACTGGATTGCTGCTGTAACAAAGACAAATGTTGCATTGGCATCGATTGCGTTGGCGTTGTGCGCAAAAGCGTAAAGGACCACTTAATACTTTTAGTCATAATCAAACATTTATATAACCCTAAAACAATGCAAAAAAAGAAATTATTTGCTTTTTGCAACAAGTGGGCGTGTCTGAAGGAGGAGAGGAATTAACGCGCTCAAATAGTACAAAAAGAACGTTGCAATCATGGGATGGCAATATGCATTAGAGTGACCCTATAAACTAAATAGTAGGATGTTGATTCGAAATCTATTCGATATTTTTTTGTGAAAACAGGCCGAAATGGCTTTGAAAGAGGGGTGAGTGGCATCCTTTTTATTTTGTCAATAACAACCCTTCATCATTAATCATTCCATCGGGCATTTTTTGAACATAATTAAAACTTTGTTTAAAATATTTTCACCCATGTTTGCTATAATTTATATTTGTGGCTGATACGTTCCAAGTAATGCTTGGCTTCGGTTTTCGCCAAGCTTCGCTTTATTGTGGTTGTGGGCTGCAGACACCGTATTGAATGTAATCAGCACTAATATCGGTATCCTACTAGGCGACCCCGTTTAGAAAAGCCTGTTTCAAAATTTTAACTCCAAGTACTTTCATTCCTAGTTTGCCGTTGAAAAGGTGTTCACAAGACGGACAGCTGCTAATTACTTCAAAATTTGAAAATTGCTAATCATTTTCATAAAATTTCTTTTTAAATTTTAATTATTATATATAGTTATTTATTATTATTTTTTAATTGATTAGTTTAAGTTTAAAAATAAAATAATTTAATTATATTAAACTATCCGGTCCCGTGCTCATCTTGCGCAACAAAATACAAAAGTCTCATATCAAATATAAACAGAAATCAACTGTTCTATTAGTCAATCATCTTTCAATAAAAACTTACATGCTCTTGTGCTGCAATGACTTAAGAAATCATCTCCGCAAGCACTATGATGAAATACGTCACCTTAGAGTTCAGGCGGATGTAAAAGAAGAGCACAATAAGGTCCTAAGTGATATCCACAAAAAGGCGTCGGAGCTTTAGGCCAGGAGTTGCCTGGTCAACCCCGTTCTTAAAGTCAAATAACCTGAACTCGCAGTAGGGGGAAAGTCACCTCCCCAGTGAAACCCGCGTCGTGTCCCCACATGACACCAACCATCTCTTTGCTTACAATGTGGAACCAATACCTCCAACGCCCCTCTCTCTGGTGCACCCCTGCTGAAACTGCAAATTTCTTCGGATATTGATGACAATTTGGGAGTGGTTGCAACTATGGGGCGAAGCACTGCTTTATAGAAGTTGATGCGTGTGCCTTACCAACTCCTCGACGCCGTCGTTCATTAGCTCCGCAGATAATACATCAGCATCCGCGGCCTTGTTGTTTTTTAATCTATTTATCGTTATTGCTACTTCATCATAATCAGAACAATAATTACATCATCATCGATTCAGGGTTCGTGTTAATCATATGCGCTGGGTGTTTCATCGCTCTCTCCATTTAGAAGCACAGAGAAGGGTCACCACTTAATATAATCACCTTCTGGACATCGACTACCAGGTCACGGTTTTCGCTTTTCCAGGAATTTTCCCGTGGCTTGAAATCTTCTTTTTGTCGCCGGATTGTTTGTTAAAAATTGCGGCCGTTATTCCTAGTGCCTCTATTTCTGCCTCGGCATTTTTTTCCAGTAAAGGTAACTCATTCCACTTTTTAACTGCTAGCTAGCGTTCCACATTCTTCTTGTTGCGTTCGCTTTTAACGTAGTCCTATAGGCAGCATCTTTTTTTTGGTTGCAACGCGGCATTCTTTATCGTACCAGCCATTTTTTCGTGGACGAGCGTTAGCAAATTTTTCCTAGGAGGCGCTAGGAAGTGCTTTAGAAATATGCGTCCATTCCGTGTGGTTTGCTTGTGCACTCAGGGAGCAAGTGTCCGAATCGAGTTGCGGAATCATTGGCAGTCTGTTGCGATTGTAACCTATCGACGTCTTACGGTTCGCTGTTGCTTGCTTTTAGTCGGTCTTTCATGCCGTCTTTCGTGCGTAGATACATCTAAAACACTGTATGCATACCGTTTGTCTCTAACAACGTGGTCCATATGGTTACATGAATTTCGATCAGGGGACTGCTATGTGGCTTGATGTATATCTTTTTCGAAATAAATACTCCTCGTTGCAAGATCATTTTTAAACGGTTTTATTTAGCTTGACTTGACAAGCAGGCCGCACGGCCGCATGACCGCATGCACGGTCGTTGTGAACGAATTTTCCATTGAAATTTAATAAGCTACAAGCTTGAAGCTTGGTACATAGTTCAGAACCCGATGACAATACAATAATATGAAAAAATTCGCCGCTAGGTGGCGCAAGGATCGAGATATTCGCAAAATTCGTATTTGTTATCCGATTTGACTCATATTTGGAACATATAATACATACAAGAATAGAAAGCGACCTATCAAAAAAATCGCCGCTAGGTGGCGCAATGATCGAGATATTCTCAAAAATCGTATTTGTGGCCCGATTTAGCTCATATTTGGAACACATAATACTACAAGAATAGAAAGCGACTTATGAAAAAAAAATTGCCGCTAGGTGGCGCAAGTATCGAGATATTCACAAAAACCGTATTTGTGGTCCGATTTGGCTCATGTTTGGAACACATAATACATACATGAATAGAAGGTTGTAACAAACTGTCAGGAAAGAGTTCTTGTAATAATGAGTCACTAAAAGAACTAAAGAGAATGAGAAATAATAGGCAATTAAATAAAGACTAAAAACTTGAAAATAAAATAATTTAAAACAATTTTTTTAAGTTAAACGGTTTTATTGAAAACAATACTTACATGAAATAATAATAATACGAAAAGCTAGAAAATAATTAGGTAGGTCCTTGGTACTAGTCATCACCCTCCTTATCAATCTAGGGCGTTGATCAGACAATTAATAAAAAGCGTTGGACGTTTCATATTTCTATTGATAGTCATAAGTAAAATAAACTGAACCTTTCTCAGTTTATGCTACGCCTCACATTTTTAGAAATTTCACGCGCCCAACGCTTTTATTTAATTGTCTGATCAACGCCCTACATTGATAAGGAGTGTGATGACTAGTACCTAGGACCCATCTAATTATTTTCTAACTTTTCGTATTACTATTACTTCATGCAAGTATTGTTTTCAATAAAACCGTTTAACTTAAAAAAATTTTTTTAATTATTTTATTTGAAATCTAGTTTAAGATATTCCATTTTGTTTCCAGAATGCTTGCATACAATGGTGTCACATTTTTTACAAAGTCTCTTACTCTGTGTATACATTTAGAAGCTGAATACTTTAAGACTAAGATACTAACGTAGGAATTGATTTTCCCTACAAATTGGCAGACGTGACTTATGTATATGTTTTATGCCGATTCCAAAGGGAGCTCATGCAAGGAAGATGCATTTTCACTGAAAAGATTTTCATAGTAGAAATATACACAAATAAACACTTCAAATGGAAATCGGTTCGGATGTATACATTCAGATAAGATTAAGCAACTTATAACAAAACAAGTAAGGAAGGCTAAGTTCGGGTGTAGCCGAACATTACATACTCAGCTTAGAGCTATGCAGACAAAATAAGGGAAAATCACCATGTAGGAAAATGAACCTTGGGTAACCCTGGAATGTGTTTGTATAACATGGGTATCAAATGGAAGGTATTAAAGAGTATTTTAGAAGGGAGTGCGCCATAGTTTTTTCGAGATATCGCCATAAAGGTGGACCAGGGGTGACTCTAGAATGCGTTTGTACAATATGGGTATCAAATGAAAGGTGTTAATGAGTATTTTAAAAGGGAGTGGGCCTTAGTTCTATTGGTGGACGCCGTTTCAAGATATCGCCATAAAGGTGGACCAGGGGTGACTCTAAAATGTGTTTGTACGATATGGGTATTAATGAGGGTTTTAAAAGGGAGTGGTGGTAGCTGTATAGGTGGTCGCCTTTTCGAGATATCGCCATAAAGGTGGACCAGGGGTGACTCTAGAAAGTGTTTGTACGATATGGGTATCAAATGAAAGGTGTTAATGTGTATTTTAAAAGGAAGTGGGTCTTACTTCTATAGGTGGACGCCTTTTCGAGATATCGCCATAAAGGTGGACCAGGGGTGACTCTAGAATTTGCGTGTACGATATGGGTATCAAAAGAAAGGTGTTAATGAGTATTTTAAAAGAAAATGGGCCTTAGTTTTATAGGTGGACGCCATTTAGGGATATAGCCATAAAGGTGGACCAGGGCTGACTCTAGAATTTGTTTGTACGATATGGGTATCAAACGAAAGGCGTTAATGAGTATTTTAAAAGGGAGTGGGCCTTAGTTCTATAGGTGAACGCCAGGGGCGACTCTAGAATGTGTTTGTACGATATGGGTATCAAATGAAAGGCTTTAATGATTATTTTAAAAGGGAGTGGGCCTTAGTTCTATAGGTGGACGCCTTTTCGAGATATCGCCACAAAGGTGGGCCAGGGGTGACTCTAGAATGTGCTTGTACGATATGGGTATCAAATGAAAGGCGTTAATGAGTATTTTAAAAGGGAGTGGGCCTTAGTTTTATAGGTGAACGCCTTTCCAAGATAACGCCATAAAGGTGGACCGGACTGACTCTATAATGTGTTTGTATGATATGGGTATCAAATTAAAGGCACTAGTTAGGGTTTTAAAAGGGAGTAGCCCTTAGTTGTATATGTGAAGGCGTTTTCGAGATATCGAACAAAATGTGGAGCAGGGTGACCCAGAACATCATCTATCGGGTACCGCTAATTCATTTAAATATGCAATACCACTAACAGTATTCCTGCCAAGATTCCAAGGGCTTTTGATTTCGCTCTGCGGAACTTTTTCATTTTCTTCTACTTAATATGGAAGGTGTAACACCCATTTTACAAAGTTTTTTCTAAAGTTATATTTTGCGTCAATAAACCAATCTAATTACCATGTTTCATCTCTTTTTTCATACTTGGTACAGAATTAAGGGATTTTTTTTCATTTTTCGTAATTTTCGATATCGGAAAAGTGGGCGTGGTCATAGATACCAAGATAAAGTGAGTTCAGATAAGTACGTGGACTAAGTTTAGTAAAGATATATCTGTTTTTGCTCAAGTTATCGTGTTAACGGCCGAGCGGGAGGACAGACGGTCGACTGTGTATAAAAACTGGGCGTGGCTTCAACCGATTTCGCCTATTTTCACAGAAAACAGTTACCGTCATAGAATCCATGCCCCCTACTAAATTTCAGAAGGATTGGTAAATTTTTGTTCTACTTATGGCATTATATCCTGGGCTATAAGTTCGTTCAAGCCCAATAAGTCACCCTGCCCGGATGGCATCATTCCTGCGCAACTGCAAAAGTCTTTAGGGATTTCCTGCCACTGGTTGGCCATCATCTACACTAACTGCCTTAGGCTTAACTATATCCCTTAGTCGTGGCCCACGGTTAGGGTCATCTTCATTCCGAAGGCCGGCAGGAGCTCTCATGTATCACCTAAGAATTTCAGGCCAATCAGTCTCTCGTCGTTTCTTCTTAAGACGGTTGAGCGGTTGATTGACCTGTACCTACGGGAAAGGATACCTGAGGAGTTACTGTCGGCTTGACAGCATGCGTACTGTAAGGGCAGATCGACGGAAACGGATCTCCATTCGATTGTAAAGCAAATAGAAGGTTCCCTAGAACACAAAGAGTATGCTCTTGGTGCCTTTCTATACATCGAGGGGGCTTTTAATAATGTATTACCGGGGGCAATCGAAAGAGCTCTGTTGAGTTTAGGAGTCGACGCGGCTCTGGTTGAATTTACTAGCAAACTTCTATTCGCAGAAGAGGAAGGTGTACAGGGGCACCCCAGAGGGAGATGTCCTATCTCGTCTGCTCTGGGTTGTGGTAGTCAACGAGCTTCTTGTGGAGTTGGAAGCCAATGGTTGTCGGGTGGTTGCCTATGCAGATGACCTCGCTATCCTAGTCAGAGGCAAATTTCTGTGCACCCTGCCCGATGTTCTGCAGGGCTACCTGGATACTGTGGCTAGGAGGGCTGAATCATGTGGGTTGGCGGTCAACCCGGGAAAAACAGAATTGGTTCTTTTTACAAGGAGATATAAGATACCCGACTTCAGAATCCCTTCCATTGGAGGGGTGCCGTTGGTACTTACTGACAGGGTTAAATATTTGGGAATTGTTCTGGACAAGAAGCTGTCCTGGAGGCCCAATGTGGAAGATAGGGCCAGGAAGGCCGCGGTTGCCTTATACTGCTGCATGGGGGATATCGGAAAGAGATGGGGGCTCTCGCCAGGAGTAGTACACTGGCATTTTGAGATGGTGGTCAAACCGATTCTGCTCTATGGGGTGCTGGTTGGTGGAAAGCACTGGACACGGCGAGCACCTCCAAAATATTAGTGTCAGTGCAATGGAAGGCGCTTATTGGTATCAGTGGAGCTCTGAGAATAACACCTACCTTGGCATTGAATGTCATGCTGAATATACATCCAGTAGATATTGCGGGAAAAGCAGCCGCAGCCCGGTCGTTGGTCAGGCTTCGTGATATGGGTTATATGCTTTCTGATTTCGGACACTCTAGCCTTATTACTAGTTTCGACTTTATCCCGGACAGGACGGACTATTGCATGCCGATGACCGCTCCCTATGAAACCTTCACCTCAGTCATTCCCCACAGGGAGGAGTGGGAAAGAGGAATTAAGAGCTAAATGTAAGCCGCAAGTTTAAGTTGGCTGATCACTGCAGTGTATTCCAAGCGGAAGTTGCTGCGATTAAGGATGCGGTGGATGAAATGCTATCCAGCGCTACTACGGTTAGGTAATTTAACATCTACTCTGATAGCCAAGCGGCTATAAAGGCCTTGAGCTCAAATACAGTGCGATCTAGGGTGGTCTGGGAGTGCCTGACCTCACTTGCGATTGCATTGAATTATTTTACAATTAAGATTATCTGGGTCCCGGGCCATAGTGATATTCCGGGTAACTGTCAAGCGTATCTTTTAGCCGGAATCGGTACAACTGAACCGGATGAAGATGGCTGTATGGATTTCGGGATACCGCCAGCCACCTGTGGGGTGCTCTTCCATAGCTGGGCCTCGAGTCAGTTCAGCAAACGTTGGGCGGACACTACGTCTTGCAGGGTAGCAAGATCTTTCTGGCCGAAAGTGGATTGCAGAAGGTCTGCTGAAATAATTGGGTTCACTAAGGTTTTTTTTTTTTATTTTAAGGCTCACCTATCAATGGACATTGGGGTTTTGACAGGGCACTGTCCCATGGGTATCCCTACGGTACGTCTCAATATATTGGAAACTCCATCCTGATGCAGCTGTATAGAGGATGCTGAGGTGGAATCACCAAATCACTTTAAGCTTGATTGCCCAGCTTTTGCCAGAACTACGCGAAAGTATTTCAGTCGCTACTCACTTGGATCTCCCGAGGAGCTATCCAAGGTTGAGATCGGGATCATTCGGAACTTTATCGTTGCTTCCCAACGATTCTCTAAGTAGTAATATCTACGTCACCGTTATTTTAGTTTATTATATGTGGTATCACAAAGGACCTCCACTGTGTCCAAGTGTGCTTCCCCTATCAGGGAAGCTACCACCCAACCTAACTTATGGCATTAAAAGTATCCTTGACAAATTAAATGAAAAAGGGCGGATCACGCCCATTTTGAAATTTTCTTTTATTTTTGCATTTTGTTGCACCATATCATTACTGGAGTTGAATGTTGACATAATTTGCTTATATACAGTAAAGGTATTAAATTTCTTTTTTTTAGATTTGACTTTAAAAATTTTTTTTTAAAAAGTGGGCGTGTTCTTTGTCCGATTTTGCTACTTTTTATTTAGCACATATATAGTAATGGTAGTAACGTTCCTGCCAAATTTCATCATGTTATCTTCAACGACTGCTAAATTACAGATTGCAAAACTTTTAAATTACCTTCTTTTAAAAGTGGGC
Organism: Eurosta solidaginis; assembly: GCF_040869045.1. NCBI lineage: Eukaryota > Metazoa > Arthropoda > Insecta > Diptera > Tephritidae > Eurosta > Eurosta solidaginis. Next base: position 27,219,747 of record NC_090321.1, on the reverse strand, counting down.
GTTGCCACGCCATCGTCCAAAATTTTACTAATTTTCTATTCTGCGTCATAAGATCAACTACCCTACCAAGTTTCATCGCTTTATCCTTCTTTAGCAATGAATTATCGCATTTTTTCGGTTTTTCAAAATTTTCGATATCGAAAAAGTGGGCGTGGTTATAGTCCGATATCGTTCGTTTTAAATAGCGATCTGGGATAATTGCCCAGGTACCTACGTACCGAATTTAATCAAGATACCTCAAAATTTACTCAAGTTATCGTGTTAACGGGCAGACGGACAGGCGGACGGACGGACGGACATGGTTCAATAAATTCTTTTCTCGATACTGATGATTTTGATATATGGAAGTCTGGATATCTATCTCGATTCCTTTATACCTGTACAACCAACCGTTAGCCAGTCAAAGTTAATATACTCTGTAAGCTCTTCTCAGCTGCGTATAAAAATTGGTAAAATATGGCTAGCCTCCTTGCTATATAAGGAAATATTTTTGGGACATCGGTGTCTCATATGCGTGAAAGGGTTAAAACACGATCACATTGTACACGTGTCACTTAAGCTATCTGAACTTAATAGCACAATTTAACTGTACAAATATAGAAACAAGCAATTAAGTACAATGAAATTTTCCTTTGAATAAGAATAGAATATGCGCGTTAATTTCATTTCGCTTGAATAAACATAACAACCTTGAATTTGTTATTTTGGTAGATCAAAGACTATTTGTCTAACTGATAATGCTTGACGCATTAACCATAAAAAATTAAAAAAAAAAAAAAAGAAAGGAAGACTAAGTTCGGGTGTAACCGAATATTACATACTTAGTTGCAGGCATGCTTAACCAACGAAACGATATCATTTCGTTACGATAATCAACGTTAATAAACGAAACGAAGTCATTTCGTTTCGTTTATTAACGTTAAGATCGTCAAATTAACGAAATGATTTCGTTTCGTTTTCTGCCATATCCAAACGAAATCAAATCGTTTATGTTGATTACTAATTTCAAACTATGCTGGCAAAGCTGATTGATGGCGGAGTCATTAAAGGTGAAAGCATTAGCCAAGCTGATTGCAACTTTTCTCATGAATTTTGACAGTACAAACATTTCTCAGAGTATTTTTGACATTACCACCAACGAATTACACAAACAAATTACATAGAGTTTGTGTGTGTATGTGCGCTCGTTGTTGCCACCTTACGGCTTCACCATGGCTATAGCATTGCCAGCACAATTCAAACATAAAGTATCACGTTTTTGTTAACGTTTTTAACGTTAACGAAAGCTTTTCGTTTCGGTTAAAAACGAGATACAATTTATCTTTATAATTTCTTTATCGATAATATTTCGAAGTGTTTCAACGGAAACGGTGGAAATTTTTTGATAAACGATTAGCTTAACGTTAAGGTGCATCCCTGCTTAGTTGCTTTACTTTCGTAGGTTTTCGGAGATGGTATATATGTAAGTAGTTTTTAATTACATATCACATAAGTTTGGGAAATATCGATCAAATTGTAGACCAAGGGTGACGTTTTTGAACGATATTCTGTCATCCTTTGTCAAGTAAGGGGAAATCACCATGTAGGAAAATGAACCTAGGGTAACCCTGGAATGTGTTGATATGATATGGGTATCCAACGAAAGATGTAAAAGAGTATTTGAAGAGGGAGTGGGCCTTAGTTCTATAGGTTGACACATTTTCGAAATATCGCCATAAAGGTGGACCATAGGTGAATCTAGAATGTGTTTGTACGATATGGGTATCAAATGAAAGGTGTTAATGACTCTTTTAAAAGCGAGTGGGCCTTAGTTCTACAGGTAGACGCCTTTTTGAGATATCGCTCTAAAGATGGACCAGGGGTGACTCTAGAATGTGTTTGTACGATACGGGTATCAAATGTAAGGTGCTAATGGGTATTATAAAAGGAAGTGGGCCTTAGTTCTATAGGCGGACGCCTTTTCGAGCTATAGCCATAAAGGTGGACCAGGGGTGACTCAAGAATGTGTTTGTATGATATGGGTATCAAATTAAAGGTATCAAAGGGGAGTTTAAAATGGAGTGGCCCGTAGTTGTATATGTGAAGGCGTTTTCGAGATATCGACCAAAATGTGGACCAGGGCGACCCAAAACATCATCTGTCGGGTACCGATAATTTATCTAATATATAAAATTCTTCTGTCACGGTTTTAGAGGCTGAACTCCTCCGAAACGGCTGAACCGATTCTCATGAAATTATGTGGGCATATTGGGTAGGTCTGAGAATCGGCCAACGTCTACCTTTTTTTCGCTACGTGTCTAGGGTCTTGAGATCAAAACTTGGACCCGGGTACCCCTTGAATGTGTTTATACAATATGGATATCAAATGAAAGCTGTTGATGATTGCTGTAGTACAGGATAATTTTCATACAACTTGGAGGCTAGGGTCTCGAGATATAGCACAAAACGTGGACCCGGGTACCCCTAGAATGTGTATATACAATATGGATATCAAATGAAAGCTGTTGATGAGTGCTGTAGTACAGGATAATTTTCATACAACTTGGAGGCTAGGGTCTCGAGATATAGCACAAAACGTGGACCCGGGTACCCCCAGAATGTGTTTATACAATATGGATATCAAATGAAAGCTGTCGATGAGTGCTATAGTACAGGATAATTTTCATACAACTGGGAGGCTAGGGTCTCGAGATATAGCACAAAACGTGGACCCGGGTACCCCTAGAATGTGTATATACAATATGGATATCAAATGAAAGCTGTTGATGAGTGCTGTAGTACAGGATAATTTTCATACAACTTGGAGGCTAGGGTCTCGAGATATAGCACAAAACGTGGACCCGGGTACCCCCAGAATGTGTTTATACAATATGGATATCAAATGAAAGCTGTCGATGAGTGCTATAGTACAGGATAATTTTCATACAACTGGGAGGCTAGGGTCTCGAGATATAGCACAAAACGTGGACCCGGGTACCCCTAGAATGTGTATATACAATATGGATATCAAATGAAAGCTGTTGATGAGTGCTGTAGTACAGGATAATTTTCATACAACTTGGAGGCTAGGGTCTCGAGATATAGCACAAAACGTGGACCCGGGTACCCCCAGAATGTGTTTATACAATATGGATATCAAATGAAAGCTGTCGATGAGTGCTATAGTACAGGATAATTTTCATACAACTGGGAGGCTAGGGTCCCGTGATATAGCCCAAAAAGTGGACCCGGGTACCCCTAGAATGTGTTTATACAATATGGATATCAAATGAAAGATGTTGATGATTGCTGTAGTACAGGATAATTTTAATACAACTGAGAGGCTAGGGTCTCGAGATATAGGCCAAAACGTGGACCCGGGTACCCCCAGAATGCGTTTATACAATATGGATAACAAATGAAAGCTGTTGATGAGTGATTTAGTAGAGGATAATTTTCATAATTTTCATACCCCTGGGTGACTAGGGTCTGGAGATATAGGCCAAACGCGGTCCCGTGAATGCCTAGAGAATATTTTTACATGGTGGGTATCAAATTGAAGCTGTTGATTTGTGCTTTAGTACAGAGTAAGTTTTATGCAGCTGTGTGACTAGGATCTCGAGATGTAGGCCAAAACGTGGACCCGGGTACACGTAGAATGTGTTTATACATTAAAAAAAAATAATAATAAATGTAAGGGCGATAACCTTCGAAGAGATCTAAGGCCGAGCTTCTCTTCCAATTTGCGTCGTGTTCCTCTTGATTTTCTCTACAAATTGGCCGGACGGGACCTACGTGTTTTATGCCGACTCCGAAAGGCATCTGCAAGACAGATGAGTTTTCAGTGAGAGCTTTTCACAACAGAAATACAACCGGACCGCTTGCCAAACACTGCCGAGGGGCGACCCCGCTTAGACAAATTTTCTTCTAATTTAAAAACCTTATTTCTAAAATTTTGATGTTGCTTTGCCGGGGTGCGAACCCAGGGCATACGGTGTGGTAGGCGGAGCACGCTACCATCACACCACGGTATCTAATTGAAGCTGTTGATGTATGCTTTAGTACAGAGTAAGTTTTACACCGCTATCAAATGAAAGCTGAGAGCTCTAAAGTTCATTGTGATATTCGATTTAGTCGCATCAATCTGGCAAAGCTGATAAATATGCATGCGAAGCCGAAACAAAGACAAGAGTTAATAATACCCACATACCTGTTTACATACGTCCTTTTCGACTTGCCTGAAATTTCGTGTGCAAATTTGCCTCTATTATTATTTACGATGCTTTTTTTCCGGGAAGTATACCAGAGACGGACTGGGACTGGAATTAGGACTAGGACTGGGACTGAGACTGAGACTCGGAGTGGTACTGGGACTGATACTCGGAATGGGACTGGAACAAAATAAATACCACCCTCTGGGACTGGCAGTAAGAGATGAAGAAGAAGGAGAAAAACTTGAGAGAAGAGAAAAAAGAGAAGGAGACTGAGAAAGAGATAGAATGAGACGAAGATGGAGATGAAGCGAAAAAGACGGAGGGAGGAGTGAATAAAAAGATTAGGAAAAAGTGTAGAGGGGTAGGGCAGAGTTAGACGGAAAAAGCTTATTAAAATGTATGCAGATAGGCCAAATGAAAGCAGAACAACGTCTGCCGGGTCTGCTAGTTTATATATGTAATACCACGAACAGTATTCCTGCAATGATTCCAAGGGATTTTAATTTCGCCCTGCAAAACTTTTTCAGTTTCTGCTACTTAATGTGTCACACCTATTTTACAAAGTTTTTCCTAAAGTTGTATTTTGCGTCAAAAAGCGAACACAATCACCATGTTTCGTCGCTTGATTCGTATTTGGTATGTAAATGAAATTGCTGCGACCCTGGTCGCCCAAGTAGCTATTTAAAGCCGTTTTGATGCCATGTAACTCGTCTAAAACCTACGGAACGTTACGGTGAATGTACTACAACCAGCCAGAGTTATTGATAAAATTAAGAATATTCGGTATTGCTATCACAGACAAACCTCTGAGGCCTTCTAGAGACGGGGTTCCAAGGAACCTTAGTCGGGCTCTAGCTAGAGCCGAGCATTTATACATAAAGTGTTCTACTGTCTCCCTGGCATTTGGACCTTTGTAGCTTCTGCAGTATTCGTTATACGGAATGCCCATCTTTTCCGCATGCGTACCTATTGCCCAATGGCCGGTGCAGTCTGCTATCAGTTTGTGTGTGTTGGCCTTGGATTTGTTCAGAAGACTTCTCGTCCTCTTTCCATCATAGTTTGGCCAAATGGATTTTGATATTGCACAGGTGGTGATGTTGTTCCACTTTGTTTGTGCTTTCTTCAAGTAGAAGCTTTGGTTATTCCCCTTCGCTACTGCTAAGGGTATGCCTACTTCGATACTGGTTGTTTCCTCGCTCATCTCCGATGAGCCCCTGCGTGCCAACTCGTTGGCCTTCTCGTTACCCTCTATCCGCCTATGCCACGGGACTCAGAAAACGCATAGTTCTAGATTGGTGGATAACTGGGATACGAGTCGCTTACAAGCCCACACTAATTTTTTGGCGAGGAAAGCGCTTTTATCGATGCTTGGCTATCCGACAGGATGCAAAGTTTACCAGCTACATTCAAGCCCTCCAATGATTTGCAGGCTTGCCAAATCGCGGGGATTTCTGCTTAAAACACGCTGCAGTGCGATGGGAGTCTGAATGATGCAGACAAATTTACGGATTCAGAGTAGACTTCGGCCCTACTCTCGAGCCGTCAGTGTAGATTTGGATACCGTGGAGCCGTCAGTGTATCCAAACGTGTAGATTTGGATGTCGTCGACCCTTATGCCCGGGTTTCTCTTCCACTCGTTCCTGCTTGGAATGGCGGTATTACAGCCGTACTCAAACTTCAGTTTGCGAGGGTAGTAATCTGCCTCGGTATATGTACCATCCGAAAGTTTCTTTAGGATACTACTATGCCCTTGCTGAGTATCCTTCCAACACCAAGACTCGCTGAGTCTCAGTGCAGTTTGTGGCGATGTACAAAGTATATGCAAGTCGATTGGAAGCAGGTGCAAAATGGGGTCTAAAACAGCTGTGGGGCAAGTACGTCCGGCCCTTATGTCACCAACACACGCAGTGCTCTAAATCTTTTGCAGGCTGGTGAGATTGTAGCCCTTACTTAGGGCTTCCCACCAGACTATGGAACCATAGGTAAGCACCGGTCGCATCATCGCCTCGTACATGCAAAGTACCATGTTTGGCTTGAGTCCCCATTTCTTACCAAATATTGATTTGCAGGCATAGAAGGCGATGCAGGCCTTCCGTACCCGCTATTCGATACATACTTTCCAATTCAACTTGCAGTTAATTGTTAGTACCAGATACTTGGTACTCGCTGACAGGGTTAGTCGCTGGCCATTTAAGAATGGTAGTCTGAAGGCAGGTGGCTTGTACTTCCTCGTGAAGAGAAGCAGGTCCGTCTTTTCGGGATTTAACTTAAGGCCACATCCCTGTGCCCACCTGTTTAGTTTAACCAAGGCCCTTTCCATGATTTCGTATGATGAGGTATGTGTACTTTTCTGTATTTAATCTGGTTTTATGGCAATATACAAGATCACATAATTAAATAAAAAAATAAATGTAAGGCGCGATAACCTCCGAAGAGATCTAAGGCCGAGCTTCTCTTCCAATTTGCGTCGTGCTCCTCTTGATTTTTCCCTACAAATTGGCCGGACGGGACCTACATGTTTTATGCCGACTCCGAACGGCATCTGCAAGGCAGATGAGTTTTCACTGAGAGCTTTTCATGGCAGAAATACAATCGGAGCGCTTGCCAGACACTGCCGAGGTGCGACCCCGCTTAGAAAAATTTTCTTCTAATTGAAAAATCTTATTTCTAAAATTTTGATGTTCCTTTGCCCGGGAGTTGAACCCAGGGCATACGGTGTGATAGGCGGAGCACGCTACCATCACACCACGGTGGCCGCCAGATCACATAATTAGTTTGGGAACAAATATAACTTAATAAGTGTGATATGTGTGCTTTTCCTTATTTAAGCTGGTTTTATGGCAGTATACAATAGATCACATAATTAGTTTGCGAACAAATATAACTCAATAAGTGGGGTATGTGTGCTTTTCCATATTTTAGCTGGTTCTATGGCAGTATACAATAGATCACAAAATTAGTTTGCGAACAAATATAACTTAATAAGTGAGGTATGTGTGCTTTTCTGTATTTAATCTGGTTTTATGGCAGTATACAATAGATCACATAATTAGTTTGCGAACAAATATAACTCAATAAGTGGGGTATGTGTGCTTTTCCGTATTTTAGCTGATTCTATGGCAGTATACAATAGATCACAAAATTAGTTTGCGAACAAATATAACTCAATAAGTGGGGTATGTGTGCTTTTCCGTATTTTAGCTGGTTCTATGGCAGTATACAATAGATCACAAAATTAGTTTGCGAACAAATATAACTTAATAAGTGAGGTATGTGTGCTTTTCTGTATTTAATCTGGTTTTATGGCAGTATACAATAGATCACATAATTAGTTTGCGAACAAATATAACTCAATAAGTGGGGTATGTGTGCTTTTCCGTATTTTAGCTGGTTCTATGGCAGTATACAATAGATCACAAAATTAGTTTGCGAACAAATATAACTCAATAAGTGGGGTATGTGTGCTTTTCCGTATTTTAGCTGGTTCTATGGCAGTATACAATAGATCACATAATTAGTTTGCGAACAAATATAACTCAATAAGTGGGGTATGTGTGCTTTTCCGTATTTTAGCTGGTTCTATGGCAGTATACAATAGATCACAAAATTAGTTTGCGAACAAATATAACTTAATAAGTGAGGTATGTGTACTTTTCTGTATTTAATCTGGTTTTATGGCAGTATACAATAGATCACATAATTAGTTTGCGAACAAATATAACTCAATAAGTGGGGTATGTGTGCTTTTCCGTATTTTAGCTGGTTCTATGGCAGTATACAATAGATCACAAAATTAGTTTGCGAACAAATATAACTTAATAAGTGAGGTATGTGTGCTTTTCTGTATTTAATCTGGTTTTATGGCAGTATACAATAGATCACATAATTAGTTTGCGAACAAATATAACTCAATAAGTGGGGTATGTATGCTTTTCCGTGTATACAATATACAATAGATCACATAATTAGTTTGGGAACAAATATAACTTAATAATTGAACTTAAAAACAAAATGTATTCTTTTAATTCGAGGAAACTGTATTTCACTATTCACGTAAGCGTGCCTTTCAGGTTTTCAGCTCATTTAGTTATTTTTTTAACTTGATAAGCAGGATAACGTAAATAACCCATATATTTTATTTTCTCCTTGCGGACGGGGCCGCGGGTAAAGACTAGTACTCTTATAAAAGTGAAATGTGTACGCTAGGGGATAAGTATATAAACATTGCTCGAAAATTGATTGTATAAATTTACTTACATATTTCGAAAAATTTAAAAACCAAATATTTCATTAATACTTAACTAAGAAAAATTATTAAAAGTAGTTCAATATTATTGTATTTGAGCCCAAGATAAACAACTAATAGATTTTTGATCACTGCCCGCTTATGATAAACAGTTTTATCTTAATAACCGCTTTACCAATTTTATTGATTTCTGTTAAAATTTATTACTTTTCTGATAGCCAAAGCCTAAGCTTTGAAATAAATATACTTAAAGGGTGCTTCAAAACTGATCTTAAAATTTAATAAATTTTAAAAAGATGTAAAAACGAAAATTATATGATTATAATTACTAAACGAAATAACTGTATTATTTATAATAAATAATAAACTTGTATTTATTGATTTCTTTTCTTTTTTCCAATAAAATAACAAAACTAAGTACCAAATAATATTTTTGTTGTGATATAAAAAGATGGATCATTTATTTATTCTTAACGTAGTCTTCGTCACTTGAAAATATATCTAACAAGGAAACCATTTCTGATCTATAGGTGCATGTAAGATCTTTTTGTGATCTTACATGCCTCATGGATGATCTGAATGGTTCAAAAGAGATGGCCAACATGTTGAAAAGGTCCCGGTTTTGTCTAACTCGTAGGAGTTTGCAAGCGTTGGTACTTCTATATCTTTCGTAGTCCTTGATTTTAGATTCTTGAGCTTCTTCAGACAATTCTCCTAACGGTAAACACATCGGCCAAAATTTTAAGTACCGTTGGTATGAGCTTTTTTCAGGATACTGTCAAAGCAGCAGCTATGCAGTTTTCGATGCATATTCTCCAAATTTGGGTCCATTTAGGCCATTTTCATGGCAATTTAAAATATCTAAAATTACTCCCAATCGTTTGACAATATCTCTATCGACTCCAGTAGTGCGAGCAGTCATTTCATCGTGTTCAAAAAATCTTCTTGAGGAGTTTCCATCATTTGTGTTGCCGTATCCATACTTTGGGCAGTCAACTCTCAGGCCAAGCCCTTTATAGAATGCATCTTTAATTATTTTACTCAGCGTACTTTGCACACAGAGTATATTAACTTTGATTGGATAGCGGTTGGTTGTACAGGTATAAAGGAATCGAGATAGATATAGACTTCCATATATGGAAAAAAAGTTTGATTGAGCAATGTCCGTCCGTCCGTTAACACGATAATATGATTAAATACTGAGATATCTTCACCAAATTTGATACACGAGTATAGATTGGTATTGAAAATGAGTGAAATCGGATGATAAAAACGCTCACTTTTTATATATATAACATTTTGGAAAATACAAAAAACCCTGATTATTTAGTAAATAATACACCTACAATGTTGAAATTTGACGTGTGGACTGATATTCAGACTCTTGATAAACATTTTAAACAAATTTTTAAAATGGGCGGGGCACCGCCCATTTGTGATAAAATCAATTTTACAAATATAATTAGTCATAAATCAAAAATCGTTAAACCTATCGTAACAAAATTCGGCAGAGAGGTTTCCTCTACTATAACGAATTCTTTGGAGAAAAATTTAATCGGTTAAGGACCACGCCCACTTTTATATAAAAGATTGTTAAGAGGGTCTTGGACGAATAAGCTAAGCTATATCTTTGCAAAAAGGAGTTTTATATCAATGGTATTTGATTTCCCAAGTGGATTTATAACAATAAATAGGAAAAACTTCAAATTTAAAGAAAGTGCGTGGCACCGCCCCTTTTATGACTAAGTAATTTTCTTTGTTTCGGGAGCCATAACTCGAAGAAAAATTTACATATCTTACCAAAATTGGGTACATATATTGTCCTTATAGCAGGAAATATTCCTAGAAAAAATGGACGAGATCGGTTATAGACCATGCCCACTTTTATGTAAAAGATTTTTAAAAGGGTCGTAGACGAAAATAATAAACTATATCTTAGCAAATTAGAGCTTTGTATCAATAGAATTTTACTTTACTTGTTTTTTCTAATGTTTTTTGTGTCCTTAGATGTTGCAATGTCGTCGGAAACTCCTTGTTGTGGTAGTGTATAAGCCAGTTTCAAAACGAATTCCATGCACCTTATCCCCGCATGCAAAGGATATATTCCATACTCATAACTTAGTTCGTCAATAATTTAATCGTCAAGATTTTCAAAGTCTTTGTCCTGATGATCCATTGCAGCCCCATTTATTTACCAATGTTAGGCCTTTTGGCAGTGATTTAAAATTTTCTTCAGAAAAGCTTTTCAGGAGTCGCATAGACGTATGATCCGTTAAGATTTGGAGCTCAACTTCAGCAGATACTCGGTTATTTTGGCTCTTGGAGGAACTGCTTCTTTCTTGGCTTGAGTGATTTGTTTGTATCATGTAACATAACATAACATTTATTTAATTGATTTCATTGTAGAACTAAGACTAGTCAGTCTTTTATATGTACACCAACAATGGGACATATTCTATTATTTTGTATTTATATTTAAAAAACATTACTTAAAAGATAAAATATAATATATGATTCAAGCTTAAAACTAATGCATTGGCACAGCCCCAAAGACTCTTCAGGAGTGTATCTCCTAGGTAGCGCATTTGGGGGTGTGGGAATGCTGTTTTTGATCCTTCTCAGTCGCGCTGGATTTGCTAATGCAACTGCTCCTATGATATGAGACTTGGTGTTTTTTTTTTCATCCTTTTTATACTCAGTTGAGCAGAGCTCACAGAGTATATTAAGTTTGATTGGATAACGGTTGGTTGTACAGGTATAAAGGAATCGAGATAGATATAGACTTCCATATATCAAAATCATCGGGATCGAAAAAAAATTTGATTGAGACATGTCCGTCCGTCAGTCCGTTAACACGATAACTTGAGTAAATTTTGAGGTATCTTGATGAAATTTGATATGTCGGTTCCTGAGCACTCATCGCTGTTTAAAATGAACGATATCGGACTATAACCACGCCCACTTTTTCGATATCGAAAATTTCGAAAAACCGAAAAAGTGCAATAATTCATTACCAAAGACAGATAAAGCGATGAAGCTTAGTAGGTGAGTTGAACTTGTGACGAAGAGTAGAAAACTAGTAAAATATTGGACAATGGGCGTGGCACCGCCCACTTTTAAAAGAAGGTAATTTAAAAATTTTGCAAGCTACTACTATATGTACACTTAATAAAAAATAGCAAAATCGCCCACTTTAAAAAAAATTGTTTTTTAAAAGTAAAATTTTAACAAAAAATTTAATATCTTTACAGTATATAAGTAAATTGTGTCAACATTCAACTCTAGTAATGATATGGTGCAACAAAATACAAAAAATAAAGAAAATTTCAAAATGGGCGCGGCTCCGCCCTTTCTCATTTAATTTGTCTAGAATACTTTTAAGGCCATAAGTCGAACAAAAATTTACCAATCCTTGTAAAATTTTGTAGGTGCATAGACTCTATGACGATAACTGTTTTCTGTGAAAATGGGCGAAATCGGTTGAAGCCACGCCCAGTTTTTATACACAGTCGACCGTCTGTCCTTCCGCATGGCCGTTAACACGATAACTTGAGCAAAAATCGACATATCTTTACTGAACTTAGTTCACGTACTTACCAGAACTCACCTTATCGTGGTATAAAAAATGAACGAAATCCGACTATGACCACGCCCACTTTTTCGATATCGGAAATTACGAAAAATTAAAAAAAATGCCATAATTCTATACCAAATACGAAAAAAGGGATGAAACATGGTAATTGGATTGGTTTATTGACGCGAAATATAACTTTAGAAAAAACTTTGTAAAATGGTTGTGACACCTACCATATTAAGTAGAAGAAAATGAAAAAGTTCTGCAGGGCGAAATAAAACACCCTTGATATCTTGGCAGGTATTACATATATAAATAAATTAACGGTATCCAACAGATGATGTTCTGGGTCACCCTGGTCCACATTTTGGTCGATATATGGAAAACCACTTCACATATACAAGTACCACCACTCCCTTTTAAAACCCTCATTAATACCTTTAATTTGATACCCATACCGTACAAACAAATTCTAGGGTCACCCCTGGTCCACCTTTATGGCGATATTTCGAAACGGCGTCCACCAATAGAACTAAGGCCCACTCCCTTTTAAAATACTCATTAACACCTTTCATTTGATACCTATATTGTACAAACGCATTTTAGAGTCACCCCTGGTCCACCTTTATGGATATATCTCGAAACGGCGTCCACCTATGGAAGTAAGGATTACTCCCTTTTAAAATACTCATTAACACCTTTCATTTGATACACATATCGTACAAACAAATTCTAGAGTCAACCCTGATCCACCTTTATGGCGATATTCCTAAATGGAGTCCACCTATAGAACTATGGCTCACTCCCTCATAAAATACTTTTTAATGCCTTTCATTTGATACGCATGTCATACAAACACATTCCAGGGTTTCCCTCGGTTCATTTTCCTACATGGTTATTTTCCCTTATGTTGTCACCATAGCTCTCAACTGAGTATGTAATGTTCGGTTACACCCGAACTTAACCTTCCTTACTTGTTATATTTAAAAGCCAATGCTTCTGAAAGATGAGTCATGGTGACAGTTTTAGTATAATCTGACAGCTTCCTTTTCCTTGTGTAGGTCAACCCTTCTTCTATGGGTTTTATTGGTCTTCCTCTAGTTCGATTGGTTGATGTGCTAGGCATTTCTTCGTCCAAAAAACTTTTACCAGCTAGCCAACTTTCATGCTTACTTATTGAAGTAGAACGACCGACTGCTTGCCATTTTCTTTGTGTAGGAATGTAGAGGAAGCCAATTTTTTCTTTCAAGTCTTCGTCTTCTTTGTTGCATGCTTAATTTGGTGATTCTGTCATAATAGCCTCAACGAACTCCGCTCTTTTCTTTGAATCTTTGAACACCTTAAATAGTTTGGAGTTTTCTAGAGACATATGTATTAAAATTTACCATCGAGTATATCTTACTAAAAAATATGTAAGCTTTATTTTTGTTTATTTAAATATACAGAATACTTTATTCTATAGACTCCAGAAAACGACTGATTTTGAGCATTACATTAAAGATTGCTTTATATACTCAAATTATGGAAATGAGTTCCAGGTATTTATGCAGCTTGTAACCGAAAAATTTGATTTTATTAACAAATTCCAACAACAAAAGTGACCGTATTAAATTCGCTCCTTCTTACCTATACCTGCTCAGGCGCGTATTTATACCCAAGGTTTCTTCACTTTATTTGATGTAAAAAGTGAAATCGCAGCTGGACGTAGGTAGGCCTTATGAATTCAGGTAACTGAAGATTTAGCATATACCTATTGTAAATTTCACGGAGACCTTTTTTGTCCTTTTTTTTATTTTCCACCAAAGTTCGAAAGAGGTCCTAAAAATTGGCTTTTCGAAAAACAGGTAGATCTGGCAACTTTAAAAAAAAAAAATTTATGTTTTGCTTCAATCTAGAATTAAATATCCTTTCGTTATAATACAAGAAAGCAGCAGCAGATCGTTTTATTTAGAGGCAAAACAATTTTTAATACAACAAAAAAGAACGAAAACCACAAATTTTTCTAAGCGTTAAAAATCAATCAACTTTGAGCGGCTCTACCTCCTAAAATATCATTTTCTATTTAATAAGAGTTATACAGGGATGTCATGGAAACCCATTGTTGTCGGAATCGAATTTGAAACCCATAAATATTTCTGCTATGAATTATGAAATTTTTATTTTGATGGTCCAATTAGATTTATAGGTCAAAAAGAAACATAATTCAACCACCAAATCAAAATGTTTTGAATTCATTGCAGCAATATTCATTGGTTTCAAATCCCATTCCGACAGCAATCGGATTCCTCGACATCCCTGATATATTCGTAATCCCTGGAAAATTCTCTATTAAATACATGTATTAGGTTTATCAAACGCTTTCATGAAATTTTTGATTTTTGCCAGGCTTTTCGGGCAGATGCGCCATAGTGCGTCGTTCAATGATAGGCGAATCCGCAGAGCCTCCTAAGTGGTAAATAACGAAACCAAGTAAAGCTTATCTGGCCTGCTTTTATAAAAACTACGCGAAATAAAATTGTCTTGAATATCGTAAAAGAAAATTTCAAAGATGATATTGCAGCTAATCTTCTTTAGTTTTCAGTAACCCGATCAGAGCTGCCTGTTTTCCCCTGCAGGCAAGGGGTAGTATAATATGCTCGACTTATGTAATGTATCATATGATGCTTGTATGCAGATCTCCTGTGCTTGTGATCAGCCCCCTATTGGAAAATTGGCGGGCTGTGGTCTCATTTCACATAGTTCGTTGTTTCCTTAGATGCGAGCGATGTAGCTCAGTTTTGATAAAGTTGACAATTAAGCATTATTGAAAATTAAGCATTATCTGGTATAATGCAGTCGCCTTTGTCGAAAAGTTGGCATTACAGTTTTTCTTGGTTACTATTATAAATTTTTCAATGATTCTTTTTCGAAAGGTCAAAGAAAAGGTTGAACATATCACTTAATTTTGCGAAGTATCCTAGAAGTAAATGGTTGACAAAGCAGATGCCTATCAGTGGTGGATGTTGTTGTTGTTGTTGTAGCAGTACTTCGTCCCATCCCATAGGTGCGACCAATCACAAATTGTCATCAATGTTCTCTAACAGGAGTCCAAGGAAACTTGCTGTTTCAACAGGAGTGGACCATAATGAGGGGGTGTTAGAGGCGTTGGTTCCACAATACAGTTGAAGAGATGGTTGGTGTCATGTGGGGACACATTTCAAGCAGGACATACATTTTGTATGTTGGGGTTGATTCTGGATAGGTAAGAGTTTAACCCGTTACACTACCCAGATCAAAGTTGAGCTAAAGTGACGCACGTTTCCCTAGGGAGAGTGCGTTCCTCCTCTGCGGGTTCTGGGTATTTTTCTTTAAGTACTTGATTCACCGGGAAATTCCTGGCATAGAAGTCCAACGCCTGTTTGTGGATTTCACTGAGGACCTGCTTTTCAGCTGCATACGGCCGTGTTCTCAGGTGCCGCATTTCCTCACAATGCTTACGGAGATGACCCCTTAAGCCCCTGAGCGGTGTAGCATCATCAATCAGATGTCTGTTGGAATGCCCAGGTTTCTGGGGACACAAGAAGACAGCCCGTAGCGGTTCTGATGGCGGTTTTTGGCAGGTGTGTATTTTCTTCCAGTGAGTAGCCTTTAGGCTTGGCGACCTTATCGGGGACGCGTAGCATGCAATCGGCTGACCAATTCATTTGTAAGTGATAACGAGCGTTTCTTTATCTTTACTCCAAGTACTGCCAGCAAGAGATTTGAGGATTTTATCAGTGGTTATAAATTGTTATCATAATTGTAAGAGTGGGTTATGTGCCCACTCTTATTTTTGGGATGCTTGATAAGTCGCTGGGGAAATCCCCGATGCGAAAGGGCATTTCAATTCGATGTGACAAAAAGGTTGTAAACACATACCTTCATTGCGATGCAGGTTATCTATCCTGATGCACAGAAAAAGTTGTTCACATTTCTTGATACATGTATTGAAGTTCTGAAATTTTATAATGTATCTGGCGTTGTCTAAAGCAACAGAACTGATGCGACGTATTATTTATGCTTGGAATAGAATGCTCATGGAACTCACGGTGGAATTGCTTTGCAAACGAATGCCAATATCGTTATAACTGTAAAGGGTTTTGATAGGCTCTGTAACTTCCCCAGTTGAGACCATGTGAGTGTACACCTGACTGTAGAACATGGAGCCGATAGTTAGGCCGCTGATCACGCAATTATATCCGTGTGACTGACACCGTGAGTTTGAGTTTTAGATACAGGTAGTCACGCTAAAAATAGTTATATATTATAATTAGAGCTGCCTGCTGTGATGGATATTATGTTACTTTCAGTTTAAGGATAATCCTAATGTGTTAGATATGTCTACATTAAGGTATGTACTAAGGATAAAGCAACGCTATATTGACAACAGTTCCTATTTGCTCCGATACGTAATATTTTACAGCAGCGACCGCAAAAATGAATATCATTATGCACGCAGATAGCATCGATTGCAAGTAGCAAGTATTTTTGTAAGCAGCGTAGTAGCGAAATCAATGGCACCAAAAATGTTGTTGCATGCGCATCAGCAGTAGACGACGAGTTAAGGCCAAACCTTATGCAGCAAAAAAGTGTGGGAGGATTTATATACAAGTAATCTTATACTTTGATATATATTAACTGCTCATTCACCCATATACAAATATGTTTATCGGTAGGTAGGTATGTTATGTAGTCTGTATATTAGTTAATATGAGCAGCACTTATTCGCCAGGATATATCACACCCAATCGCCTACATCAACGTAGAGCGCGAATCATCGTTCTCTTTACTGTTTTCAATATGGCAAAGGATCGCATATAGAAATAATTTCGTTTTTTTCCAACGCATAAAGTAAAATCACAGCGCACATTTCATAAAATATTCATTTTTCTCACCTCCCCCTTGCAAATATCGAGAAACAATGAAATATATGTTGCAAGTAAAGACGGAAGTAGATTGAATCAAAATTTCGTCCAACAGCTGTTATCACTTTCACATCATTTGTGACTGCTACTGGTGCTTGGCACAATATTACGCTAAGATGTTGCGCAAGATATTGATAAGGAAATGAGAAAAAATTACATCATAAAAGCCAGATTGCAAAAAAAGCTCAACTTACAATTGGTGTTGGCGTATGAAGCGTTTCTCGCTTGTGGGTGGCACATAATTGCAACCCAGAAAAATTTCTCACGCTTTCATTTATGCAGCGCAGCTCATTTGAGTTAATGCAATGTGAAAGAGTCAATTAAGTGGCAAATCAAATGCAGCGAAAATATTATTCAAAATCTGGCAATGTACGTTAATTTAAAAAGAACAAGTAAGGAAGGC
Source organism: Eurosta solidaginis (assembly GCF_040869045.1). NCBI lineage: Eukaryota > Metazoa > Arthropoda > Insecta > Diptera > Tephritidae > Eurosta > Eurosta solidaginis. Next base: position 27,202,388 of record NC_090321.1, on the reverse strand, counting down.
TAAGTTCGGGTGTAACCGAACATTACATACTCAGCTGCTAAATTACAGCTTGCAAAGCTTTTAAATTACCTTCTTTTAAAAGTGGGTGGTGCCATGCCCATTGTCCAATATTTTACTAATTTATATTCTGCTTCATAAGGTCAAGCCACCAACCAAGTTTCATGGCTTTATCCATCTGTGGTAATGAATTATCGCACTTTTTCGGGTTTTCGAAATTTTCGATATCGAAAAAGGGGGCATGGTTATAGGCCGATTTCGTCCATTTTAAATAGTGATAGTGCCCAGGAATTCACATACCAAATTTCATTAAGATACCTCAAAATTTACTCAAGTTATCGTGTTTACGGACCGACGGACGGACATGGCTAGATGAATTTCTTTTTTCGCCCAGTTCATTTTGATATATAGAAATCTATATATATCTCGATTAGTTTATACCGTTACGGGGTACCATTATGCGAACAAAATTAATATACGCTGTGAGCTCTTCTCAGCTGAGTATAAAAAGATTTGTATAAGAGTGAGCAAATCAAAAGTAATGAAAACAAGAATAAATTCAACAAAATCAATAAAAGCGTACAAGTTGTTGACTTTGTGACATGCGATAATTAGATTATAGAGACGATTTAAATAGCATTGAAGGCGTTAATTTTTCATAATAATACTCAAAAGATGATCGACTTACCATATCTGAAGCCACATATATAAGGTCCAATTAGCCGATTTACCGTAGGCATCGATCTCTCGCACAATACGCTTAACAGGACCTTATATGCGAAGGCGAATTCCGCAATAGTTAGATGGTCCTTATTGTGAACTGGGCAAGTAAGACTTAAACTCTAATGGAAGGTTCGACGAAACTTAAGAGAAACACACTGTAAGAAACTATAGGTCTGTCAAAACCCTGCTCTCACAACTGCTATGGCTATCATCTTATGTCCCCAGAACACCAACTATATACTGAGGCGAGAATACTCCCCATAAGAGAGACTAATGAAATGCTGAACAAACAGTTTCTGTTGAATACCAAGTAACTTGGTCATCACATCTGATTGAAGAGGCTCCGAATATCGATGACTTAAGAAATCATCTCCGCAAGCATTATGATGAAACACGTCACCTTAGAATTCAGCTGTATGTAAAAGAAGAGCACAATAAGGCCCTCAGTGATATCCACAAAAAGGCGTCGGAGCTCTGGGCCAGGAGTTGCCTGGTGAACCCCGTTCTTAAAGTCAAATAACCTGAATTCGCAGTAGGAGGAAAGTCACTTCCTCAGTGAGACCCGAGTCGCTTTAACTCAATTTCGTTCGCGATACTGTAATAAGTTAAGCTCGTACCTAACCAGATTCAATCCCGACATACATAACCTATGTATTGCTTGTAACGTGTCCCCACATAACACCAACCATCTGTTTTCTTACAATGTGGAACCAACGCCTCCAATGCCCCTCTCTCTGGTGCACCCCTGTTGAAACTGCAAATTTCCCGGATTGTTAATAATGTCCTGGATTGTTAAAAATTTCGGCCGTTATTCCTAGCGCCTCTATTTCTGCCTCTGCATTGTTTTTTTTCTCAATAAAGGTAACTCGTTCCACTTTTTAACTCGCGCTAGCGTTCCACATTCTTCTTGTTGCGTTCGCTTTTAACGTAGCCCTAGAGGCAGCATCTCTCTTTTGATTGCGAGACGGCATTCTTTATCGTACCAGTCATTTTTTCGTGCACGGGCGTTAGCAAATTTTTCGTAGGAGGAGCTACGAAATGTTTTAGAAATATGCTTCCACTGATTCTGCATTCCGTCGGGTTGACTTTTGCACTCAGGAGCAAGTTTCCGAGTCGAGTTGCGGAATCATTGGCAGTCTGTTGCGATTGTAACCTATCGACGTCTTACGATTCGTTGTTGCTTGCTTTTAGTCGGTCTTTCATGCAAAGTCTTTCGTGCGTAGATACATCTAAAACAGTGTATGCATGCCGTTTGTCTCTCACACCGTAGTCCATATGGTTACATGAATTTCGATGAGGGGACTGCCATGTGGCTTGATGTATATCTTTTTCGAAATAAATACTCCTCGGAGTAAGATCATTTTTTGAAATCTAATTTAAAATATTTCATATTATTTGCAGAATGCTTGCATACAATGATGTCACATTTTTTACAAAGTCTCTTCCTCTGTGTATACATTTAGAATCTGAATACTTTAAGATATACTAACGTAGGATTGATTTTCTCTACAAATATGTTTTATGCCGATTCCAGAGGGAGCTCATGCAAGGTAGATGCATTTTCACTGAAAAGCTTTTCATAGTAGAAATACACACAAATAAACATTTTAAATGAAAATCGGTTCAGATGTATACATTCAGATAAGATTAGGTAACTTAAAACAAAAAAATTAGTAAAATATTGCTAGCCTTCTTGCTATACAAAGAATTATTTTTGGGACATCGGTGTCTCATATGCGTGAAAAGGGTTAAAAGCACGATCATATTTTACACGTGTCACTTAAGCTATCTGAACTTAATAGCACAATTCAACTGTACAAATATAGAAACAAGCAATTAAGTACAATGAAAGTTTCCTTTGAATAAAAATAGAATCTACGCGTTAATTTCATTTCGCTTAAATAAACATAACAACCTTGCATTTGTTATTTTGGTAGATCAAAAACTATTTGTTCAACTGATTAAAAATTTGTATTAGGCTTGACGCATTAACCATAAAAAATTAAAAAAATAAAATTAATAATGCTTGGCGCGATTTGTCTCCGAAAAGATTTAGGCCGAACTTCTCTTCCAATTTTCATCTTGCTTGCTTCTTCCTACAAATTGGCTGACGGGACCTATATATTTTATGCTGATTCCAAACGGAAGCTGATGCAAGGGAGATGCACTTTTACTGAAAAGCTTTTCATAGCAAATAAACCCTTTAAATGAAAATCGCTTCGGATGTATACATTCAGATAAGATTAAGTAACTTATAACGAAAAATTTTTTAAAATATATCCAGCCTTCTTCCCTCACTAGAGTAGGTACCTTGTCGTTGGTGTGAGGGCTTAGCCGAACTCCATAGCGCCCGACTATGAAGCGGGCTGTTTAGGACTGACATATACGCCATTTCGCATCATAGGAGGGCGGCGGGCTGTCGGTGACCAAGAACTCCCAACCCCCTAATCCAGGGTGTTACGCGGACCGTGCCTTTGGGACGATTTGCAGCCAGGGGATAAAGTCGGCTGTATTCGAACGGAGCCTTCCCGATACCGGGCCACCTCGGGAAGTATTTTTGGCTTTACCACAGTAAGGGCCGCTGCTGTGGCTGACGGTTATTTCCCCGTATATAATACTGGACCGCTGAGCCCGCCTTGTCGGGCGGGTGGTCGTACGACCAAGATTAACGACTCATTACTTGATTGTAATAAGGACGATGTAAAGAGGAGGACTGATTCGCAATCCAAAGACGACAAATACGAATTAAGCGATGCGTCGGACTCGGGGAGTGAGAGTAGTGCTGATTCAATGAACTCCGTGTTGGACAAACACACAAATGAAAACTGAGTAGAAGTGTGGAAAAGGGTACGGAGCAGAGGAAGTAAATGAGCTCTCTCGCAGTACCGTGCAGCACTAAGAATTGTACAACGCTTGGGCCCAGTATAATGGTGTGAAGATGATAGCGTGCGACAACATCGCGAGGAAGTGGTTCCATACCTCCAAAGGCAAGGCACGAACGCGCGGTTTGAGGTGGTGAATAAAGCGCAAATCCCCACGGTACCAAAAGTTAAGGTATTGACACCATGCGTGATGAAGTCGGAGGATACACTGCGACTTCTGCAGTGAGTGAGAAGTGCGGAGGATAAAAACCCTAACTCGCTAGAGGTGGGCGAAGTCGAAAAGCATCTCAAAAGCCTAAGCGAAAAAAGACAGGTGGACGTCCCCGACGTCACCACGAAGGTGTTGGAAGAGGACCAACCGCCAAATAGTGCTGTGACTCGAACAGAGGAACACCGGGTACAACAATCACGAGAGGCAGAAAGGGGCCTCGAATACTCTAAACCAAATGGGCAAGGGGAGGACGACGACGTCAAGACGAAGGTGCTGGAGGGGACAAACAGCCCAATGGTGCTGCGAGTCCTACAGGTAAACCTCCAACACAGTAAAGTGGCGTCGAGCGAACTCCTATTAACCCTTGAGCAGGGTTCGTTTTACGTGGCGCTGATCCAGGAGTCGTGGCTCTCATCGGGAGGAAAGGTTTCTGGACTTAGCGCGCGCGGACTTGGCGTTTACTATGCCAAACGGAGGACCTCGTAACGGTGGCCGTTAAGCAAAAGAATAAACAGGCATTAATTGTGGCGTCCGGTTACATGGCCCATGCTGCGGAGCTTCCACCGATGGAGTGGAAAAGGGCGCAAAGGGCGGTTGGTCATATGCGCAGATGCAAATGCGCACCACAATGCGTGGGGAGGAGAAGATACGAACGAGAGAGGCGAATCTCTATTTTGTTACATCCTGCAAACCAATTTGCAGATAGCCAACAGGGGAAATTTCCCTACATACATTGATCCAACATCCAGCAATGTTCTGGATATTACATTGAGCTCCGAGCGTGATATATCAAGGCATGATTGGATGGTTCTTGATAGACCATCCTTCTCCGACCATGCGTATATCAGCTTCAGCATCCCCCTAAAGAGGGTAGAGAAGGGACGAACCTTTAGAACCCTAGGTCAACGAATTGAACTAAATTCCAGAAACATGTAGAAACAAAACTGGGACAAGGCAAAGAGGTTGCTAATGTAGAGGAACTGGAGGAGTTGAATGAATTCCTAACAAGGACGCTTATGACTGCGTATAACAAAGCTTTCCCTCTAAGAAGATTCAGAGGAAAAGCAAAGCCGCCATGGTGAAGCAATGAGCTGTGTCTTCTAAGAAGACAGGTAAAAGAAATGTTTAAGGTCGCAAAGACCGCGGAAAGCGAAGTGTATCGGGACGAGTACAGGGATCTACTGAGGATCTACAAGCGTGAAATTACCAGGGCGAAGAGAAAGTCATGGAAAAGTTTCTTTACGGACATAGAGTGCTCCATCGAAACAGCACGCTTGAAAACGTCTTAGCAAAGGGAAACATAGTCCAGGGACTAATAAAGAAAGAGAACGGGGAATGGTCACGTGATAGTGAGGAATCCCTTGAACTACTTCTCGACACACATTTCCCATCGGGAGACGGTTTAGAAGAGCCAGCAGACATCACTCACCCTTCGATCACGGAGCTATTAGTGCCGTCTTGGTGACCGATACCAAAATCGAGTGGGCAGTGAAGATGTTTTCTAAGTTTAAATCGCCGGGCCCAGATGGTATATTCCCGGCCATGCTACAAGTATCAAGTAGGGCGGTCGTGGAATGGCTTAAAATAATATTCGATGGGTGCATAACACTGAATGATGTACCGCAATCTTGGAGAACTACTCGTGTAGCTTCCCTATCAAAGCGGAGAAGATCGGTCACGTGTATCCCAAAGACTATAGACCCATTAGCTTAACATCATTTCTGCTCAAAACCTTTGAGCCGCTGATAGATGTGTACATAAAGTCAAACGTGGATGAAAAGCTGCTCTCCACAATACAGCATGCGTACACCAAAGGCAAGTCGGTAGACACCACATTGCATAGGGTGGTAATAAGCATAGAGAAATCCCTGGAATATAAGGAGTATGCTCTAAGAGGTTTCTTGGACATTGCCGGGGCTTTCAATAATGTTTCAAAATGGGCGATTATAGATGGTCTTAATTACATTAAAGTACATCCTGCCTTAATCAGATGGATCGGCTGCATGTTAAATTGCAGAAAGATTACATCACAATGGGGATTGTAGAGGCCACAAAATCAGTGGACAGGGGCATGCCGCAGGGAGGGGTGCTATCACCTCTGCTGTGGACGCTGGTCATCAACCAGCTGCTCAGGCGATTCGATGAGGGCCCGTAAAACTTACGGCATACACAGATGACGTTACAATTGTCCTAATTGGAAAGTGCCTTCCAACGATTAGTTCTTTGATGGATCGGGCGCTTCGGGATATTCATACCTCGGCATCTAATGTCGGGTTGAAAGTCAATGCGGAGAAGACGGATATGGTCTTGCTTACATAGAGGTACAAGGTCCCAAATTGTACCAGGCCTAAGTTAGGAGAAAACTTGCTAGGAATAATCCTAGACAGTAAGCTGTCATGGAAGCTCAACGTGGAGGAGAGGGTCAAAAAGGCCTCAACGGAACTCTATGCATGTAAAAGAATGTGTACGTGGGGCTTATCGCCCTCTCTTTCCATTGGGTTTTTACAGCGATTGTAAGCCCTATTCTATACTATGGAGTTGGTGTTTGGTGGAAAGCCACGCAAAAACAACATACCACAAAGAATTAGAGGGGGTATGCAGACTGTCGATGCTTAGCATTACGGGAGCCCTGAAAACAACCCCGCGGCTGCACTGTATGCCATTCTGCACATTCCACCTGTAGATCTGGTAACAAAGAACAAAGCATTAACAACCGCTACCAGGATCGGTGCCTCGGCGCAGCTTGAGCGCCGACCATATGGCCTTAATAGTATAACGTCTTCAGTCACAAGACGAACAGACTACCTGATTCCCTATCTGCTCTGCAAGGGAGATCTTAAGGCCACAATAGAGGTGGACGGTTGGCGCAAGGGTGCGCAAATGGCGGACGAGGCGATACATGTGTACACAGATGGCTCCAAAGTAGTGGAAGGAGTAGGGTCTGCGGTATACTCTCCTGATCCGGAAATAAGCAAATACTAAAGGCTGCCGGATTACTGTAGCGTTTTCCAAGAGGAAATATTAGCCGTAACCAAAGCAGTAGAAACCATGGAAGAGAATAGCTTAAGCTGTAACCGTGTTATCTTTTATATTGACAGTCAAGTAGCAATTAATGCAATAATTTCGCATAGCACAGCATCTAAATGCGAGTTAGAGTGTAAGCAGTCTCTGGAGAGAATCGGGACAGGGAGAAGCATACATCTATATTGGGTCCCAGGGCATATGGGAACAGATGGGAATGAAAATGCGGATGAACTAGTTAAAAAGGGTGTACCCCTTGAAGCTTGCTCCGTAGACGTCCCAATTAGACTTGGCGAGATTAAGCGAAGGCTAGAGGTGCACGTGATCCACCAAGCGGGAAAGGCGTGGGTTCAAGCGCGGGGCTGTAAAATGTCGAAGATTATGTGTAGGTGTTACAACCTTAGACTAACAAATTTGCTCCTATCATTAAAAAGAGAGGACTGTAGACTCATGACGGGTATTCTGACTGGACACTGTCATCTGGCGTCACATGCCTTTAAATTAGGCTTGGTCAGTGGTAGCAGATGTAGGAAGTGCGCGTTGGAGGAGGAAACGATCGAGCACGTTCTGTGCTCGTGCCCTGTACTGCCCAGGCTAAGAATCCAGCTATTAGGAGTGATACAACTGTCAGATCTGGAAGCAGCAAGTGGTTTAAGTCCTAGGAAGCTTCTAGTATTTGCCAGATGGACGGAGTTATTTTGTAACATAGGTCCTGGGCTTTGATAGGGTTTTTCACTTTGCCGTTAAAACAAACTTCTGGTAACACTACGAATTCAATCAGTCTATGAGAAGTTCTCATGGATCGGCCAGTTCAACCTAACCTAACCTAACCTGCCAGCCTTCTTACTATACCAGGAAATATTTTTGGAACATCGGTGTCTCATATGCGTGAAAGGGTTAAAAACACGATCACATTGTACACGTGTCACTTAAGCTATCTGAACTTAATAGCACAATTCAACTGTACAAATATAGAAACAAGCAATTAAGTACAATGAAAGTTACCTTTGAATAAGAATAGAATCTACGCGTTAATTTCATTTCGCTTAAATAAACATAACAACCTTGCGTTTGTTATTTTGGTAGATCAAAAACTATTTGTTAAACTGATTAAGAATTTGTATTACGATTGACGCATTAAACATAAAAAATAAATAAATAAAAAAAGAACAAGTAAGGAAGGTTAAGTTCGGGTGTAACCGAACATTACATACTCAGTTGAGAGCTATGGTGACAACATAAGGGGTAAATAACCATGTAGGAAAATGAACCGAGGGAAACCCTGGAATGTGTTTGTATGACATGTGTATCAAATGAAAGGCATTAAAGAGTATTTTATGACGGATTGGGCCATAGCTCTATAGGTGGACGCCATTTAGGGATATAGCTATAAAGGTGGATCAGGGTTTTCTCTAGAATGCGTTTGTACGATATGGGTATCAAATTAAAGGTATTAATGAGAGTTTTAAAAGGGAGTGGTGGTAGTTGTATATGTGAAGGCGTTTTCCAGATATCGACCAAAATGTGGACCAGGGTGACCCAGAACATCATCTGTTGGATACCGCTAATTTATTTATATATGTAATACCTGCCAAGATATCAAGGGTGTTTTATTTCGCCCTGCAGAACTTTTTCATTTTCTTCTACTTAATATGGTAGGTGTCACAACCATTTTATAAAGTTTTTTCTAAATTATATTTCGCGTCAATAAAACAATCCAATTACCTTACCATGTTTCATCCCTTTTTTCGTATTTGGTATATAATTATGGCATTTTTTTCATTTTTCGTAATTTTCGATATCGAAAAAGTGGGCGTGGTCATAGTCGGATTTCGTTCACTTTTCATACCAAGATAAAGTGATTTCAAGTAAGCACGTGAACTAAGTTCATTAAAGATATGTCGATTTTTGCTCAAGTTATCGTGTTAACGGCCATGCGGAAGGACAGACGGACGACTGTGTATAAAAACTGGGCGTGGCATCAACCGATTTCGCCCATTTTCACAGAAAACTGCCAGCGTCATAAAATCTATGGCCCTACCAAATTTCAAAAGGATTGGTTAATTTTTGTTCGACTTATGGCGTTAAAAGTATCCTAGACAAATTAAATGAAAAAGGGCGGAGCCACGCCCATTTTGAAATTTTCTTTTATTTTTGTATTTTGTTGCACCATATCATTACTGGAGTTGAATGTTGACATAATTTACTTATATACTGTAAAGACATTAAATTTTTTGTTAAAATTTTACTTTAAAAAAAATTTTTTTTTAAAAGTGGGCATGGTCTTCGTCCGATTTTGCTACTTTTTATTTAGCACATATATAGTAATAGTAGTAACGTTCGTGCCAAATTTCATCATGATATCTTCAACGACTGCTAAATTACAGATTGCAAAACTTTTAAATTACCTTCTTGTAAAAGTGGGCGTTGCCACGCCCATCGTCCAAAATTTTACTAATTTTCTATTCTCCGTTATAAGATCAACTACCCTACCAAGTTTCATCGCTTTATCCTTCTTTGGCAATGAATTATAGCATTTTTTCGGTTTTTCGAAATTTTCGAAATCGAAAAAGTGGGCGTGGTTATGGTCCGATATCGTTCATTTTAAATAGCGATCTGGGATAATTGCCCAGGTACCTACGTACCAAATTTTATCAAGATACCTCAAAATTTACTCAAGTTATCGTGTTAACGGGCAGACGGACAGGCGGACGGACGGACGGACATGGTTCAATAAAATTTTTTCTCGATACTTATGATTTTGATATATGGAAGCCTATATATATCTCGATTCCTTTATACCTGTAGAACCGTTAGCCAATCAAAGCTAATATACTCTATCAGCTCTACTCAGCTGCGTATAAAAATTAGTAAAATATGGCTAGCCTCCTTGCTATAAGGAAATATTTTTGGGACATCGGTGTCTCATATGCGTGAAAGGGTTAAAACACGATCACATTGTACACGTGTCACTTAAGCTATCTGAACTTAATAGCACAATTTAACTGTACAAATATAGAAACAAGCAATTAAGTACAATGAAAGTTACCTTTGAATAAGAATAGAATCTACGCGTTAATTTCATTTCGCTTAAATAAACATAACAACCTTGAATTTGTTATTTTGGTAGATCAAAGACTATTTGTCTAACTGATAATGCTTGACGCAATAACCATAAAAAATTTAAAAAAAAAAAGTAAGGAAGGCTAAGTTCGGGTGTAACCGAATATTACATACTTAGCTGCTTTACTTTCGTAGGTTTTCGAAGATGGTATATAAGTGGTTTTTAATTACATATCACATAAGTTTTGGAAATATCGATCAAATTGTAGACCAAGGGTGACGTTTTTGAACGATATTTCTTCATCCTTTGTCAAGTAAGGGGAAATCACCATTTAGGAAAATGAACCTAGGGTAACCCTGGAATGTGTTGGTATGATATGGGTATCAAATGAAAGATGTAAAAGAGTATTTTAAGAGGGAGACGGCCTTAGTTCTATAGGTGGACACCTTTTCGAAATATGGCCATAAAGGTGGACCAGGGGTGACTCTAGAATGTGTTTGTACGACACGGGTATCAAATGAAAGGTGTTAATGGGTATTATAAAAGGAAGTGGGCCTTAGTTCTATAGGCGGACGCCTTTTCGAGCTATAGCCATAAAGGTGGACCAGGGGTGACTAAAGAATGTGTTTGTATGATATGGGTATCAAATTAAAGGTATCAAAGGGGAGTTTAAAATGGAGTGGCCCTTTGTTTTATATGTGAAGGCGTTTTCGAGATATCGAACAAAATGAGGACCAGGGCGACCCAAAACATCATCTGTCGTGTACCGCTAATTTATTCACATATGTAATAACACGAACAGTATTCCTGCAATGATTCCAAGGGCTTTTAATTTCGCCCTGCAAAACTTTTTCAGTTTCTTCTACTTAATGTGTCACACCTATTTTACAAAGTTTTTTCTAAAGTTGTTTTTTGCTTCAAAAAGGGAACACAATCACCATGTTTCATCGCTTTTTTCGTATTTGGTATGTAGGTTAAATTGCTGCCCTGGTCGCCCAAGTAGCTATATAAAGCCGTTTTGATGCCATGTAACTCGTCTAAAACCTACGGAACGTTACGGTGAATGTATTACAACCAGCCAGAGTTATTGATAAAATTAAGGATATTCGGGATTGCCATCACAGACAAACCTCTGAGGTCTTCTAGAAACGGGATTTCAAGGAACCTTAGTCGGGCTCTAGCTAGAGCCGGGCATTTATACATAAAGAGTTCTACTGTCTCCCTGGCATTTGGACGTTTGCAGCTTCTGCAGTATTCGTTATACGGAATGCCCATCTTTTCCGCATGCGTACCTATTGCCCAATGTCCGGTGCAGTCTGCTATCAGTTTCCGTGTGTTGGCCTTGGATTTGTTCAGAAGACTTCTCGTCCTCTTTCCATCATAGTTTGGCCAAATGGATTTTGATATTGCACAGGTGGCGATGTTGTTCCACTTTGTTTGTGCTTTCTTCAAGCAGAAGCTTTGGAGATTCCCCTTGACTACTGCTAAGTATATGCCTACTTCGATACTGGTTGTTTCCTCGCTCATATCCGATGAGCCCCTGCGTGCCAGCTCGTTGGCTTTTTCGTTACCCTCTATCCGCCTTTGACACGGGACCCAGATAGCGCATAGTTCTAGATTGGTAGATAACTGAGATACGAGTCGCTTACAAGCCCACACTAATTTTTTGGCGAGGAAAGCGCTTTTATCGATGCTTGGCTATCCGACAGGATGCAAAGTTTACCAGCCACATTAAAGCCCTCCATTGATTTGCAGGCTTGCCAAATCGCGAGGATTTCTGCTTGAAACACGCTGCAGTGCGATGGGAGTCTGAATGATGCAGACACATTTAGGGACTCAGAGTAGACTTCGGCCCTACTCTCGAGCCATCAGTGTAGATTTGGATGCCGTGGAGCCGTCAGTGGATCCGAAAGTGTAGCTTTGTATGTCGTCGACCCTTATGCCCGGGTTTCTTTTCCACTCGTTCCTGCTTGGAATGGCGGTATTACAGCCGTACTCAAACTTCAGTTTGCGAGGGTAGTAATCTGACTCGGTACTACATGTACCATCCAAAAGTTTCTTTAGGATACTACTATGCCCTTGCTGAGTATCCTTCCAACACCCAGACTCCCTGAGTCTCAGTGCAGTTTGTGGCGATTTACAAAGTATATGCGAGTCGATTGGAAGCAGGTGCAAAATGGGGTCTAAAGCAGCTATGGGGCAAGTACGGCCCGGCCACGCAGTGCTCTGAACCTTTTGCAGGCTGGTGAGATTGTAGCCCTTACTTAGAGCTTCCCACCAGACTATGGAACCATAGGTAAGAACCGGTCGCACCATCGGCTCGTACATCCAAAGTACCATGCTTGGATTGAGTCCCCATTTCTTACCAAACATGGATTTGCAGGCATAGAAGGCGATGCATGTCTTCCGTACCCGCTATTCGATGCATGCTTTCCAATTCAACTTGCAGTCAATTGTTAGTACCAGATACTTGGTACTCGCTGACAGGATTAGTCGCTGGCCGTTTAAGAATGGTAGTCTGAAGGCAGGTGGCTTGTACTTCCTCGTGAAGAGAAGCAGGTCCGTCTTGTCGGGATTTAACTTAAGGCCACCTCCCTGTGCCCACCTGTTGAGTTTAGCCAAGGCCCTTTCCATGATTTCGCTCATTACGGAGGGGAAAGGATCAGAAACCAAGATCGTCACGTCGTCGGCATACGCAACCATCTTAACCCCCCTGAGTTAAGTTTTCCTAGGATTTCATTTATGGTGATCAACCAAAGCAGAGGTGAAAGCACCCCACCTTATGGTGTGCCTCTGCATACATGCTTGCCAACACTAGCTCCGCCTAGCTCTGCTGTTACTTCGCAGTTGCGAAGCAGAGTTTAAATCCAAGGCCATAGTGTTCTACAACATCTGCCCTACCGAGGGCAGCCTCAATAGCTTCGTCTCTTACATTGTTAAACGCATCATCAACAAACGCAGCCAAAGTGAACTACTTGTGATGAAGGGACTTTTCCACTGTTTGAACTATCTCATGTAGCGCGGTTTCTGTGGATTTCCCTATCAGGTATGCGCGCTGTTCCGTGGAAAGTGGAGCCTCGCCTAGAAGGTCCCGTATATGTATACCTAGTAGCCTTTCGAACGTTTTCAGAACAAAGGACGTGAGACTTATTGGCCGAAACCACCCTTGTTTTCGTCCACGAGACCGGAATGTGGTTGAGACGTATGAATGCCTCGAAGATCTCCTTTAGTTCCTTAACCAAAGATTTCTGAGTCTTCTGCAGCATAATAGGTAGAATACCATCCACGCCCGGTCAATTATATGGAGAGAAGCTATCTATTGCCCAAGCAATTTTCTTCTCGGGTAAAAGGTTGTCTATGAGACCAACAGGTACTTCCTGATATGTCATCTCTTTATCGCGTACTCCCTCGCATGATCCATCCGGTAAGTGAGCATCTAAAAGGATGTTTAGAATATCAGCCGCCGATCCTGCCCATGTTCTATCAGCGCGCTTGACAAATGTTTTGCCTGAGTGACTCTTGGTAAGAAACTTTCCCAGCCTGGCTGAGTCATTCGTAGACTAAATCGACTAGCAGTGTTCTCGCCAGGAGCTTGATTTTGCTGTCCATATGGCTTTCTCATACTCCTTCAGAGACGTCCTGTACTATTAGAAATCGTTCCTGAAGTGACAGTCTTTTAAGACCCTCCTCAGCTTTGACCACAAGTCGCTGAGATTTTTGTCCCACCACGGTGGGAAGGTCTTTTTGCTCCTCGAAATTAGACAGGCGATTTTAAAGGCCACCTGAAAACTTTTCGCTAGAGACCGGACTCGGTCGTCAAGACTGTCTGTAGATTGAATAGGCGTGCTATTTCTATGGAGCCTATCACTGACTATCTTGTCAAATAGGCTCCAGGATTTCCGTTTAGGGTTTCTGTGCGACTGACTTATTTCTTTTTCCCAGTCTATGTTGCAAAGGATCAACCGATAACCCGACAGGGAAAGTTTTTCGACACCTCCCAGTTTCTTACCGCAAGCTCCTGGGAGTCAGATGTTAGTGTTATATCAAGGACTTCTTCCCACCCCGGGCAGTTCGCCTTGCACTGAAAACTTAAGGTGGGAGAGCTGCCCTTGTTACATACGTAAAGGTTGTTAGCTAATTTAAATTCAAACAGAGACTCACTCCGTTCATTTATCCCGCTGCTCCCCCAAACCACGTGCCCTGCTTTGGCGTCGCAATCCATCATGACCGTCTCCGTCTTGGTTATATGTGCTATCATTTGCGCGACCTTCTTGTGGGCCATATAAACCGAAGCGACCGTCAGGCCTCGGCCGCTTCTTGACTCGACCATGACCACAATAAAGTTGTAACTGCTGAAATTAGGTAAAAAGAATGAATTAATAGTATTCCTAACGAGGATACAAGCCCTCGGTTTACCTTCTCCATGTGTGTAACAGATGTTATAATTTCGGGTCTTTAGGCCCATAACCTGTGACCGCCAGACCCATGGTTCCTGCACTAGGCAGACATCAATGTCCTCCTCCCTGAGGAGGACGAGCAGGTTATCCGAAATGACTTTTGAGTGCAGCAGGTTAATTAGAGCCACTCCGTTCATTGGGTTGAGATTCTCCTGCTCGCCTTCTGAGGATTGACAACCCATCTTCACCCAGCTTCACCAGGTTGGGCTCCCCCAGGAGTTTGTTGGCATCGTCAATCTCCTCCAGATTGTCTGGTGCCACTGCCGTCGGGAAAACCTTCACTTTGGCCTCCCTCAGGCCAAATTTCAGGCGGTTTCCCCTTAACTCGAGTGCCCCCAGGGACTCGTTGCTGATCAGCAGCAGCACGGGCTGGCTATTTTTTTTATTGTTGCTCTACCTTGATCAGAGCCCAGTCGTCCAACGCGACGTGGTATAGAATTATGGCATTTTTTCATTTTTCGAAATTTTCGATATGGAAAAAGTGGGCGTGGTCATAGTTGGATTGCGCCCGTTTTTAATATCAAGATAAAGTAAGTACAGATAAGTAAGTGAACTAAGTTTAGTAAAGGTATATCGATTTTTGCTCAAGTTATCGTGTTAACGTCCGTGCGGAAGGACAGACGGTCGACTGTGTATCGACACTGGGCTTGGATTTAACCGATTTCGCCCATTTTCAAAGAAAACAGTTGTCGTCATAGAAGCTAAGCTCTTATCAAATTTCAGAAGGCTGTGTAAATTTTTGTTCGACTTATGGCATTAAAAGTATTCTAGACAAATTAAATCAAAAAGGGCGGAGCAACGCCCATTTTGAAATTTTCTTTTATTTTTGTATTTTGTTGCACCACGTCCCTACTGGAGTTGAATGTTGACATAATTTTCTAATATACTCTAAAGATATTCAATTTTTTGCTAAAATTTCACTTTAAAAAAATGTTTTTTTTTTAAGTGGGCGAGTTCGTCATCCGATTTTGCTAATTTTTATTAGGAACACATATAGTAATAGGAGTAACGTCCCTGCCAAATTTCATTATGATATCTTCAACGACTGCCAAATTACAGCATGCAAAACTTTTAAATTACCTTCTTTTAAAAGAGGGCGGAGCCACGCCCATTGTCCAAAATTTTACTAATTTTCTATTCTGCATCATAAGGATCAACCTACCAAGTTTCATCGCTGTATCTGTCCTTGGTAATGAATTATCGCACTTTTTCGGTTTTTCGATATCGAAAAAGTGGGCGTGGTTATAGTCCGATTTCTTTTATTTTAAATAACGATCTGAGATGAGCGCACAGGAACTTACATACCAGATTTCATTAAGATACCTCAAAATTTACTCAAGTTATCGTGTTAACGGACAAACGGACGGACGGACGGACATGGCTAAATGAATTTCTTTTTTCGTCCAGATCATTTTGTATTATAGAAGCCTATATCTATCTCGGATGGTTTATGCCGTTACGGGGTACCGCTATTCGAACAAAATTAATATACTCTGTGAGCTTTGCTCAGCTGCGTATAAAATTTAGTAAAATATGCCTAGCCTTCTTGCTATATAAGGCAATATTTTTGGAACATCGGTGTCTCATATGCGTGAAAGGGTTAAAAACACGATCACATTGTACACGTGTCACTTAAGCTATCTGAACTTAATAGCACAATTCAACTGTACAAATATAGAAACAAGCAATTAAGTACAATGAAATTTTCCTTTGAATAAGAATAGAATGTTGGCGTTAATTTCAATTCGCTTGAATAAACATAACAACCTTCAATTTGTTATTTTGGTAGATCAAAGACTATTTGTCTAACTGATTTAGAACTTGTATTATGCTTTACGCATTAACCATAACAAATAAAAAAAGAATTAATGCTTGGTGCGATTAACATCCGAAAAAATATAGGCCGAACTTCTCTTCGAATTTTCGTCTTGCTTGCTTTTCCCTACAAATTGATAGACGGGACCTATATGTTTTATGCCGATTCTAAAAGGAGCTGATGCAAGGAGGACGTGTTTACACTGAAAAGCTTTTCATAGTAGAAATAAGGTCTGAGTGCATGCCAAATCACTGCCGAGCGCCGACCGCGCTTGGATATATTTGTTTCTAATTGTAAAACTTTTTCTGAATTTTTGATGTTGCTTTGGCCGGCGATTGAAGCCAGGATCTTCAGTGTGGTATGCGAAGCGCGCTCCCACCACACTACAGCGGCCACTTTTTATCAATAAGTGGTATGAAATTTTTGCAGGTACACGGTAAAAAGTTTGACCCTAAATCTGAAACATTTTGGGCATATAATCAAATGAAATTTTGTTTAAATTTAGATTATAGCCGTCTTCCTGAAAGTTAGTACACGGAACTGGGTTTCAGTTTGAAACTGGAGAAGTTTACACTTAAATTTATAAAAAAACAACAAGGCTAAATTCGGGTGTAACCGAACATTACATACTCAGCTGAGAGCTTTGGAGACAAAAAAAGGAAAATCACCATGTAGGAAAATGAACCTAGGCTAATCCTGTAATGTGTTTGCATGACATGGGTATCAAATTGAAGAGTATTTTAAAAGTGATCCTTAGTTTTATAGGTGGACGCCTTTTCGAGATATCGCCATAAAGGTGGACCATGGGTGACTCTAGAATGCGTTTGTACGATATGAGTATCAAATTAAATGGGTTAATGATTATTTAAAAGGGGTGGCCGTTACTTCTAAAGGTGAAAGCCTTTTCGAGATATCGCCATAGGGGTGGACCAGGGGTGACTCTAGAATGTGTTTGTACGATATGAGTATCAAATAAAATGGGTTAATGATTATTTAAAAGGGAGTGGGCCTTAGTTCTATAGGTGGACGCCTTTTCGAGAAATCGCCATAGAGGTGGACCAGGGGTGACTCTAGAATGTGTTTGTACGATGTGGGTAAAAAATTAAAGGTATTAATGAGGGTTTTAAAAGGGAGTGGCTCCTAGATTTATATGTGGCGTTTTCGAGATATCGACCAAAATGTGGATCAGCGTGACCCAGAACATCGTCTGTCATGTACCGCTAATATATTTATGTATGTAATACCGCGAACAGTATTCCTGCCTAGATCCCAAGGGATTTTGATTTCGCCCTGCAGAGCTTTTTCATTTTCTTCTACTTATTATGGTAGGTGTCACACCCATTTTACAAGGTTTTTTCTAAAGTTATATTTTGCGTCAATAAAGCAATCCGATTACCATGTTTCATCCCTTTTTTCATATTTGGAATAGAATTATGGCATTTTTTTCATTTTTCGTAATTTCCGATATCGAAAAAGGGGGTTGGTCATAGTCGGATTTCGGCCAGTTTTAAATCAAGATAAAGTGAGTTCGGATAAGTACGTAGAGTAAGTTTAGTAAAGATATATCGCTTTTTGTTCAAGTTATCGTGTTAACGGCCGAGCGGAAGGACAGACGGTTGACTGTGTATAAAAACTGGGCGTGGCTTCAAACCGATTTCGCCCATTTTCACAGAAAATCTATCATATATCATAGAATCTATGCCCCTACCAAATTTCACAAGGATTGGTAAATTGTTGTTCGACTTATAGCATTAAAAGTATTCTAGACAAATTAAATGAAAAATGGCGGAGCCACGCCCATTTTGAAATTTTCTTTTATTTTTGTCTTTTGTTGCACCATATCATTACTGGGGTTGAATGTTGACATAATTTCCTAATATACTGTAAAGATATTAAATTTTTTGTTAAAATTTGACTTACAATTTTTTTTTTTTTAAGTGGGCGTGTTCGTCATCCGATTGCGCACACATATAGTGATACAGGCAATGTTGCTGCCAAATTTCATCATGATACCTTCAACGACTGCCAAATTACCTTCTTTTAAAAGTGGGGGTGCTACGCCCATCATCCAAAATTTTACTAATTTTCTATTCCACGTCGTAAGTTTAACCTACTTGGTAGTTTCATCGCTTTATCCGCCTTTGGTAATGAATTATAGCACTTTTTCGGTTTTTCGAAATATTCGATATCGAAAAAGTGGGCGTGGTTATAGTCCGATTTCGTTCATTTTCACTAGCGATCTGAGATGAGTGCCCAGGAACCTACATAGCAAATTTCATCAAGATACCTCAAAATTTACTGAAGTTATCGTGTTAACGGACAGACGTACGGACGGACATGGCTAAATCAAATTTTTTTCGATACCGATGATTCTGATATATGGAAGTCTATATCTATCTCGATTCTTTTATACCTGTATAACCAACCGTTATCCAATCAAAGTTAATATAATCTGTGTGCAAAACACTCTGAGTATAAAAGTAGTGAGTGGCTCCCTGAAATCATTTTAGTCAGTAACAGTGATACACATTTCTGGTTCGGAAATAAACCTAAACTGCCATATACGCACAAGTTCGGTACTAACAAAATCACTTTCCACCTGGTCCCTGCAACGGAGTGGGGGCCGCCCTCTACCTCTGCTTCCATAGGCTGGTACCGACAGACACACCTTCTTGGCCGGAGCGTCATCTTTCATTGGCATAACATGGCCTAGCCAGCGCAGCCGCTGCGTTTCAATTCGCTGGACTATGTTGATGTCTGCGTATAGCTCGTACAGCTCATCATTAAATCTTCTTCGGTACTCGCCATCGCCAACGCGTAGAGGTCCATAAATCTTTCGAAGAACTTTTCTCTCGAACACTCCCAAAGCTGATTCATCTGCTGTTATCATGTGTCTATGCTTCTACCCCATATAGCAGGACGGGTACGATAAGTGACTTGTAGAGTATGATTTTCGTTTGCCGAGAGAGGACTTAACTTTTCAATTGCCTACCTAGTCCAAAGTAGCATTTATTACCAAGAGTAATTCTTCGCTGTATTTCAGAGCTGATGTTATTGCTAGTGTTGATGCTGGTTCACAAATAACCGAAGTATTTTACTATTTCGAAATTATGGCTGCCAACAGTAACTTGGTTGCCAAGGCGCATATGCGCTGAATCTTTGCTCGATGACAGCAGGTACTTCGTTTTGTCCTCATTCGCCATCAAACCCATCTTTACCTCTTTCTTATTTTTCATACATATTTAGTTTGAGAAATATGTTACTGCTACCAGCTTTAATTAACTTCGACTATGAGTATGATTTCTTTACTCGAACTTTTCCACTGGCTCGGAGTTATGGATAAATGCTCTAATATCGTATTAGAAGCAGCATTTAGAATTTCTCTTCGGTTCGGAACCAACGAAATAGTATCAAGAAAACAAGTAAGCTGTCATTTTAACACTGGTTTGGAACTACTGAAATAGTTCCAATAAACCAACTAGTTCCAAAGCAGAAATTTGTATCTAGTTCGGAGCTATTGAACAGTTAATGCAACTCAAACAAAGTAGGACATCGCCTTGCTAAATTCGCCAGTTGGAAGCATGTAAAAGATATAGAGGGCGAACTAATAGAGGTTCCGAATATAGTAGAAACGCACCAGTTTTGAATTTGGGATTTTTCCTACAGCGTTGCTCTACCTGCTGTGTAAGAAATCATTTCATAACACCTTATATGTATAACACAATTTATTGAAAAAGATTCGATAACTTGTAGCACTTTTCACAAATAAAATTTAATATTTTTGTATTTTTAGAAGCAAATTTAAACTCTTAGGATAATTTTTGAAACCAGACGTTTCTATTACAGTTTCTATTTTTAGATTTTTGAAACCTTTTGCTTTTGTTTTAAACCCACAAGTGACTACAAGTTTGTATTTTTAGATTTTTTGAAACCTTTTTGGTTTTGTTTTGAAACAATTTTAATATTTTTAACTTATTGTTTAAACAAGTTTTAAATTGAAATTGAAAAAAATTAAAAAAAGACAGTATTAAATTGAGAGGTTTCCAATTTAGTAGCGAAATTTTTCAAATAGTATTTAAACCCATTAATGGTTAAAAATTTAGGCTCAGATTTCTAAACGTGCACTTACACCCGAAAATTAAAAAACAAAAATCACACGTCACCACTGTATATAAATAGCGGCTACAAAAATTTTCTTGCTTTAGTTACTTTATACTTAACGAGCAGCGCAAAACGTTAGGAACAAAAATGAATTTCCACAATAATATCGCGATCCTAGTTGTCGTACTAAGCGGTCTTTTGACCCATATAAATTCTCAAACTGACGATTATTTCGTACATATATTTCATGGACCAAGCTATCATTGCGGTGGTTCACTAGTCACTATGCAAATAGTGATCACAGCTGCAGTATGCACCTATTTAGATAAAAGTGAAATATCCGTTACACCTAATGCAAAACATTTACGCCTACCACTTCGCACAGTGAAGGATTTACATTATCAAGTTATTAATAAAGAATGCAAAAAAGGCAAATACGACATAGCAGCAATTGAACTGGATACACCTTTTCAAAATAATTGTTTAATGAAAACAATACCACTTTGCGAAAATGAAATTTCATTGCAAAAAAAGGTGAAAACTAGACAATGGGCTTTACTTTCAATAGATACAGATTATTGTCAACTCGTAGCGTATGACGCAACTATAGTAGAACCAAGTTTCTGTGCGGATTACCCCCAAGGAGAAAATATGTATTGTGCTAAAGGTGTCGAAAAAGTGTATTTTGGATATGCTGGAGGACCTGGCGTCGTGAATGAACACCTTTGTGCGGTGGGAATATATTCGGGAATCCGAGAAAATCCGAAATTGTATATAAATGTGGCTGATACACAAATTAGAAGTTTCATACAAAATTTGATTGATACACTGCATCATCATCAATCATCATCATCAATTGTAAATGCAGCACTGACTTTGGGAAGAAATTGATAAAATCTTAAGTATAAAACGAATTTTACTGAAAATTTTTACTTTTGTAATTTTTTTTATTCAAAAAGCAACAAATAATAAAGGTATATTCATGGCAAAAATAACACAAAGTAATTACTCTCAAAATCTTGCATAAAAAAATTGTACATACAATAAAGATAACTTAAAGTTTACTTAGAATTAAAACGTGTTAATAAGACGTGTGGTACCCTTTTGCTTCAATTACGCTCTTTAGTCTACTTTTCATGGAAAAAACCAACTTTTTGGTTTCCTAAGGCGATATATTTTTCCACTCCTCTTTGATAATTCTTTTCAATTGCTCTCTGTTCCTTATTGTGTGCTTTCCAATTATTATTATTATTTTTTTTCAATATATCCCACAAATGCTCAATAGGATTCGAATCTGGGGACTGAGGCGGATGTGGAAGCACATATTTGCAATTGTAAAGCAAGTAGGTTCGTATTAATTCAGAACTATGCTTGGGGTCATTGTCAGATGGTTTTCGGGATCCGTCCGGGACTTTTTCTCGACTAATACGGGATCATTTGGGGTACCTTCCGGCATTATTGCTAGATGGTTTTCGGAATCCGTCCGGGATCCCGTCAGGGTCATTTTGGGACTTTTTCTCGACTAATACTGGATCATTTGAGGTACCTTCCAACATCATTTGTAGATGGTTTTCGGGATCCATCCGGGATCCCGTCGGGGTCATTTCGTGAATTTTTCTCGACTAATACGGGATCATTTGGGGGCCCTTTCGGCATCATATATGGATGGTTTTCGGGATCCGTCGGGGTCATTTCGGGACTTTTTCCCGACTAATACGGGATCATTTGAGGTACCTTCCGGCATCATTTCCAGATGGTTTTCGGGCTCCGTCCGGGATCCCGTCGGGGTCATTTTGGGAATTTTTCTCGACTAATGCGGGATCATATGAGAAACCTTCCGCCATCATTTCTAGATGGTTTTCGGATTCCGTCCGGGATCCCGTCGGGGTCATTTCGGGAATTTTTCTCGATTAACACGGGATCATTTGGGGACCCTTTCCGCATCATTTCTGGATGATTTTCGGGATCCGTTCGGGATCCGGTTAGGGTCATTTCGGGACTATTTCGGGATCATTTGGAGTACCTTGCGGCATCATTTCTAGATGGTTTTCGGGATCTGTCCGAGATCCCGTTGGGGTCATTTCGGGACTTCTTCGCGACTAATACGGGATCATTTGGGGACCCTTTCGGCTTCATTTCTGGATGGTTTTCGAGATCCCCTCAGGGCCATTTCGGGACTATTAGGGGATCATTTGAGGGCCTTTCCGGCTTAATTTCTGGATAGTTTTCGAGATCCATCCGGGATCCCGACGGGGTAATTTCTGGACTAATTCGGGATCAATTGGTGTACATACTGGCATCATTTCTCGATGGTTTTTGGGATCTGTCCGGGATCCCGTCGGGGTCATTTCGGAACTTTTTCGGGACTATTTCGGGATAATTTTGGGTATTTTCCGGCATATTTTCTAGATGGTTTTCGGGATCCGTCCGGGATCCCGCACGGGTCATTTCACGACTTTTTTTCGACTAATAAGGGATCCTTTGGGGACCCTTCCGGCATTATTTCTGGATGGTTTTCGGGATCCGTCCGGGATCCCATCAGGGCCACTTCGGGACTATATCGGTATCATTTGGAGACCCTTCCGGCATCATTTCTGGATGGGTTTCGGGAACCTGGTAGGGTAGTTTCGGGACTTTTTCGGGATGATTTTGGGACCCTTCCGGCATCATTTCTGGATAGTTGTCGGGATCCCTCTGGGATCCCGTCAGTGTTATTTCGAGACTTTTCGGAAGTGTTCCGGGGTCATTTGGGGATCCTTCCGGGATCATTCCTGTATGGTTTTCGGGAACCCGTCGGGGTTATTTCGGGACTATTTCGAGATCATTTGGGGGCTCCTCCGGTATAATTTCTGGATGATTTTCGGTATCTGTCCGGGTACCCGTCAGGGTAATTTGGGGACTTTTTCGGGACTATTTCGGGATCACTATGGGACCCTTACAGGATAATTTCTGGATAGCTTTCGGGATTCGTCCAGGTAATTTCGGGACTTTATCGGGATAATTTGGGGACCCTTCAGGCATTCTTTCTGGACGGTTTACGGAATACCATCGGGTTTATTTCGTGACTTTTTGTGAATTATTTTAGGATCATTTGGAGAGTTTGCCGGCATCAGTTCTGCATGGCTTTCGGGAACAATCTGGGATCCCGTCAGGGTCATTTCGGGAGCATTTGTGGACTCTTTAAGGATCATATCTGGATGATTTCTGGGATTCTTTCGGGATAATTTGGGGATCCTTTCGTCATCATTTCTGGATGGTTTTCGGAATCCGTCCGGGATCCCGTCAGGGTTTCTTCGGAAAATTTTTGGCACTATTCCTGTATCATTTCTGGATGGCTTTCGGGATCGCGTCAGGGTTATTTCGGGACTATTCTGGGATAATTTGGGGACCCTTCCGGCATCATTTCTGGATGGTTTTCGAGATCAGTCGGGGATCCCGTCAGGGTCATTTCGGGACTTTTATCGGGACTAAGTCGGGATCTTTTCGAGACCCTTCCGGGATCATTACTGTATGGTTTCCGGAATCCATCCGTCCATCGGGACTTTTTCGGGGTTAATTGGGATCCCTTCCGGCATCATTTCTGGATCGTTTTCAGGATCCGTCCGGGATCCCGTCGGGGTCATTTCAGGACTTTTTCGCGATCATTTGGGGTCCCTTCCGGCATCATTTCTGGATGGTTTTCGGGATCCGTCCGGGATCTCGTCGGGGTCATTTCGAGACTTTTTCGGTATCATTTGGGGTCCCTTCTGGCATAATTTCTGAAAGATTTTCGGGATCCCCCGGGATCCCGTACGGGTATCTCGGGATCATTTGGGGTACCTTCCGCCATCGTTTCTAGATGGTCTTCGGGATGCGTCCGGGATCCCGTCGGGGTCATTTCGAGACTTTTTCCGAATCATTTGGGGTCCCTTCCGGTAAAATTTCTGGATGGTTTTCGAAATCCGTCCGGGATCCCATCGGGGTCATTTCGGGGTCATATGTGGTACCTTCCGGCATCATTTCTAGATGGTTATAGGGATCCGTCCAGGATCCCGTCGGGGTAATTTCGGGATCATTTTTTTTTTTTGGGGTATCTTCCGCCATCATTTCTAGATTGTTTTAGGGATACATCCGGAATCCCGTCGGGGTCATTTCAGGACTATTTTGGGATCATTTGGTGTACCTTCCTGCATCATTTCTGGATGGCTTTCGGTATCCGTCCGGGATCCCGTCACGGTCATTTCGGGACTTTTTCGGGATCATTTGGGGTCCCTTCCGACATCATTTCTGGATGGTTTTCGCGATACGTTCGGGATCCCGTCGGGGTCATTTCGGGACTTTTTCGGGATCATTTGGTGTCACTTCCGGCATCATTTCTGGATGGTTTTATGGCAGTATACAATAGATCACAAAATTAGTTTGCGAACAAATAAAACTCAATAAGTGGGTTATGTGTGCTTTTCCGTATTTTAGCTGGTTTTATGGCAGTATACAATAGATCACAAAATTAGTTTGCGAACAAATATAACTTAATAAGTGAGGTATGTGTGCTTTTCTGTATTTAATCTGGTTTTATGGCAATATACAATAGATCACATAATTAGTTTGCGAACAAATATAACTCAATAAGTGGGTTATGTGTGCTTTTCCGTATTTTAGCTGGTTTTATGGCAGTATACAATAGATCACAAAATTAGTTTGCCAACAAATATAACTTAATAAGTGAGGTATGTGTGCTTTTCTGTTTTTAATCTGGTTTTATGGCAATATACAATAGATCACATAATTAGTTTGCGAACAAATATAACTCAATAAGTGGGGTATGTGCGCTGTTCCGTATTTAAGTTGGTTTTATGGCAGTATACAATAGATCACAAAATTTGTTTGCGAACAAATATAACTTAATAAGTGAGGTATGTGTACTTTTCTGTATTTAATTTGGTTTTATGGCAGTATACAATAGATCACAAAATTAGTTTGCGAACAAATATAACTTAATAAGTGAGGTTTGTGTACTTTTCTGTATTTAATCTGGTTTTATGGCAGTATACAATAGATTATTAGTTTGCGAACAAATATAACTCAATAAGTGGGGTATGTGTGCTTTTCCGTATTTTAGCTGGTTTTATGGCAGTATACAATAGATCACAAAATTAGTTTGCGAACAAATATAACTTAATAAGTGAGGTATGTGTACTTTTCTGTATTTAATCTGGTTTTATGGCAGTATACAATAGATCACAAAATTAGTTTGCGAACAAATATAACTTAATAAGTGAGGTATGTGTGCTTTTCTGTATTTAGTCTGGTTTTATGGCAATATACAACATCACATAATTAGTTTGGGAACAAATATAACTTAATAAGTGTGATATGTGTGCTTTTCCTTATTTAAGCTGGTTTTATGGCAGTATACAATAGATCACAAAATTAGTTTGCGAACAAATATAACTCAATAAGTTGGGTATGTGTGCTTTTCCGGTTTTAAACTGGTTTTATGGCAGTATACAATAGATCACATAATTAGTTTGCGAACAAATATAACTCAGTAAGTGGGGCATATATACTTTTCCGTATTTAAACTGGTTTTATGGCAGTATAAAATAGGTCACATAATTAGTTTGCGAACAAATATAACTCAATTAGTTGGGTATGTGTGCTTTTCCGTATTTAAACTGGTTTTATGGCAGTATACAATAGATCACATAATTAGTTTGGGAACAAATATAACTTAATAATTGAACTTAAAAACAAAATGTGTTCTTTTAATTCGAGGAAACTGTATTTCACTATTCACGTAAGCGTGCCTTTCAGGTTTTCAGCTCATTTAGTTATTTTTTTAACTTGATAAGCAGGATTACGTAAATAACCCATATATTTTATTTTCTCCTTGCGGACGGGGCCGCGGGTAAAGACTAGTACTCTTATAAAAGTGAAATGTGTACGCTAGGGGATAAGTATATAAACATTGCTCGAAAATTGATTGTATAAATTTACTTACATATTTCGAAAAATTTAAAAACCAAATATTTTATTAATACTTAACTAAGAAAAATTATTAAAAGTAGTTCAATATTATTGTATTTGAGCCCAAGATAAACAACTAATAGATTTCTGATCACTGCCCGCTTATGATAAACAGTTTTATCTTAATAACCGCTTTACCAATTTTATTGATTTCTGTTAAAATTTATTACTCTTCTGATAGCCAAAACCTAAGCTTTGAAATAAATATACGTAAAGGGTGCTTCAAAACTGATCTTAAAATTTAATAAATTTTAAAAAGATGTAAAAACGAAAATTATATGATTATAATTACTAAACGAAATAACTGCATTATTTATAATAAATAATAAACTTGTATTTATTGATTTCTTTTCTTTTTTCCAATAAAATAACAAAACTAAGTACAAAATAATATTTTTGTTGTGATATAAAAAGATGGATCATTTATTTAATCTTAACGTAGTCTTCGTCACTTGAAAATATATCTAACAAGGAAACCATTTCTGATCTATAGGTGCATGTAAGATCTTTTTGTGATCTTACATGCCTCATGGATGATCTGAATGGTTCAAAAGAGATGGCCAACATGTTGAAAAGGTCCCCGTTTTGTCTAACTCCTAACGGTAAACACATCGGCCAAAATTTTAAGTACCGTTGGTGTGAGCTTTTTTCAGGATACTGTCAAAGCAGCAGCTATGCAGTTTTCGATGCATACTCTCCAAATTTGGGTCCATTTAGGCCATTTTCATGGCAATTTAAAATATTTAAAATTACTCCCAATCGTTTGACAATATCTCTATCGACTCCAGTAATGCGAGCAGTCATTTCATCGTGTTCAAAAAATCTTCTTGAGGAGTTTCCATCATTTGTGTTGCCGTATCCATACTTTGGGCAGTCAACTCTCAGGCCAAGCCCTTTATAGAATGCATCTTTAATTATTTTACTCAGCGTACTTTGCACACAGAGTATATTAACTTTGATTGGATAACGGTTGGTTGTACATGTATAAAGGAATCGAGATAGATATAGACTTCCATATATGGAAAAAAAGTTTGATTGAGCAATGTCCGTCCGTCCGTTAACACGATAATATGATTAAATATTGAGATATCTTCACCAAATTTGATACACGAGTATAGATTGGTATTGAAAATGAGTGAAATCGGATGATAAAAACGCTCACTTTTTATATATATAACATTTTGGAAAATACAAAAAACCCTGATTATTTAGTAAATAATACACCTACAATGTTGAAATTTGACGTGTGGACTGATATTCAGACTCTTGATAAACATTTTAAACAAATTTTTAAAATGGGCGGGGCACCGCCCACTTGTGATAAAATCAATTTTACAAATATAATTAGTCATAAATCAAAAATCGTTAAACCTATCGTAACAAAATTCGGCAGAGATGTTTCCTCTACTATAACGAATTCTTTGGAGAAAAATTTAATCGGTTAAGGACCACGCCCACTTTTATATAAAAGATTTTTAAGAGGGTCTTGGACGAATAAAATAAGCTATATCTTTGCAAAAAGGAGTTTTATATCAATGGTATTTGATTTCCCAAGTGGATTTATAACAATAAATAGAAAAAACTTCAAATTTAAAGAAATGTGCGTGGCACCGCCCCTTTTATGACTAAGTAATTTTCTATGTTTCGGGAGCCATAACTCGAAGAAAAATTTACATATCTTACCAAAATTGGGTACATATATTTTCCTTATAGCAGGAAATATTTCTAGAAAAAATGGACGAGATCGGTTATAGACCATGCCCACTTTTATGTAAAAGATTTTTAAAGGGGTCGTAGACGAAAATAATAAGCTATATCTTAGCAAAATAGAGCTTTGTATCAAGAGAATTTTACTTTATAAATTGAATTTTAACATTAAATGGGAAAACACTAAACTTTTTGAAAATGGGCGTGGCACCGCCCCTTTTATGACTAAGCACTTTTCTATATTTCGGGAGCCATAACTGGAAGAAAAACTAACGGATCGTAATAAAAATGGGTACACAAATTTTCCCTATAGCAGAAAATATTTCTAGTAAAAATGGACGGGATCGGTTAAAGACCACGGAAACTTAGATATAAAACAAATCTAAAATGGTAGTACACTAGAATAGCAAGCTATAACTTAGCAAAAAATAGTTTTGAATTAATGATATTTCACTTATCAAGTTTTATTTTAAGAGGAAATGGAGAGACATTTTTCTTTTAAACGGGCGGTGCCACGTGTTATGTAGAAAAGTAATTTATCTGAATTGAAATGTACAATTGAAGCTCACGCTGAGTATATAGTGTTCGGTTATACCCGAACTTAGAAACCTTTACTTGTTTTTTCTAATGTTTTTTGTTTCCTTAGATGTTGCAATGTCGTCGGAAACTCCTTGTTGTGGTAGTGTATAAGCCAGTTTCAAAACGAATTCCATGCACCTTATCCCCGCATGCAAAAGAGATATTCCAGACTCATAACTTAGTTTGTCAATAATTTAATCGTCAAGATTTTCAAAGCCTTTGTCCTGATGATCCATTGCAGCCCCATTTATTTATCAATGTTAGGCCTTTTGGCAGTGATTTAAAATTTTCTTCAGAAAAGCTTTTCAGGAGTCGCATAGGCGTATGATCCGTTAAGATTTGGAGCTCAACTTCAGCAGATACTCGGTTATTTTGGCTCTTGGAGGAACTGCTTCTTTCTTGGCTTGAGTGATTTGTTTGTATCATGTAACATAACATAACATTTATTTAATTGATTTCATTGTAGAGCTAAGACTAGTCAGTCTTTTATATGTACATCAACAATGGGACATATTCTATTATTTTGTATTTATATTTAAAAAACATTACTTAAAAGATAAAATATAATATATGATTCAAGCTTAAAACTAATGCATTGGCACAGCCCCAAAGACTCTTCAGGAGTGTATCCCCTAGGTAGCGCATTTGGGGGTGTGGGAATGCTGTTTTTGATCCTTCTCAGTCGCGCTGGACTTGCTAATGCAACTGCTCCTATGATATGAGACTTGTTGTTTTTTTTTTCATCCTTTTTATACTCAGTTGAGCAGAGCTCACAGAGTATATTAAGTTTGATTGGATAACGGTTGGTTGTACAGGTATAAAGGAATCGAGATAGATATAGACTTCCATATATCAAAATCATCAGGATCGAAAAAAAATTTGATTGAACCATGTCCGTCCGTCCGTCCGTCCGTCAGTCCGTTAACACGATAACTTGAGTAAATTTTGAGGTATCTTGATGAAATTTGGTATGTCGGTTCCTGAGTTATTTAAAATGAACGATATCGGACTATAACCACGCCCACTTTTTCGAAATCGAAAATTTCGAAAAACCGAAAAAGTGCAATAATTCATTACCAAAGACAGATAAAGCGATGAAACTTGGTTGGTGGCTTGACCTTATGACGCAGAATATAAATTAGTAAAATATTGGACAATAGGCGTGGCACCACCCACTTTTAAAAGAAGGTAATTTAAAAATTTTGCAAGCTTTTACTATATGTACACTTAATAAAAATTAGCAAAATCGGAGAAGGACCACGCCCACTTTAAAAAAAATTGTTTTTTAAAAGTAAAATTTTAACAAAAAAATTTAATATTTTTACAGTATATAAGTAAATTGTGTCAACATTCAACTCTAGTAATGATATGGTGCAACAAAATACAAAAAATAAAGAAAATTTCAAAATGGGCGCGGCTCCGCCCTTTCTCATTTAATTTGTCTAGAATACTTTTAAGGCCATAAGTCGAACAAAAATTTACCAATCCTTGTAAAATTTTGTAGGTGCATAGACTCTATGACGATAACTGTTTTCTGTGAAAATGGGCGAAATCGGTTGAAGGCACGCCCAGTCTTTATACACAGTCGACCGTCTGTCCTTCCGCATGGCCGTTAACACGATAACTTGAGCAAAAATCGAGATATCTTTACTGAACTTAGTTCACGTACTCACCAGAACTCACCTTATCGTGGTATAAAAAATGAACGAACTCCGACTATGACCACGCCCACTTTTTCGATATCGGAAATTACGAAAAATGAAAAAAAATGCCATAATTCTATACCAAATACGAAAAAAGGGATGAAACATGGTAATTGGATTGGTTTATTGACGCGAAATATAACTTTAGAAAAAACTTTGTAAAATGGTTGTGACACCTACCATATTAAGTAGAAGAAAATGAAAAAGTTCTGCAGGGCGAAATAAAACACCCTTGATATCTTGGCAGGTATTACATATATAAACAAATTAACGGTATCCAACAGATGATGTTCTGGGTCACCCTGGTCCACATTTTGGTCGATATATGGAAAACCACTTCACATATACAAGTACCACCACTCCCTTTTAAAACTCACATTAATACCTTTCATTTGATACCAATATCGTACAAACACATTCTAGAGTCACCCCTGGTCCACCTTTATGGCGATATCTCGAAAAGGCGTCCACCTATAGAAATAACTCCACGCCCTTTTAAAATACTCATTAACACCTTTCATTTGATACCCATATTTTACAAACATATTCTAGAGTCACCCCTGGTCCACCTTTATGGCGATATCTCGAAAAGGCGACCACCTATAGAACGAAGGCTCACTCCCTTTTAAAAATACTCATTAACACCTTTCATTTGATACCCATATCATACAAACAAAGTCTAGAGTCACCCCTGGTCCACTTTTATGGCGATATCTCGAAAAGGCGACCACCTATACAGCTACCACCACTCCCTTTTAAAACCCTAATTAATACCCATATCGTACAAACAAATTTTAGAGTCACCCCTGGTCCACCTTTATGGCGATATCTTGAAACGGCGTCCACCAATAGAACTAAGGCCCACTCCCTTTTAAAATACTCATTAACACCTTTCATTTGATTCCCGTATTGTACAAACGCATTCTAGGGTCACCCCTGGTCCACCTTTATGGCGATATCCCGAAAAGGCGACCACTTATACAACTACCCCCACTCCCTTTTAAAACCCTCATTAATACTGTAACGAAATTGCTTGCAAATCCTCTTATTTTCAATCCTCTGCTAAGTTCGAATCACTAAACTGTTGAATAAATAACTCCAATATTGAATAATGGAAAAATGGCCTTTATTAAAGTACTTCACAATAACACTCAAACTGTGCAACGAATAGCTTGCTTAATAACCACACTGATTGATAGCTCAATGAAACTCTACTCTCTACTATTCAAAATAATACTGCTATTGCTCGCTAGGTATCATCTTAATTGCAACTGCTTGACAGCTCAAATCAAACTGAATTCCTTCCTACTCGCCTGTCCCGCTTTTATAGTTTACGCTGCATACTTCTAGGCTCTTCGATTTCCAGAAGTTACTAGTTAGTTCGGCTACAAAATCGCCAGCCACAACTACATACGTGCACAAATTATTGCTCTCTCTTGTGACAACTCAGATAAGATATATGCATGAATTTGTGCATTGCCGCTCCGATGTTCGTATACGTACATATGTGTAGACGCAATTATTTATTCGTTTATGTAGATACATAATGATTGAATTATTGATGTGCATTCACGTCGCTGGTTAGCATCGGCTTAGAGACGATAGCATCGCTCAGTGCTGCTAACATTCATTACACTGCCCTTCACCTAAGTCTGATCGTCCCGATCAGAAAAATTTCTCAATCTAAACGCTGCTAGCATCGCCAAATGTACCACTCTTCTATTTCGTGATTTCCCAATTGCTTGTATGCTGTAGATGATATCACTTATCTTCTTCACAACCTTGTACGGGCCTTCCCAACTGCACCGAAATTTGGATGGAACACCTTTCCGCCGGTGAGGGTTGTATAACAGTACCAAATTTCCCTCCCGGAAACCTTGCGAATTATTTTCCTTGTCGTACCTGTGTTTCATCTTACTACTCATTATTCTGGATCGTTCCCTCGCACTCTGTTGCTCGGCCAATGAAGAACTACTTCGCAGAGCTTGCGCTGGACGGATTTGCTTTGCATAATCAGTATCGTTCCGACGCTTCACAACAGTAGTGTGCCTTGGCTTGAAACCACCCTTGCATTCTTTCTTCGTTTTAGTACGTCCGTTAGGGCTTTTCAATGCCAGTGTTTCGCTCACAGGTACCTTCGGCTTTGATTTGTTTGGCCCATTTGTTCCATCAACTTTTACCTTTGAATTTCGTGGCCTTCGTCGAGTCTTCTTCACCAGTACCCGATTACTGCTGAACCCTTTTTCCAAACTAAAGTTAAGTGGCACATCTTGGTTCTCATAATGCATCACCCTTCTCTGCATATCGATCTTGATGTCATGGTCAACCAAGAAATCCACTCCCAATATAACTTCATCAACAATCTCCGCCACAAAAAATTTGTGTAGAACCATGACCTTCCCAATCAATACTTCACATATCACTTCTCCGTGAACTTGGTTATATTCGCCAGTGACCGTACGCAACTTTGCTCCAGGTAACGGTTTTACTCCCCAGTTGACCAAGTCAGATCGGATCAAGGAATGAGATGCGCCCGTATCTACAGTCAGTACACGTTCTTTACCATCCACATTCCCTCTGACGGTAAGACTGCTTGATTTCCTTCCAATTTGCGACACAGATATCACGGGATATTCAATAACCGGTGCAAGTTTTCGTTCTTTACATTCGACACGCTCTTGCTCATTTCCGCCAGCTTTGCGTTTACGGCCACCCACATTGTTGGAACTATTAGGACCGCTGCTGCAATGTCGTGCAATATGACCTGGGTTGCCGCACTTGAAACATTTAATAACTCCGGCATTTTTCTGTTGTGATCCCTTCAGTGCTTCCAAAATTGTGTCTAGCCAATCTGGTCTTTCCACTTCCACACGATGAGCTTTGTATGCTGGTTTACTCAATAGTGAGGCCGTTTCCTGAGTCAATGCATACGATACCGTTTCAGCAAATGTCAGCTTTGGGTTTGCGTATGTAGCTCGCTTCGTTTCCACGTCCCGTATGCCATTTATGAAACTCTGGATTTTTACCCTCTCGGTGTATTCCACGGGTGCGTCCGCATTTGCGAGATGAGCCAACCTTTCAACGTCCGAAGCAAACTCCTGCAAAGTCTCGTTAGCTTTTTGGTAGCGGTTTTGCAATTCTATTTGAAATATCTGTTTCCTGTGTTCGCTTCCGTATCGCCGTTCTACAGCAGCCATCAATGCGTCATAACTGTTCCGTTCGTACTCTGGAATAGTCTGTAAGATTTCGGCAGCTGGTCCTCTCAATGCTACGAAGAGTGCGGCAACTTTATCTTCCACATTCCAGTTGTTCACTGCTGCGGTCTTCTCAAACTGTAGCTTAAAGACCTCGAAAGGAACAGAACCGTCAAAGGATGGTGTTTTTACCTTTGGATTACTCGCTGAAACTGCTGGACGATTTAATTGTAACTGCTGAATCCGATCTTTCAAAGCATCCATCTCAGCTTCCATTTTATCTTGTCGTTCACTAAAACCCTCCAACTGCGATGATATGCGATCCTCTTGCGCTTTCAACTGCTGAGCCAACTGAGATATCATATATGTCCTCTGTTCTTCCAGTTGCGATGCCATATATGTCTTCTGTTCTTCCAGTTGAGATGACATTTGCTACGACATTTCTGCCATACGCGTTTCTTGTGCTTCAATCTTCGATGTAATTCGTGTCTCTTGGGATTCCATCTGTGATGACATTGTCGATGTTTGAGCAGATATTGCAGCCAAAATCATGTTCAAGTCTGTGCTCGTAACTGTCTGCGATGTTTCGTTTTTCTCTTCAATTTTTGTTACTTCTTCGCCATCAAGATGAAAGTCATACTCTTCCACATCAATTCCTTCAGCTTCCATTGCCTCTCGTAGCCGTGCCTGAAGTTCAAGTTTAACGCCGCTTGTATTCAATCCACGGCTTTCCAACTCCTTCTTTAGTTGCTGGATCTTCAATCCACTGAACTTTGCCATGTCCTTATTGTCCTCTGGAATTTATTCAACAATTCCTCTTCTGACACCAATTGTAACGAAATTGCTTGCAAATCTCTTATTTTCAATCCTCTGCTAAGTTCGAATCACTAAACTGTTGAATAAATAACTCCAATATTGAATAATGGAAAAATGGCCTTTATTAAAGTACTTCACAATAACACTCAAACTGTGCAACGAATAGCTTGCTTAATAACCACACTGATTGATAGCTCAATGAAACTCTACTCTCTACTTTTCAAAATAATACTGCTATTGCTCGCTAGATATCATCTTAATTGCAACTGCTTGACAACTGAAATCAAACTGAATTCCTTCTTACTCGCCTGCCCCGCTTTTATAGTTTACGCTGCATACTTCTAGGCTCTTCGATTTCCAGAAGTTACTAGTTAGTTCGGCTACAAAATCGCCAGCCACAACTACATACGTGCACAAATTATTGCTCTCTCTTGTGACAACTCAGATAAGATATATGCATGAATTTGTGCATTGCCGCTCCGATGTTCGTATACGTACATATGTGTAGACGCAATTATTTATTCGTTTATGTAGATACATAATGATTGAATTATTGATGTGCATTCACGTCGCTGGTTAGCATCGGCTTAGAGACGATAGCATCGCTCAGTGCTGCTAACATTCGTTACAATACCTTTAATTTGATATCCATACCGTACAAACAAATTCTAAGGTCACCCCTGGTCCACCTTTATGGCGATATTTCGAAACGGCGTCCACCAATAGAACTAAGACCCACTCCCTTTTAAAATACTCATTAACACCTTTCATTTGATACCTATATTGTACAAACGCATTCTAGAGTCACCCATGGTCCACCTTTATGGCGATATCTCGAAAAGGCGACCACCTATACAACTACCACCACTCCCTTTTAAAACCCTCATTAGTACCTTTAATTTGATACCCATATCGTACAAACAAATTCTAAGGTCACCCCTGGTCCACCTTTATGGATATATCTCGAAACGGCGACCACCTATGGAACTAAGGATTACTCCCTTTTAAAATACTCATTAACACTTTTCATTTGATACACATATCGTACAAACAAATTCTAGAGTCAACCCTGATCCACCTTTATGGCGATATCCCTAAATGGCGTTCACCTATAGAACTATGGCCAACTCCCTCATAAAATACTCTTTAATGCCTCTCATTTGATACACATGTCATACAAACACATTCCAGGGTTTCCCTCGTTTTATTTTCCTACATGATGATTTTCCCTTATTCTATCTCCATAGCTCTCAGCTGAGTATGTAATGTTCGGTTACACCCGAACTTAGCCTGCCTTACTTGTTATATTTAAAAGCCAATGCTTCTGAAAGATGAGTCGTGGCGACAGTTTTAGTATAATCTGACAGCTTCCTTTTCCTTGTGTAGGTCAACCATTCTTCTATGGGTTTTATTTGTCTTGGAAGCCAATTTTTTATTTCAAGTCTTCGTCTTCTTTGTTGCATGCTTAGTTTGGTAATTCAGTCAAAATAGCCTCAACGAACTCCGCTCTTTTCTTTGAATCTTTGAACACTTTAAATAGTTTGGAGTTTTCTAGAGATATATGTATTAAAATTTACCATCCAGTATATCTTACTAAAAAATATGTAAGCTTTATTTATGTTTATTTAAATATACAGAATATTTTATTCTATAGACTCCAGAAAACGACTGATTTTGGGCTTTATATTAAACATTGCTTTATATACTCAAATTATGGAAATGAGTTCCAGGTATATTATGCAGCTTGTAACCGAAAAATTTGATTTTATTAACAAATTCCAACAACAAAAGTGACCGTATTAAATTCGCTCCTTCTTACCTATACCTGCTCAGGCGCGTATTTATACCCAAGGTTTCTTCACTTTATTTGATGTAAAAAGTGAAATCGCAGCTGGACGCAGGTAGGCCTTATGAATTCAGGTAACTGAAGATTTAGCATATACCTATTGTAAATTTCACGGAGACCTTTTTTGTCCTTTTTTTATTTTCCACCAAAGTTCGAAAGAGGTCCTAAAAATTGGCTTTTCGAAAAACAGGTAGATCTGGCAACTTTAAAAAAAAAAATTTATGTTTTGCTTCAATCTAGAATTAAATATCCTTTCGTTATAATACAAGAAACAGCAGCAGATCGTTTTATTTAGAGACAAAACAATTTTTAATACAACAAAAAAAACAAAAACCACAAATTTTTCTAAGCGTTAAAAATCAATCAACTTTGAGCGGCTCTACCTCCTAAAATATCATTTTCTATTTAATAAGAGTTATACAGGGATGTCATGGAAACCCATTGTTGTCGGAATCGAATTTGAAACCCATAAATATTTCTGCTATGAATTATGAAATTTTTATTTTGATGGTCCAATTAGATTTATAGGTCAAACAGAAACATAATTCAACCACCAAATCAAAATGTTTTGAATTCATTGCAGCAATATTCATTGGTTTCAAATCCCATTCCGACAGCAATCGGATTCCTCGACATCCCTGATATATTCGTAATCCCTGGAAAATTCTCTATTAAATACATGTATTAGGTTTATCAAGCGCTTTCATGAAATTTTTGATTTTTGCCAGGCTTTTCGGGCAGATGCGCCATAGTGCGTCGTTCAATGATAGGCGAATCCGCAGAGCCTCCTAAGTGGTAAATAACGAAACCAAGTAAAGCTTATCTGGCCTGCTTTTATAAAAACTACGCGAAATAAAATTGTCTTGAATATCGTAAAAGAAAATTTCAAAGATGATATTGCAGCTAATCTTTTTTAGTTTTCAGTAACCCGATCAGAGCTGCCTGTTTTCCCCTGCAGGTAAGGGGTATTATAATATGCTCGACTTATGTAATGTATCATATGATGCTTGTATACAGGTCTAATCTCCTGTGCTTGTGATCAGCCCTCTATTGGAAAATTGGCGGGCTGTGGTCTCATTTCACATAGTTCGTTGTTTCCTTAGAGACGAGCGATATAGCTCAGTTTTGAGAAAGTTGACAATAAAGCATATTTAATGAAGCTATCCAGTCTCCTCTCCGCTGAAGCTGACAATTAAGCATTATCTGGTATAATACAGTCGGCTTTGTTGAAAATTTGGCATTAAAGTTTTTCTTGGTTACTATTATAAATTTTTCAATGATTCTTTTTCGAAAGGTCAAAGAAAAGTTTGAACATACCACTTAATTCTGCGAAGTATCCTAGAAGTAAATGGTTGACAAAGCAGATGCCTATCAGTGGTGGATGTTGTTGTTGTTGTTGTAGCAGTACTTCGTCCCATCCCATAGGTGCGACCAATCACAAATTGTCATCAATGTCCTCTAATAGGAGTCCAAGGAAACTTGCCGTTTCAACAGGAGTGGACCATAATGAGGGGGTGTTAGAGGCGTTGGTTCCACAGTACAGTTGAAGGGATGGTTGGTGTCATGTGGGGACACATTTCAAGCAGGACATACATTTTGTATGTTGGGGTTGATTCTGGATAAGTAAGAGTTTAACCCGTTACACTACCCAGATCAAAGTTGAGTTAAAGTGACGCACGTTTCCCTAGGGAGAGTGCGTTCCTCCTCTGCGGGTTCTGGGTATTTTTCTTTAAGTACATAATTTACCGGGAATTTCCTGGCATAGAAGTCCAACGCCTGTTTGTGGATTTCACTGAGTACCTGCTTATGCTTTTCAGCTGCATGCGGCTGTGTTCTCAGGTGCCGCATTTCCTCATAATGCTTACGGAGATGACCCCTTAAGCCCGTGAGCGGTGTAGCATCATCAATCAGATGTCTGTTGGAATCCCCAGGTTTCTGGGGACATAAGAAGGCAGCCCGTAGCGGTTTTGATGGCGGTTTTTGGCAGGCCTGTATTTTCTTCCAGCGAGTAGCCTTTGGGCTTGGTGACCTTATCGGGGACGCGTAGCATGCAATCGGCTGACCAATTGATTTGTAAGTGATAACGAGCGTTTCTTTGTCTTTACTCCAAGTACTGCCAGCAAGAGATTTGAGAATTTTATCAGTGGTTATAAATTGTTATCATAATTGTAAGAGTGGGTTATGTGCCCACTCTTATTTTTGGGATGATTGATAAGTAGCTGGGGAAATCCCCGATGCGAATGGGCATATCAATTCGATGTGACAAAAAGGTTGTAAACACATACCTTCATTGCGATGCAGGTTATCTATCCTGATGCACAGAAAAAGTTGTTCACATCTCTTGATACATGTATTGAAGTTCTGAAATTTTATCATGTATCTGGCGTTGTCCAAAACAACAGAACTGATGCGACGTATTATTTATACTTGGAATAGAATGCTAATGGAGTTCACGGTGGAGTTGCTTTGCAAACGAATGTCATTATCGTTATAACTGTAAAGGGTTTTGAGAGGCTCTGTAACTTCCCCAGTTGAGACCATGTGAGTGTACACCTGACTGTAAGCCAATTTCGTACTAATGATTCGGCTACGAAGTGTTTTGGTCAGAGAACATGGAGCCGATAGTTAGGCCGCAGATCACGCAATTATATCCGTGTGACTGACACCGTGAGTTTGAGCTTTAGATACAGTTATATATTATAATTAGAGCTGCCTGCTGTGATGTATATTATGTTACTT
The DNA here is from genome assembly GCF_040869045.1 of Eurosta solidaginis. Lineage (NCBI taxonomy): Eukaryota > Metazoa > Arthropoda > Insecta > Diptera > Tephritidae > Eurosta > Eurosta solidaginis. The sequence continues at coordinate 27,163,526 of NC_090321.1, read as the reverse complement.
TCAGTTTAGGGATAATCCTAATGTGTTAGATATATCTACATTAAGGTATGTACTAAGGATAAAGCAACGCTATATTGACAACAGTTCCCATTTGCTCCGATACGTAATATTTTACGGCAGCGACCGCAAAAATGAATATCATTATGCACGCAGATAGCATCGATTGCAAGTAGCAAGTGTTTTTGTAAGCAGCCTAGTAGCGAAAGCAATGGCACTAAAAATTGTGCTGCATGCGCATCAGCAGTAGACGATGAGTTAATGGCAACTCTTATGCAGCAAAAAAGTGTGGGAGGATTTATATACAAGTAATTTTATACTTTGATATATTAACTGCTCATTCACCAATATACAAATATGTTTATCGGTAGGTAGGTATGTTATGTAGTGTGTATATTAGTTAATATGAGCAGCACTTATTCGCCAGGATATATCACACCCAATCGCCTACATCAATGTAGAGCGCGCATCATAGTTCTCTTTACTGCTTTCAAATGACAAAGGATTGCATATAGAAATAGTTTCATTTTTTCTCAACGCATAAATTAAAATCACAGCGCACATTTCATAACATATTCATTTTTCTTACCTCCCCCTTGCAAATATCGAGAAACAATGAAATATATGTTGCAAGTAAAGACGGAAGTAGATTGAGTAAAAATTTCGTGCAACAGCTGTTATCACTTTCACATCATTTGTGACTGCTACTGGCGCTTGGCATAATATTACGCTCAGATGTTGCGCAAGATAGTGATAAGGAAATGAGAAAAAATTAAATCATAAAAACCAGATTGCAAAAAAAAAAAGCTCAACTTTCAATTGGTGTTGGCGTGTGAAGCGTTTCTCGCTTGTGGGTGGCACATAATTGCAACCCAGAAAAATTTCTCACGCTTTCATTTATGCAGCGCAGCTCATTTGAGTTAATGCAATGTGAAAGAGTCAATTAAGTGGCAAATAAAATGCAGCCAAAATATTATTAAAACTCTGGAAATGTACGTTAATTTAAAAAGAACAAGTAAGGAAGGCTATGTTCGGGTGAAATGGAACATTACATACTCAGCTGTTGAATTAGAGCTTGCAAAGCTTTTAAATTACCTTCTTTTAAAAGTGGGTGGTGCCACGCCTATTGTCCAATATTTTACTAATTTATGTTCTGCGTCATAAGGTCAAGCCACCAACCAAGTTTCATCGCTTTATCCATCTCTGCTAATGAATTATCGCACTTTTTCGGGTTTTCGAAATTTTCGATATCGAAAAAGGGGGCATGGTTATAGGCCGATTTCGTTCATTTTAAATAGCGATAGTGCCCAGGAACTCGCATACCAAATTTCATTAAGACACCTCAAAATTTACTCAAGTTATCGTGTTTACGGACCGACGGACGGACGGACGGACATGGCTAGATGAATTTCTTTTTTCGCCCAGTTCATTTTGATATATAGAAATCTATATATATCTCGATTAGTTTATGCCGTTACGGGGTACCGTTATGCAAACAAAATTAATATACTCTGTGAGCTCTTCTCAGCTGAGTATAAAAAGAGTTGTATAAGAGTGAGCAAATCAAAAGTAATGAAAACAAGAATAAATTCAACAAACTCAATAAAAGCGTACAAGTTGTTGACTTTGCGACATGCGATAATTTGATTATAGAGACGATTTAAATAGCATTGAAGGCGTTAATTTTTCATAATAATACTCAAAAGATGGTCGACTTACCAGATCTGAAGCCACATATATAAGGTCCAATTAGCCGATTTACCGAAGGCATCGATCTTTCGCACAATACGCTTAACAGGACCTTATATGCGACGGCGAATTCCGCAATAGTTAGATGGTCCTTATTGTGAACTGGGCAAATAAGACTTACACTCCAGTGGAAGGGCATGCACTCTTTCGACGAAGCCTAAGAGATACACACTGTAATAAACTATAGGTCTGTCAAAATCTCGCTCTCGGAACTGCTGCGGCTGTCGTCTTATGTCCCCAGAACACCAACTACATACTGAGGCGAGAATACTCCCCATAAGAGAGACAAATGAAATGCTGAACAAACAGTTTCTGTTGAATACCAAGTAACTTGGTCATCACATCTGATTGAAGAGGCTTCGAATATCGATGACATAAGAAATCATCTCCGCAAGCATTATGATGAAATACGTCACCTTAGAATTCAGCTGTATGTAAAAGAAGAGCACAATAAGGCCCTCAGTGATATCCACAAAAAGGCGTCAGAGCTCTGGGCCAGGAGTTGCCTGGTGAACCCCGTTCTTAAAGTCAAATAACCTGAAATCGCAGTAGGAGGAAAGTCACTTCCTCAGTGAGACCCGCGTAGCTTTAGCTCAATTTCGTTTGGGATACTGTAATAAGTTAAGCTCATACCTAACCAGATTCAATCCCGACATACATAACCTATGTATTGCTTGTAACGTGTCCCCACATGACACCAACCATCTGTTTGCTTACAATGTGGAACCAACGCCTCCAACGCCCCTCTCTCTGGTGCACCCCTGTTGAAACTGCAAATTTCCCGGATTGTTAAAAATTTCCCGGATTGTTAAAAATTTCGGCCGTTATTCCTAGCGCCTCTATTTCTGCCTCTGCATTTTTTTTTTTTTTTTCAATAAAGGTAACTCGTTCCACTTTTTAACTCGCGCTAGCGTTCCACATTCTTCTTGTTGCGTTCGCTTTTAACGTAGCCCTAGATGCAGCATCTCTCTTTTGATTGCGAGACGGCATTCTTTATCGTACCAGTCATTTTTTCGTGCACGGGCGTTAGCAAATTTATCCTAGGAGGAGCTACGAAGTGTTTTAGCAATATGCTTCCACTGATTCTGCATTCCGTCGGGTTGACTTGTGCACTCAGGAGCAAGTGTCCGAGTCGAGTTGCGGAATCCTTGGCAGTCTGTTGCGATTGTAACCTATCGACGTCTTACGATTCGTTCTTGCTTGCTTTTAGTCGGTCTTTCATGCAAAATCTTTCGTGCGTAAATACATCTAAAACAGTGTATGCATGCCGTTTGTCTCTCACACCGTAGTCTATATGGTTACATGAATTTCGATGAGGGGACTGCCATGTGGCTTGATGTATATCTTTTTCGAAATAAATACTCCTCGGAGTGAGATAATTTTTTGAAATCTAATTTAAAATATTTCATATTATTTGCAGAATGCTTGCATACAATGATGTCACATTTTTTACAAAGTATCTTCCTCTGTGTATACATTTAGAATCTGAATACTTTATGATATACTAACGTAGGATTGATTTTCTCTACAAATGGGCAGACGGGACCACACATATATGTTTTATGCCGATTCCAAAGGGAGCTCATGCAAGGTAGATGCATTTTCACTGAAAAGCCTTTCATAGTTGAAATACACACAAATAAACACTTTAAATGAAAATCGGTTCAGATGTATACATTCAGATAAGATTAGGTAACTTAAAACAAAAAAATTAGTAAAATATTGCTAGCCTTCTTGCTATACAAAGAATTATTTTTGGAACATCGGTGTCTCATATGCGTGAAAGGGTTAAAAGCACGATCATATTTTACACGTGTCACTTAAGCTATCTGAACTTAATAGCATAATTCAACTGTACAAATATAGAAACAAGCAATTAAGTACAATGAAAGTTACCTTTGAATAAAAATAGAATCTACGCGTTAATTTCATTTCGCTTAAATAAACATAACAACCTTGCATTTGTTATTTTGGTAGATCAAAAACTATTTGTTCAACTGATTAAAAATTTGTATTAGGCTTGACGCATTAACCATAAAAAATTAAAAAAATAAAATTAATAATGCTTGGCGCGATTTGTCTCCGAAAAGATTTAGGCCGAACTTCTCTTCCAATTTTCATCTTGCTTGCTTCTTCCTACAAATTGGCAGACGGGACCTATATGTTTTATGTCGATTCCAAATGGAAGCTGATGCAAGGGAGATGCACTTTTACTGAAAAGCTTTTCATAGCAAATAAACCCTTTAAATGAAAATCGGTTCGGATGTATACATTCAGATAAGATTAAGTAGCTTATAACGAAAAATATTTTAAAATATATCCAGGCTTCTTCCCTCACTAGAGTAGGTACCTTGTCGTTGGTGTGAAGGCTTAGTCGAACTCCATAGCGCCCGACTATGAGGCGGGCTGTTTAGGACTGACATAAACGCCATTTCGCCTCATAGGAGGGCGGCGGAATGTATGTGACCAAGAACTCCCAACCCCCTAATACAGGGTGTTACGCGGACCGTGCCTTTTGGCCGATTTGCAGCCAGGGGATAAAGTCGGCTGTATTCGAACGGAGCCTTTCCGATACCGGGCCACCTCGGGAAGTATTTTTGGCCTTACCACAGTAAGGGCCGCTGCTGTGGCTGGTGGTTCTTTCCCCGTATATAATACTGGACTGCTGAGCCCGCCTTGTTGGGCAGGTGGTCGTACGACCAAGATGAACTTGATTGTAATAAGGACGATGTAAAGAGGAGGACTGATTCGTAATCCAAAGACGATAAATACGAATTAAGCGATGCGTCGGACTCGGGGAGCGAGAGTAGTGCTGATTCAATGAACTCCGTGTTGGACAAACACACAAATGAAAACGGAGTAGAAGAGTGGAGAAAGGTACGGAGCAGAGGAAGTAAAAGAGCTCTCTCGCAGTACCGTGCAGCACTAAGAATTGTACAACGCTTGGGCCCAGTGGTCGACCCAACAGAAGTGGAGATCGAGCGCTTGGAATGGGCCCATAAAGCGGTAGAATTAGGTCGAATGCAGTTCAAAAGGTTTGCTGCGAGAAACCATCTGTTCTGCAACCGGTACGAGGAGGAAGAAGCGTCGAATGGCAGAATGAAGAGGCAACGTTCGGCGTAAGGTGACAAGCCTGCTTTCAAGAAGCAGAAAGGAACCAGTCCTAGAGCAGCGATGCAGGGTAGTCGCATATACAAGACAAGTAGGTCCAAAGCTGTAAGACAGATGGGCCCCAATAGCGAGGTAGCAACTACCTTGAAAGCTGCGAGTCAGAGGGAAGTTCCAACTACGGAAGTAGGAGATAAGCCAAAGGAAGACAACGCTAAGACTCCGGATTTCTCGGAGGTGCTAAAGGGAGTTAACGCTAAGACTCCGGCTTTCTCTGAGGTGCCAAAGGGAGATAACACTAAGACTCCGGCTGTTCCCGAGAAGATGAGTGATGTAGCAAAGAAGTCACTGACTATGGCGCTGGTTGATCGTAGCAGTCCTTTCGGACAAATGACTTCTGAACGGTGGAGATCTGTGGAAAGGGAGCTTATTAGCTTAATGCTTAAGATGATGCGGGAACAACCAAGTAAGCCCCTTCCAACCTTTGATTCGGGGGGGGGGGGGGGGGGGGGGGGGGGGGGGGGGGTATAATGGTGTGAAGATGATAGCGTGCGACAACATCGCGAGGAACTGGTTCCAAACCTCCAAACACAAGGCACGAACGCGCGGTTTGAGGTGGTGGATAAAGCGCAAATCCCCACGGTACCAAAAGTTAAGGTATGGATACCATGCATGATGAGTCGGAGGATACACTGCGACTTCTGCAGAATCAGAATCCGAACATACCGACACAGGATTGGAAGTTACTTACTGTATCTCAGTCTACCGAAGATGGTCAGTTCTTCATCTTCCAAATAAACAAGCAGGCGGAGGATATTTTGTACACGCAGCTTGGCAAAATGCCCAAGAAGTCGAAAAGCATCTCAAAAGCCTAAGCGAAAAAAGACAGGTGGAGGTCCCCGACGTCACCACGAAGGTGTTGGAAGAGGACCAACTGCCAAATAGTGCTGTGACTCGCACAGAGGAACACTGGGCACAACAATCACGAGAGGCAGAAGGGGGCCTCGAATACTCTAAACCAAATGGGCAAGGGGAGGACGACGACGTCAATACGAAGGTGCTGGAGGGGACAAACAGCCCAATGGTGCTGCGAGTCCTACAGTTAAACCTCCAACACAGTAAAGTGGTGTCGAGCGAACTCCTATTAACCCTTGAGGAGGGTTCGTTTTACGTGGCGCTGATCCAGGAGTCGTGGCTCTCATCGGGAGGAAAGGTTTCTGGACTTAGCGCGCGCGGACTTGGCGTTTACTATGCCAAACGGAGGACTTCGTAACGGTGGCCGTTGAGCAAAAGAATAAACAGGCATTAATCGTGGTGTCCGGTTACATGGCCCATGCTGCGGAGTTTCCACCGATGGAGTGGAAAAGGGCGCAAAGGGCGGTTGGTCATATGCGCAGATGCAAATGTGCACAACACAACGTGGGGAGGAGAAGATACGAACGAGAGAGGCGAATCTCTATTTTGTTACATCCTGCAAACCAATTTGGAGATAGCTAACAGGGGAAATGTCCCTACATACATTGATCCAACATCCAGCAATGTTCTGGATATTATATTGACCTCCGAGCGTGATATACCAAGGCATGATTGAATGGTTCTTGATAGACTATCCTTCTCCGACCATGCGTATATCAGCTTCAGCATCCCCCTAAAGAGGGTGGAGAAGGGACGGACCTTTAGAACCCTAGGTCAACGATTTGAACTAAATTGCAGAAACATGTAGAAACAAAACTGGGACAAGGCAAAGAGGTTGCTAATGTAGAGGAACTGGAGGAGTTGAATGAATTCCTAACAAGGACGCTTATGACTGCGTATAACAAAGCTTGCCCTCTAAGAAGATTCAGAGGAAAAGCAAAGCCGCCATGGTGGAGCAATGAGCTGAGTCTTCTAAGAAGACAGGTAAAAGAAATGTTTAAGCTCGCAAAGACCGCGGAAAGCGAAGCATATCGGGACGAGTACAGGGATCTACTGAGGATCTACAAGCGTGAAATTACCAGGGCGAAGAGAAAGTCATGGAAAAGTTTATGTACGGACATAGAGTGCTCCATCGAAACAGCACGCTTGAAAAAAGTCCTAGAAAAGGGAAACATAGTCCAGGGACTAATAAAGAAAGAGAACGGGGAATGGTCACGTGATAGTGAGGAATCCCTTGAAGTGCTTCTCAACACAAATTTCCCATCGGGAGACGGTTTAGAAGAGCCAGCAGACATCACTCACACTTCGATCACAGAGCAAGTAGTGCCGTCTTGGCGACCGATACTAAGATCGAGTGGACAGTGAAGACGTTTTCTAAGTTTAAATCGCCGGGCCCAGATGGTATATTCACGGCCATGCTACAAGTCTCAAGTAGGGCGGTCGTGGAATAGCTTAAAATAATATTCGATGGGTGCATAAGACTGAATCATGTACCGCACTCTTGGAGAACTGCTCGTGTAGCTTTCCTATCAAAGCGGGGAAGATCGGTCACGTGTATCTCAAAGACTATAGACCCATTAGCTTAACATCATTTCTGCTCAAAACCTTAGAGCGGCTGATAGATGTGTACATAAAGTCAAACGTGGATGAAAAGCTGCTCTCCACAATACAGCATGCGTACACCAAAGGCAAGTCGGTAGACACCACATTGCATAGGGTAGTAATAAGCATAGAGAAATCCCTGGAATATAAGGAGTATGCACTAAGAGTTTTCTTGGACATTGCCGGGGCTTTCAATAATGTTTCAAAATGGGCGATTATAGATGGTCTTAATTACATTAAAGTACATCCTGCCTTAATCAGATGGATCGGCTGCATGTTAAATTGCAGAAAGATAACATCACATTGGGGATTGTACGAGGCCACGAAATCAGTGGACAGGGGCACGCCGCAGGGAGGGGTGCTATCACCTCTGCTGTGGACGCTGGTCATCAACCAGCTGCTCAGGCGATTCGATGAGGACCCGTAAAACTTACGGCATACATAGATGACGTTACAATTGTCATAATTGAAAAGTGCCTTCCAACGATTAGTTCTTTGATGGATCGGGCGCTTCGGGATATTCATACCTTGGCATCTAATGTCGGGTTGAAAGTCAATGCGGACAAGACGGATATGGTCTTTCTTACATAGAGGTACAAGGTCCCAAATTGTACCAGGCCTAAGTTAGGAGGGGTGACCCTACAGGAGAAAACTTGCACAAAATGTCTAGGACACATCCTAGAAAGTAAGCTGGCATGGAAGGTCAACGTGGAGGAGAGGGTCAAAAGCAGTCAAGCAGCAATTAATGCAATAATCTCGCATAGCACAGCATCTAAATGCGAGTTAGAGTGTAAGCAGTCTCTGGAGAGAATCGGGACAGAGAGAAGCACACATCTATATTGGGTCCCAGGGCATATGGGAACAGATGGGAATGAAAATGCGGATGAACTATTTAAAAAGGGCGCACCCCTTGAAGCTTGCTCCGTAGACGTCCCAATTAGACTTGGCGAGATTAAGCGAAGGCTAGAGGTCCACGTGATCCACCAAGCGGGAAAGGCGTGGGTTCAAGCGCGGGGCTGTAAAGTGTCGAAGATTATGTGTAGGTGTTACAACCTTAGACTAACAAATTTACTTCTATCATTAAAAAGAGAGGACTGTAGACTCATGACGGGTATTCTGACTGGACACTGCCTTCTGGCGTCACATGCCTAAATTAGGCTTGGTCAGTGGTAGCAGATGTAGGAAGTGCGGGTTGGAGGAGGAAACGATCGAGCACGTTCTGTTCTTATTCAAAGGAAAATTTCATTGTACTTAATTGCTTGTTTCTATATTTGTACAGTTGAATTGTGCTATTAAGTTCAGATAGCTTAAGTGACACGTGTACAATGTGATCGTGTTTTAACCCTTTCACGCATATGAGACACCGATGTTCCAAAAATATTTCCTTGTATAGTAAGAAAGCTGGCAGGTTAGGTTAGGTTAGGTTGAACTGGCCGGTCCATGAGGAATTCTCATAGACTGATTGAATTCGTAGTGTTACCAGAAGTTTGTTTTAACGGCCAAAGTGAAAACCCTATCAAATCCCAGGACCTATGTTACAAAATAACTCCGTCCTCCTGGCAAATACTAGAAGCTCCCTAGGACTTAAGCCACTTGCTGCTTCCAGATCTGACACGTGCCATGTACTTCCCAGGCAAAGAATCCAACTATTAGGAGTGATACAACTGTCAGATCTGGAAGCAGCAAGTGGCTTAAGTCCTAGGAAGCTTCTAGAATTTGCCAGGAGGACGGAGTTATTTTGTAACATAGGTCCTGGGCTTTGATAGAGTTTTTCACTTTGGGCGTTAAAACAAACTTCTGGTAACACTACGAATTCAATCAGTCTATGAGAAGTCCTCATGGACCGGCCAGTTCAACCTAACCTAACCTAACCTGCTAGCCTTCTTACTATACAAGGAAATATTTTTAGAACATCGGTGTCTCATATGCGTGAAAGGGTTAAAAACACGATCACATTGTACACGTGTCACTTAAGCTATCTGAACTTAATAGCACAATTCAACTGTACAAATATAGAAACAAGCAATTAAGTACAATGAAAGTTACCTTTGAATAAAAATAGAATCTACGCGTTAATTTCATTTCGCTTGAATAAACATAACAACCTTGAATTTGTAATTTTGGTAGATCAAAGACTATTTGTTTAACTGATTAAGAATTTGTATTACGATTGACGCATTAACCATAAAAAATAAAAAAATAAAAAAAGAATTAATGCTTTGGAGCGATTTATCTCAGAAAAGATTTAGGCCGAACTTCTCTTCAAATTTTCGTCTTGCTTGCTTTTCCCTACAAATTGGCAGACGGGACCTATATGTTTTATGGCGATTCTAAAGGGAGCTGATGCAAGGAAGATGCGTTTTCACTTAAAAGCTTTTCATAGTAGAAATACGCTTGGAGTGTATGCCAAATCATTGCCGAGGGGCGACCGCGCTTGTACATATTTTTTTCCAATTGTAAAACTTGTTCTGAATTTTTGATGTAGCTTTGGCCGGCACTTGAACTCGGAACCTTTGGCGTGGTATGCGTAGCACGCTCTAACCACACCACAGCGGCTACTTTTTATCAATAAGTGGTTTGAGATTTTGGCAGGTACACGGTAAAAAGTTTGACCCCAAATCTGAAACATCTTGGACATATAATCAAACCAAATTTTGTTTAAATTTAGATTATACCGGTCTTCCTGAAAGTGATTACTTAGAATTGGGTTACAATTTGAAACTGGAGAAGTCTACACTTAAAGTTATAAAAAAAAAATAATGAGCGGTTCCTTGAAATCCTTTTATTGAGTAACTAGTGATACACATTTATGTTTCGGAACTAGACCTAAACTACCAAATAACCACAAGTTCGGTACTAACAAGATTTTACGCAGTTATAAAATCGACAGCTTGGGTTCTTATTTTTCATACATATTGTGACGACTATTAGCATCACTAAGCCGATACTAAGCAGCCACTCGTATGTACCTAAAAAAAACAAATCAATGCTCATTTACACACATGCATACAAGGCAGCGGAGAGATACTCACAAACGCATGTCATCATCAGCCGAAGTAGTACTCACATATACACACGCATATGGCTACAAACTACAAATATACATGTATATGGCTGGTAACCAAGCATGAAGTTCACGAAATGACTAGAGCTTAGGAGAAATGGGTGAGCGAGGAAACCGAGATGTTTCCAATTTAGTAGCGAAATTTTTCAAAAAGTGTTTAAACCGATTAATGGTTAAAAAAATTAGGCTCAGATTTCTGCGCACTTGGACCCGAAAATTCAAAAACAAAAATTAAACTTCACCACTGTATATAAATAGCGGCTAGAAAACTTTTCTTGCTTTAGTTACTTTATACTTAACGAGCAGCGCAAAATATCAGGAACAAAAATGAATTTCCACAATTATATCCCGATCCTCGGTGTCGTACTTAGTGCTCTTTTGACCCATATAAATTCTCAAACTGTTGATTATTTCGTACATATATTTGATGGACAACACAATCATTGCAGTGGTTCATTATTCACTATGCAAATAGTGATCACAGCTGCGGTATGCACCTATTTAGATAAAAGTGTAATATCCGTTGCACGTAGTGCAATACTTTTACGCCAACCACTTCGCAAAGTGAAGGATTTACATTATCAAGTTATTAATACAGAATGCAAAAAGGGCAAATATGACATAGCTGCAATTGAACTGGAGACACCATTTCAAAATATTTTTTTATGAAACCAATACCACTTTGCGAAAATGAAATTTCCTTGCAAAAAAAGATGAAAACTAGACAATGGGCTTTACTTTCAATAGATACAGATTATTCTCAACTCGTAGCATATGACGCAACTATGGCAGAACCAAATTTCTGTGCGGATTACCCCGAAAGAGAAAATATTTATTGTGCTAGAGTTGTCGAAGAAGTGTATTATGGATATGCTGGAGGACCTGGCGTCGTGAATGAACGCCTTTGTGCGGTGGGAATATATTCGGGAATCCGAGAAAATCCGAAACTGTATATAAAAGTAGCTGATCCACAAAATTTTTAGTTTCATACAAAAATTTATTCCTAATTAAAAATCTGGAAGGTGTTTTTTTTTAATAAGTGCTGAATGAATTATTACTATATCTCGGCTGAACGCTGCATTTCAGATTTATTTCATAAACGTCTCAGCTCACGTCAAAATATATTGAATTTAAACTGATATGAGGCATTTTGGAATAAAATACTGAAGGGAGGTTCCATGAGAAAGTGAACTTAGTTGCGAAAAAAATGTATCTTATAGAACTGGGTATAGCATGTATACAAAAAAATAAATTTAACCTTTAAACAATTTTCAATTTCTTTTATTCTATTTAATATAAAATGTGGATTTAACTTTTTCGATAGGGTTGAAAAAGTATGTTCTATCATACGATTTGTTGTCTTTTTTGCTGGTATCGTTTGATGTACCTGTTGGTCCGTGTATTATATTTGCATTTGATGGCTTAGTACACGTTATAGATGTTTCCGTTCTTTTGGTGTGCTCGCCGTTTGAACATTTTTAGTAATTTTTATAGCCTTATATGTTTATTTTGTGTTAACTTAATGAGCTTAAAGGCGGTATGTAAAATAAAACACAATGTTAAAAATTGCATTGGTTTTTAATTTATTTATATTTCGGCCATCTTCAGGACTGTTGGTAAACACAAATAAGTAAAAAGGAAGAACTAGGTATACATATAAACGAAACACAGCTTACACATGTGATAATGCTTGATCGACTGATCATATGTCCGAAAACAAAAGTAAAATAAACATCAAAAATGTATATAATTTTAAGTACCGCAAAAGTAGTCATCTGCACCCACTCGCAAGACTACAGGCCTATTCGTTTGACATCTTTTCTACTAAAAACACTAGAAAGATTAAGGCCTGTAATATGTATGTCACCGTGAATGTTTGCGTCGCATTCACTCACATTCACATTCACCCAGAATTCGTGTTTTATAACTTCTTACGTATTCGCGTTTGTCCTCTTACGTAGTCACTGCTTATTCACTGAGACTGTCAAACCCAATACGTAGCCAGTATAGCCACTTATTACTTTTATTATTTCGGAAAACTTTGCAGTGCATTTTTTTGGAATAACTTCGTTTCAACGAGCTGGCAATATTGCAGCGAAACACCTGACAATTGAAAAAAAAAGACAGTGTAAATTGCAATATTGATTTTCTGATTGTTAATGTTTTTAAAACCAGTTGCTTGTTTATTTTTAATTGCCGTTGAATTTTTTATGTTTCTTTATCTTTTTCCCAAGTACGGCCGGCAATCGATTTGAGGATTTTGTTGCAGCCTTGCACTACAGCTGCAATTTTGGTGCCATGCGCCTTGAAGTTCATACCACTATGGCCGTATGGGCTGCGCTCAAGCATCCCTAGGCACAGCCTCGTTGCAGTCGTTAACGCAACACTCTTTGTAACGTTGACCTGTTCTTTCTCATAATATAAAAGCTTAAATTTTTTAAGACAAACAAAATTTCTGGTAAAAGTCCAGAACAGGGGTCGACTGCTAATACGCGTCCGAAAATATAGAGAGAGATGTCAAAAACGCGTATTGACCTCTACAACAATAATCGGAAGGCGGTAAATAAAAATTGTATCTCTGTCCGTAGATATTTGCAGTTGAAGTTGGCAATTTTATGTGGTTGTTGTAATGGTGTGCACTGAAAAAATTTGTGTGTAAAAAGGGATTTTGCACGCATTTAATTTTGATCCCACCCTATTGGTGGATCGGCCAGAGCAATTTTTTATAAGCTCGGCCGAAGACCGTCAACGCAGAAAGGTGTTCTGCGCAAAAATACTATGGATGCCAGCCCCGGTTTCGGAGGGTTCCCGGGGTCATTTTACGGTTTTTCGTTAATAAATTTTGAACGAGTTAATATTTTTATTTTCGTTTGACACCTCTCACCATATTTTTGGACGCATATTAGCAGTCGACCCTTGTTCTGGACTTTTACCTTTTGTTTGTCTTAAAAAATTTCAGCTTTTATATTATGAGAAAAAACAGGTCAACGTTACAAACAGTGTAGTCGACCCCTGTTCTAGAGTATTACCAAATTTCAAAAAAAATTTTTTTTCAATATTTTGTGTTCGAATTTTATTTTAAACTTCCTTCAATGTTCTTTCAAGTAGTATGTTGGGGTTGATTCTGGATAGGTTTAACCTGTTACAGTCCCACATCGAAGTTTAGCTAGAATGACGCGCATTTCCCTAGGGAGAGTGAGTTCTTCCTCTGCTAGTTCTGGGAAATTTTCTTTGAGTACCGGATTTGTCGGGCAATTCCTGGCATAGAGGTCCGACGCTTATTAATGGATATCACTGAGGATCTGTTTGTGCTTTTTTGCTTCATACGGGTGTGCTCTCAGATGCCGTATTTCCTCATAATGTTTACGGAGATTACCGCTTAAGCCCCTGGGCGTTGTAGCCTCATCAATCAGATGTCTGTTGGGATGCCCAGATTTCTGGGTATTCAACCGAAACTGTTTGGATAGCATTTCATTTCATTGTTTGTATATTATATATTTGCTGTAGCGATAAAGAAACTCCCCGAAGGTTTCGGGGAGTGTTATCGATGTTGATTGTCCTTTACCGGATATATATTAGGTATGTTCCGGTAACAAGCACCTTTAAGGCACAAGCACGACCATCTCGAGAACGATTTAATATGACCATGTCGAACCTTCCATACCACCAATAAATTTTTCTGAAGTACTTTTATTACAAAAGAGATAACAGTTTGGGTTAGTGGGTGTAATTTTTATAGGTTTCGCTTTTTTATTCCTGTAAAATTTGACGAAATATTCATCCACATTGAACGAAGCTCTAAATATAACCTTTATCGGCTGTCCATGGAATATTTCAATAATTTTTCTCACGAAATGTTAAGATTCTTCAGTTTTTACTCAAAAAAAAAAAAAACGACAATAAAAAAGCGAAGAGAATGGAGCAAACTAGATCCAGAAGCAAGTGAATATTTTGACAGCGAAAATGAGTGTTCGTCGCACTTTGCGTCGCTATATAATACGCAAAAACGTAAGACAATCACCAGCAGTCACCGATATTTACCGAGAGTCACTGAAGTGAATGAATGCGCTTATATGATACGAATTTGGTTTCACTTGGGTGAAAGTGACTCCTCGCGTCCCTTTGCGTTATACATTATAACGCCGTAATAGATGTGTATTTAAAATCAAAAATGAACGTGAAATTATTCTCTGCAGCATAATATGCTTACAATGTCCCGAAAAGAGCAATCAGGGATAGTCTCAACTCGATGGAAGTTTATACAGCTTTAGCGAATTGGGTCGGTTCCATGTTAAGCTACAGAATGGTCACATCGCAATGGGGTCTGTGCGAGGCAACGAAAGCTTAAACAGAGGAACGCCGTAGGGTGAGGTTTTATCACCAATGCTGTGGACGCTGGTTAGGCGTTTCGAGGGAGGCCGATACAAATACTGCAACATAGCATCCGAATTTCTGATGAGATGAATAATTTGGCGCACTTCAGCAGTGCTCAGCATTTAACAATTAAACAAAACAAATCTTTATTAAAATAACTCTTCACAGATATCGCTATGTTATTCTTTAATAGACTCATTTATTTTAAGACTTGAATTGGGTGAAGTTGAGCGGCTGTTTTGTCCTAACAATTCCGGAGCCTTGGCTTCACGCCACGGGAAAAGCAATATCAAAATTTTAGAAACAAGTTTTTCCAGTTAGAAGAAAATTTTTCTAAGCGGGGTCGCCACTCGGCAGTGATTAGGCAAGCACGCCGATTGGCATAAAACATGTACGTCACGTCGCGCTTATTTGTAGGGACAATTAATAGCAGCACGACGAAAATTGGAAGAGGAGCTCGACCTTAAATCTCTTTGGAGGCTATCGCGCCTTACTTCGATGTTATTATAGTAAATATTAGGTTATGAATAGTAGAGTAGCTTTTTGGCCAACATCAAATAAGAGCCTTTGCCAAAACCGCGCAAAGTTTTAAAAAGTTATTTTTCATACGCATTTTCGCCTCTGTCTTTTTCATTACTTCTGTAATGATGATTGACAACAAGTTTGTTTACCCAGCTACTTGACAAAATATGCTAATTACTCAATGGTTTAAACTCATTAGCTACATCGTTACGTCAATCGATAAATATTTATATTAGTGTTTGTATGTATGTATGTTTAAGAATTTTTTTTATTATTTCATTAGCAAGCTAAAGTTTGTGATGAAGAAAACAAATTTTTGACAGATCATGATTTCAACTCAGTTTGTACTCAACCGTATGAATGGCAGCCATAAATATTCATATTTCTACTAATGATATTTACTTATGTATGTTTATTTGCTGAAGCATAAACATTCTTACCACGTATCTATTAGGCACTACCTAAGTGTTCTGAAAGGTATTTTTTACTGTTGAAAGTGTGCGAAGCATTTTTTGCTTTCTACCAAACCCACACAAACTTGCGTTGTTTCCTAAGCTGAATTAATTTTTGTATTTTTGTATTTTTGCTTTCATGCTGTGTCAATAGTTAACCCATATATGCCCAGCGCCCCATTTTTAAAACGCCTTGTATTTATAAGTTATTTAAAAAGCTAGTGAAGCAATTTCAGTAGATAGTTCAATTTGGTATTTTTTGAATAAACGGCAACACCAGGACGTGCTTTGTTTTCAATGTAACCTTAGTTTATTTATAAAAGTAGTGAAGAGTGATTGGTGTTTTGTACGATTTACGATGTCGCGAAATAATAAGTAAGTTTGTGTGGTTCTTGTTTTATAAATGTGATATTTTGTGGTTTATGCTACTAGTTTTATCTATGTAAAATGCTAAACTAAAATAAACAAATGTGCATATTGTTTCTGTGAAGTTTTGTGAGCGATGATTTGCGACACCCTATTTTTGGAGCGCTGAGCACAGCTAATCACATGATTTTGTACAAACTTTTTAAGAAAATTTGTTCTGATTTAGTAGAGATATCCATTCATTTTCGCTTTATTTCGTTCGAGTTTTTCAAAATTGTATGGGGATTCCGCGATCGTTAATTTAGGTTAAGTGTTACTGATACAATCGGCATATTAGACAATGAAAACGATATTTTGGATGATGCTGTCTACATCTACCCTACCGAAAATCACTTGTTAAGTGATGGAAATAGTGACGAAGACGACGCTTTTGAAGGAGATTTGAACCATCTGCCAGGAAATCAATTGCGAGCTGAAGGACAGTTGCAGATAATAAGAAAAAGTGGCATTTAATTGAAAAGAGAATCTTTTGGGCGGCAGGGTGAATCAGATTCGGATGATAGTGATGATAAAGTTCCTCTATCACAACTGAAGCCTTGCTATCAAGACCAAGAAAGTTAAAGAAAAAACCACTTCTAAAGTGGGAATGGCAAAACAAAGCCCTTGCAACATATGAAAAGCAAGTTTGGAGAAAGCCTGACTTTCTCAACGATTATAGAAGTGGGTATTGTTCTTATTCTAGTTATCGAATGCTTTGGGATACCGGTGCTGATACATATCATCCTGGTGTTGCTAATTCTATGCCTAGATTACGGTTCGAGCAAATTCTAAGACGTACGCACGTAAGCGACAATACTTCATTAGATCCGGGTGATAAGTTTACAAAGATTCGGCCATTGTAGGATAAACTAAATACCACTTGGATGACATATTTCTCGCCTTTTGCGGATATAAGTAATGATGAATCTATGATACCATATTACGGGCACCATAGCACTAAACAGCATATCCATGGAAACCCGACACGATTTGGTTATAATATTTGGTGAATGGCAACTCTACTTGGGTATCTGATTCAAACTGAGCCTTATAAAGGAGCCTCCACTGGTAGTAATAATCCCGACCTAGGTGTTGATGGGTCGTTATTTTGATTTCCAAACTACCAGATGAATTCAAAGTTCACGTCCATATCCCGAACGTTTGCTAACGGCGTTGAAGGAGTGTGGGCATCATATTTAACTAACTCCATTTTTTACTAATTGAAATCAGCTTAATAAAATAAAGTTCATAATTTGTTCTGAACTCAGCTACATAATACATTTTCATTGCTCTCTGGCATGACCAGCGCCCCAATTTTGGGGCGGTCATTTTCTGAAAATCTGCGAGAGCTATGAATGAAATTCCTAAAGCACTCGGATATTGGGGCCTCTTATCACACTAATGTTGTATAATACACTTCAAAATTTTAGTTTCAAAAAGTTGGGATTATATGGGTTAAGTGAGAACTTTTATGCAAATTATGCTTCATTTTTTTAGTTTGGTTAGCAACATTTAGTTGCCATGAGATTTGTTTCTCTAGAAAATTGTTCGGAAATGCACACAAAGACCTTCAAGAGAGCTGAAAAGAGAAGACAAGGCGATGTTATATTAAGAAAAGGAAACTTCGAAATATCAACTGAAGCCATGCACAGATATCAGATCTAGTTATTATTATTATTATTAGGGCTTAATGCCCTGCGAGCTTTATTTAAATCTATTGTGTTTGACCTTTTACCCTATTACTGTATGTGGAGGTTTTTAATGTATTTAAGTACCTGTTCAGGCTTTTTACTCCATATACCGAACGGATTAATATGCATGCCACGTAGATGAGATAGTATCTGCCTTTGTGGATCGACTCATTCGAAATTAATGTGAACAGCGTTTCCAGCTCACTAAAGCGACATTTTGTGTGATTTAATGGACCTCTACGCGTTGGCGATGGCGAGTACCGAAGAATATATAACGATGGGGTGTACAAGCTCTACGCACACATCAACATAGTCCAGGGAATGAGAACGCATCCGCTGCGCTGGCTAGGCCATGTTATGCGAATGAATGATGATGCTCCGGCCAAGAAAGTGTTTCTATCGGAACCCGCCTATGGAAGCAGTGGTAGGTGGCGGCCCCCACTGCGCTGGAAGGACCAATTGGAAAACGATTTAGACTCCCTTGGTGTGACCAATTGGCGCCGGTTGGCAGAGAGAAGAAGCGACTGGCACGCGTTGTTGGACGGCCATATATTGAAGACTACACTGTCTCGTAAGTACACAGTGATATTGCGTAGCTCCTCTCAGCTTAGATTAATGATTTTGGCTGATACTCTCGCTGCTGTGAATATAAATAATTTGACTTATTTTTGCGTTTGACATTCAATTCAGTGTTCTCGGAAGTGCTTTTTTCCCAGTTTCCAATGTTTTCCATAGTGTGTGCCTTTGTGAGGCCAAAAAAGGGCTGTGGAACATACCATGCTGGGCTTCAAGGTGTTGGTAAGCGCAGTAAAAAGCTTTATGGCTTCAAAGCTTCGGGTACCGAATTGTCAACCTCACCTACGCGAGGGGAATGCTGTTACAAATATGAATGTATCATACACATACATATTTACCAGGCGAAGCTCTGGCGACCATAAGTTCCTCATGGAAGTAGGGGGTGGGGGAGGGAGCGTTATGGTCTAGAAGTTTAAATGTGGTCATATTAATCGTTCCAGATGTGGTCGGACTAATACCTTAATTGTGCTTTGTTACCGGAACGTATCGGTTCTATATCCGGCAAAGAACCATCAACATCGATAACACTACCAAAAACCTTTGGGGAGTGTCTTTATCGTTAATATAACAACAAAAACAACCATAGACAACAACCCAGTTTGGCCAGGTTATATGCCAGTTCATTACGTTCATGACCCTGATGCCAGGAAACCCATCCTAACAAAACCTTGTTTTTGGCTCCCAAATCATTTGGGACTCCATAGCATTCATTCACTACCTAATAAGTTTTGAGTAATACTGTGAGGTACGTATTGCTGCCTGGCTATCTGACGTAATGAGGATAGTTCTCGAGGATGAGCCTCTCCGTCAACTGTAACAGATAAATTGAAAACAATCAGATAAGTGCATGTGGGTTTATTTTCAAATAACATACAGTTAGCTCGTAGTTAGCTTCTTTTCCTGCTATGCTTCTACAGAAGCAAGTACCAATCAAGTAAATTTCTCTACGGACAAAACAACAACAAATAGTGACAAGGACAATTAACTTTTTAAACAATCTGAGTGGAGGTAAGTTTATGCACTTTTCTAAAACCAAATACAAATGAGGTAAATGGATGCATCATGCAACATACGCAGCTACAATAGAAGCAGAATCAGAAGTGTATATGAGAGTAAATGTGTGTGTGTGTACATTACAAGGACATCAATGTACCACATACTAATAAATTTTGCATTCAATATAACAAACCGGATACATAGAATGTAAGAGCTTTTTAAGTAAGTAAGTACAAACTGAGTGACCAGCAGATAGAATTACGAAAGGACTGTCATGACATTGAGTTGGAATAACGCTGAGTGGTTACAGAGAGCGTAAACGGATACAAGAAAGTATATTGTAACCAAAGGAAATAGGTTCTTAAAACAATAAAGTAAAAGTTGCTGGCAACATGCAACAAGAAAGTATATACAAAAGATATAATAAGCTAATACCAAAGTGCAATTGTTTTAAATATTTAATACGCGGAAATGCAACCACTTTAAAATATTTATGCAACAGCCAAAGTGTTGGCATTGCACCAGTGGAGCAACTGAGGGTATGTGTTGCAAATGGATATAGTAATTGATACAGTAACAAGAGCAATGAATGTAGAAATGTATTTCGCTTTAAAAAAATTGTTTTTTTTTTTTCAAGATTACAGTTTCCATATCCTTTTTCCGTCAACTAAGTGTTGTAACTACCATCAAAGTCAACAAACAGTTGACGCCACCACTCATGTAGTAGTCCTTGGAGAGTTTTTATATAAATGTATAAACGCTAAGAGCACCAGCTAGTGCAGCTGTGCTATATTTCGGCAATTAATAGAGCAATTGGACTAGTGGGACATCTGCAGGAAGTGTCACACGACAATGCCACTCAATTTGCCATACAAAAAAAATTGTTGCATGCAAGCGCGAGAGCTGCACTTAAAATAAGTAAGGATATAAGGATTTACGTACATTTAAGTGTAACAAAATTTTTTGAAGTGCAGCAATTTGTTGAAAGCATAATTTTTTCAACAATTGCTCCAATTTCCTATGAAATGCTTGCTCCCTGCATAATTACGTATGCAGTGCATTTGTAATGAAAGAAATATGAGTCGCACTTTAGAGCATAACAAAAAATATCCTTTGCTGGTGATATACTTAATTTAATAGTGTTTCTTGTAAGGAATATACCAATGGAACTCTATGTACGTAAATGAATTGAAGTGACAAATTGTGTTGCAGAAAGTCATAAATTTGTCAGCAATTGTCGATGGAAGAGTAAAGCAATTGAAGATTTTTGTTGAATGTGTGAATGCATATACAGCAGCGAACAGAAAAATAGCACCTGCAGTTTTTGTCAATTAATTTCACATTTATTATTCACATTTAAGTAACAATTTTGGTACAGTAAAACAAAAGCATTCGCCTGCATAGTACAGGTCTACAAGTAGGATATGTAGCAGCACTCACATACACAGCCACGCTCACCTGATAAAATGCTTGTTCTTGTTCGTTTTTTTTTTTTTGTGGATGCTATTTGGCACTATTGTACTTCTTAGGTCCAAGAAAAGTTTAGTAGCTGCTAACGAAAACTGAGTAAAACTTTTATTGTAAAATTACAAATAAATATCCTTACTTACTTTCAAACGAGCACTTAATTACATCTCTCTTTAAAATCCATATGTTTTGGACAATTTTAATTAACAAATTGTGAAACTTTATTGCCGCGGACGATTGCTAAAACATGAACAAAACCGTTGGGGGAAGTATTAATAGACGCGTATTTTCATATCGCTTTCTACTATTTTGGACGGGTTATTGCAGTCGACCTCGGTTTCAAACTGTTTTTCGCGGAAAATTTTTGAACGGGTAGCACCCGTGTTTGTATTCTTAATGCTGGAATAACTACGCATCCTCAGATACCCCAATTCAAGACTTTTGTATAATTTTCTATAGGAACCATATATGTGCACCTCATTTTCATACTAAATTCGTTCAAAAAATTTTACCATCACAGCAACCCATATCTGATATTCCGCTCCTTTTTTGTTTCCCTGTGCCGCTTTCCACAACAGCAACCCCAGTAATTTTGACACTTCGTTCAGTGTCAAACGCATGTTCCACGCAGGTTCCACTAAGTTCCACAATTGTTTTACACTGACCAAAGTGTCAAACGGCAGTGTGTTAGAAAGAGAAAGGAATTGTTTCCTTCTCATACATATCATACTTGTAAACCTGTACTATGTTCGCCCGTTTTAGGTATTTCTCTCTTAGCCATCAATTTACTATTTTGTTCATCGTAAACTGAAACACAATTTGGAAAATCGCCACCCACAGTCCACAATTGATTGCCGACGGAAATGCAACCAATTCTCGAAGTCGAATTGCTCAAACAACAAATCTTGGTCCATTTGTTAATCTCTGGATCATAACGCTCCACTGAGCTATGGAATCCTCCCAATACAAATATTTGTCCATTGTGCACAATATCATGATCTGGATTTACCTCTGAGAGGCGTTGCCGTGTTATGTTACAAACTGCCATTGCTATTGCGCTTGGATACTCCGTTGTGTATGTTTTTACCTCCGAAGGTCGTCGTTGTTGTACTTATGGACATTTTGGAAATAGTTGCAATATATGAATCGCCCGATCGAGATAACAAAAAACTGCATGCGTTTCTTTTCAAAACACACGCGACTATTTTTTCTTTATTTTTAATATTTTTGAGAAAGACTACTACATGATTAAAACCATTTTCGAAAAAATATAGAAAATTTCACGATAATTTCGGACTTTTTATTCGGAGATCGCCGAATTTTTCGGAGTATGCAGTTTTGTCGCCCAATCAATTTTTGTCTAACAAAGTATAAGTTATAGGTCTCTAGAAAAAAATTGTTCCTACATTGTATAAACGTATATACCGAAATTAACGAAAGGGGTCGGGTCTGCGGTTTACTATGTCGATCCAGAAATAAGTAGATACAGGCAGCCAGATGACAGTAGTGTCTTTCAGATAGAAACTGTAGCTGTGAAGAAAGCAGCAGAAATTCTGGAGGCAGCGTAATCGCCTAGAAGGTTCAATGTGGGAATAGTGGTCATATTAAATTGTTCCCGAGATGGTCGGGGTAGTATATTAATGGTGCTTATTACCAGAACGTACCGGATCTATATCTGGCGAAGGACCATTAACTATAACGCAGCAACAACAACAAACGACGCTTGATGTCTAATCCGATGGGTAGAAATCAAAAGGAGACAGGAGTTGCATATGATGCATTAAACAGGAACGGCGAGGACAAAAGCGCGGGGGTGCAACATTTTTAAGATCATGTGCAACTCCTACGATGTAGTTCCATACTATGGAGTTATTCTTTGGTGGAAAGCCATACAAAAAACAACCTACCTCAAAAAATTATAGGGGGTATGCAGACTATCAATGCTTAGCATTACGGGAGCCCTGAATACAACCCCGATGGCTGCACTGTATGCTATTCTGCACATTCCACCTGTAGACTTGGTAGCAAAGAACATAGCGTTAAAAACTGCAACTAGGCTCTGTGCCTCGGGGAAGTAGTGGAAGGAGTAGGGTCTGCGGTATACTGTGCTGATCTGGAAATAAACAGATCCTACAGGCTGCCGGATTACTTTAGCGTTTCCCAAGTGGAAATATTTGCCGTAACCAAAGCAGTAGAAACCCTCGAAGAGAATAGCTTAAGCTGCAACCGTGTTAACTTTTATATTGAAAGTCAAGCAGCAATTAAGGCAATAATCTCGCATAGCACAGCATCTAAATGCGTGTTAGAGTATAAGCAGTCTCTGGAGAGAATCGGGACAGGGAGAAGCATACATCTATACTGGGTCCCCAGGCATATGGGAATAGATGGGATTGAAAAAGCGGACGAACTAGCTAAAAAGGGCGCATTCCTTGAAGCTTGCACCGTAGACGACCCAATTAGACCGGGCGAGATTGAGCGAAGGCGAGAGGTGCACATTATCGACCAAGCGCGAAAAGCGTGGGTTCAAGCGCGGGGCTGTAAAGTGTCGAAGATTATGCATAGGTCTTACAACCTTAGACTAACAAAGTTGCTTCTATCATTAAAAAATAATAGTTTAAAAAAAATAAAAAAACACGCTTTTATAGCTAACCGAACTAAAGAATAGAAAATAATATTCAATTAAAAAGAGTTTTTATAACAGTAGTAGAAGGCCAAACAATCATTTATAGTTAATCACCTCAAAATAAAATTATAATAAAATTTAAGTTATTAACAGAATAATTTAATTCAGATTAAAAAGCATGGGGTGCATTTGACTACATTTCATATCTTTCCTCTCAGATAGTTGCCAATAGAATGATTGTAATATTATTTAATATTATATAAATTATTCTGTTAATAACTTAAATTTTATTATAATTTTATTTTGAGGTTATAAACTATAAATCATTGTTTGACCTTCTACTACTGTTATATAAACTCTTTTTAATTGAAAATTATTTTCCATTCTTTAGTTCGGTTAGCTATAAAAACGTGTTTTTTAGTTTTTTTAAACCATTATTTATTTTTAATTTTTTAGTTCAAGTAATTTTAAAAGTTTTAGTAGAGAGTGACGAAACCTCGAAACGCCAGAGGTCCATGGATGAATCCAACCCCACGGCACCGAAAAGAGCTAAGACGCAGGGAGGCTGGACGCGGTCTTTCGCCGGAATTGCCAAGGGTCGGCAGATCATTGGCATTATAGACGAGAGCAGCGAAGATGGCAGGATCCCGAAACAACAGCGGAAGTGGATCGAGGCCGCGCTCAATACGGTGGCCGTTAAGAAAGACAACCCTGGTCCACCGCCATCTTACACCGATCCATGGTGATTCCTGGGCAATGTCAAGTTAATTGCCTGTGACGACGCCAGGTCGGTCAACCTCTATAGGGCCGCCGTCACGCTGATAGGGATGGTATATCCGGGCGCGCGTCTCAAGTTAGTGGATACGCGTGATATCCCCTCACGACCAAGGGCTAGAGCCTGGGTTCCAGTCACGCCAACGGACCCAGCTGACATCCTGGAGCTGCTCCAGGATATACAATCCGCCACAGGTTTGGAAGTCAACCCGGATAAAACCGAGCTTTTCCTCTTCACGAGGAGGTACAAAGTACCAAATCTTGCACCGCCAAGAATTAGGGGTACGTTCTTAGTGTTTAGCGATCAAGTAAAGTATTTGGGAGTCATTCTGGATAGGAAGCTGTTATGGAGTGACCATATAGCCGAGCGATCCAAGAAGGCAGTAGCAGAGCTGTTCACCCGCAAGAGGGCTATTAGCACCTCCTGGGGATTCTCCCCTAAGGTGACCTACTGGATTTACACAGCCATTGTGAGCCCGATTCTTCTTTATGGTGCCTGTGTCTGGTGGCCTGCACTAGCTAAAAGTACCTATTTTAAAATGCTTCAAAAGGTGCAACGGAGTTCGGAGCTCTGCATTACCGGGGCTCTCGGCTCCACTCCAGATTCCGTTACATACATACATGGATACATAAATACATAGATAGATACAGGCCAAGCTAATAAAAGCGTGTTAAAAAGGGCTCAAGTATGCTCTTTCTTAGATGTGCCATGCATCCATTTCTATCATTAATAAAGGAATACGGTTTTCGCATTATGTGCAAGGTTTCAAATCTATGACCATTTGGGTTGGTCACAAGTTCAATTGACCTTATGCCCGTTAACCTTATGTCAACCCAAACTCACATTATTGCATTGCCACCGAGCCTTGATACGTATGCAAAGTTTCAATTAAACTTATGGCCATTCAAAGTGGTAATAAGGCCAATTGACCTTATGGCCGTTGACGTTATGTCACCACACCATCACATTAATGCATTGTCATCGAGCCTTGATACATGTGCAAAGTTTCAATCAAACTTATGACCACTCAAAGTGGTAAATAATGCCAATTGACCTTATGGCCGTTGACCTTATGTCACCGCACCATCACATTAATGCATAGTCTACGAGCCTTGATACGTGTGCATAGTTTCAATCAAACTTATGGCCATTCAAAGTGGTAATAAAGCCAATTGACCTTATGGCCGTTGACCTTATGTCACCACACCATCACATTAATGCATTGTCATCGGTCCTTGATACGTGTGCAAAGTTTCAAATTAATCAGACATATAGAAACCGGTGAAAATTAAGCTCAAAATTCAGTTACATACATACATAGATAGATACAGGCCAAGCTAATAAAATCGTGTTAAAAATAGGGGACTGTATACTCATGACTGGTATTCTGACTGGACACTGCCTTCTGGTGTCGCGTGCCTTTAAATTAGGCTTGGTCAGTGACAGCAGATGTAGGAAGTGCGGGTTGGAGGAAGAAACGATCGGGCACATTCTGTGCTCGCGCCCTGCGCTTGCCTGGCTAAGAGTGATACAGAGGTTAGATCTAGAAGCAGCAAGAGGCTTAAGTCCTAGGAAGCTTCTAGTATTTGCCAAGAGGACGGAGTTATTTTATAACATAAATCCTGGTTTTGGATTTGGTTTGTCAGTTTGGTCGTTAAAACAAACTTCTGGTAACAGTACAGACTCATTCAGTCTATGTGAGGTCCTCATGGAACGGCCAGTTCAACCAAACCTACGATGGAGACATGAAACATTGCTCACATCTTTGGAGAGAAGATTTAAGGTTCACTATGGCTACACTAACCGCACACTGTTGTTCAGCCGTCGTTAGTAACAGCAGATGTACGAACTGCGAGGTGCAAGAAGAAATGATTGAGCAGGTTCTGTGTTCGTATCTTGCGCTGAGGACCTAAGGGCTCCAGCTACTAGGGGTGGCACACTTGGCAGATCTCGAGGCAGCAATTGTGCCATGTAAGTCTTAGAAAACTCATAGAATTTGCCAAGAGGATGGAGTTATGATATAACATAAGTCCTTGCACCTAATTGGAATTTTTTCCGTCTGGTCGTCAAACAAGTTCCGGTAATACTTTGGACACCTTAAGTCTATATGAAGTATTTATTGACCGTTTAGTTCAACCTTAACTTTTCTGAAGGAAAATCTCAAGCATACTTTGGAGAAGTAAATGTTAAAAACCAATACGAATTTTGAGAGACATTTAACATGTACTTTCTTCGAACAAAACTGACGGGGCTACAAAACTACATATTCGATAAAACTCAGCGAATTAAAAAAAATGTTCGAAACTATCGTAGAAATTTCTCGAATTTTCGAACTTTTCGATCAAGCTTTTGAGACTGGTTTGTATAATTTCAGTTTTAAAATTTATAAAAGTTTTTCTTGAAATAACGAAAATAAATACGGAAAAATTTAAGCAGCTGACAAACTGAAATTTTGTAAAAAATGCCACTGCTATTTATTTGTTCGCTGATGTATCTCTCCTTATGTTTGTATCTGTAAAGAGTTATAGAATCTCTTTACTTATTTACAATAGCATACATACAATTTGAAACTGTTAAATTTTGATTTTTAAGTGTATAAAAACATATGAGTTTCTCAAGTGATCTTTAGAGACCTTTAAGAAACTTGCTGTCCTTCTTATTACATTACATTCAAAAGTACACTGCTTCATGAAGTGACGTTGAATTTGAAATTTGGAAAAAACTGAGATCTTAATTTATTTTTTAATACATATTTTTTAGGTTATTTGCCACTCCCATAACAATGCAATTTCCTGAATTAGTTCAGATACACAACTTCTGGGAATTCACATGTCCGAATTTATGGGATTTTCGTAACATTTTCAAAACATATCAATCTTGCAGTAGTTAATGTGTGAAAAAGGAGCACTTGTTTTAAAACAAATTTAAACAATAGCTTGAAATCATGGCAGGGACCGTAATAAGTTGTATTATATAAAACTTTATATAAAACATATAAAACGACATTGCATGATGGAATTATAGAAGGTGGCGGATGTAAGCAGTTTCTCGCTCTAACGCCGCTATCTTGAACGCCCTTAGAAATAAGAATGTGGTCGATTTACAAAACCCCTTTTTTATTCAGAGGAAGAAATGTATGTAAAACTATACAAATAGTATTTTCTGAAAAAATATACAACTGCATCACTTTTTTTCTGAAATTCCGTTTTGTACAGACTTTTCTATCATTACAATTCGTGACAAAATAATTTTGTTTACTAAACAAAATTTTAGAAATTTGGATTTTTTCGCTAAAACATGAAGGTAAAATGTTAAAATAATTATGATAGTTCACGTTCTAAATACTTTTTCAAAAGTTGGTCTTCTCATTTCCTTTTCCAGGAAATCTGCCTTTTGGTGTTGCGAGTTGGATGCCAATTTGGGTTGCGCACATCCAAAAATCCAAACATGTCTTCCACCTGTATCAATGATTTTTATTTTTGACCGGAAGGCATGACAGGAGTATAAAATAATGTCTGGATCGCAGGCGAAGTCAATCAGTCTCAATTCATTTCAAGAGATATTGTTGTAGGGGCTGAATCTTCCGGCTTTGCGGCTGAAGTCGTTGTCGCTGAAGTTGGCAGACACGAATTTTTTAACATGTGCGTTACACGCGCTCCTCTTTCCACTACCACGAATCCGAAACCAAGCCTGCGTTCCTTTGCTTGACCACTTCCATTGGTCATATTTACTTTACGCTACGTCGCATCTCCTGGATCTTGTTATGTTTTCATTGCAATGTGGTTTTAATTGGCAGATGCTCATCATAGCGCGTAACGCGGTTTCACATGTAAAGTGTAACATCAACCTTTTCTATAGCTAGCTGCTAGCTGCCAACGCGATCCATAGGAAAGTTCTCAAAGTGATTTTTATTTTATCACATCACCAAACATGCCAAAAAAATATTTCTGGTCATTCCCAAATGAACGGCCATTATAAGGTTTTCCCCGTGGGTGAACTTCCACATACGACCCCAACCTCCTAAGATCTGTGGGTTGACAGAATACACCCCTCCACTGGTAAGCTACTTAGTAGCGATTATAGGATGGGGTTATAAGACTTGCGACTTATAATGTAGCCATCACCCGATAAACCAACAACGCCCGACACGGCAAAAAGTATTGTCTCCGCTAGTCTTATGAGTAATTATAGCAGCCCTGCTAAACCTCCACTGACGGACACTTTCAGTTCGCCCAGGCCAAGAGATCAGCCTAACGTGGACGACGCTGCGGTGATCGGGCATTCCAATTTTCGGACTAACACCGAGCTAATGGCAGAATACTCCACCCCAATTCTCCCGTCCAATAAGGATCCATCCGTGATCAGGTTCACCAGCCTCTCATCGATATTAATTCCCAACTTCATTCATCCCTTAATGAAATATGAGTCGTGAGTGTAGCCAGGTATTGATCCGGCACGCTAAGGAAACTAGCAACATTAAGGTAATAATCCGATCCTCTCGAGAACGATTTGATATGACCGCGTTGAACCTTAGGTTTGGTGATTTTAGGTCTGTTCCGATTGGAGGACGGATAAATCAACCTTTTTATCTTGAAACGTGGCGCCGGGAAAAAATCAGCCTTAAGGCATTACTTGAGGCTTCGTTTTGCATATTATTTCCATATTGGGTCGTTCATGCCGCCAAGAATGTCTAAAATCCGGTATGGGTATCTCACCCGCTTTTCTTTGCCCCGTCTATCGCATACATATGTATGTATATTGAATGGTGATGCTTTCATCGTTTAATTAGCAGAGCTCACATTGCAGAGGTTAAAAGTGTTGCCGTGTTCAGCACCAATAGTGGCAGTACCCAGGTTTTTGGTTGTTTGCTTGATGGTTTTACATGTTTCCATAGAAAACCAATTG
The DNA here is from genome assembly GCF_040869045.1 of Eurosta solidaginis. NCBI lineage: Eukaryota > Metazoa > Arthropoda > Insecta > Diptera > Tephritidae > Eurosta > Eurosta solidaginis. The sequence goes on along the minus strand of NC_090321.1, from coordinate 27,134,305 downwards.
CGAATTGGCGTTTTCTTGAAGTTGGGGAGTACGTCACCATTTTTTGATGAAAAGAGTCCGTTACTGCCACATAAATGTCTAACGATACACCAGTACGAACGTGTTAGGTAAATCTATAGCTCGGATTTCTGAGTACAGGCATATCTATCTTACCGCCGCTTACATGATTCGCTAATAGGAAAATAGGAAGCTACACGCCCTCTCTAAACCTAGTAGCTCTGCTTTAATTGTTGTATTAATGTCGTTTTATGTGGCGGGCTTCGTAGCCCAGGGCTGGGATTATTGTTACATTTCAGAAGCTTTTCTACCTGTGTGAAGAGGGTGCTATGACATAGAAGGTTCAACTTGGCATATCAAATCGTTCCCGAGATGGTCGTGATAGTAGGTACCTTAACGTACAGACTGAATCTATATCCGGCAAAGGACTATCAAAGCATTTGGGGAGCGTCTGTATCGTTAAAACAACAACGTGCGAAGTATAATGTAGACTGTCCTAAAGTACTACCAGCAAAATTGATGCATTCACAAGAAGTTTGTAAGTTGAAAACGTCCCAAAATTTAATAAAGCAATCTTCATTTCATATTATTTATGATAAAATTGCTCAATAATCAAGCTATGTACACTCCTTTCTGTATTTTATGATTATTTAAAAAGTATGAATTTAAGTACTATTTTAAAAAGGGGCCATCTGTTATGCCCCCTATCTCGTGTACTTCCAAAATACAACCGGGAGCTCACTGGAGTTAAAGACGTTCGATATGACAGCTGTCAAATCTTCCTCCACCTTCTATCATTACATTATGTGCTATTGTGCAATAAATTAATATTTTTTTATCTGAAAAAAAAAAAATATATATTTGACTACACAGCAAGAAAACATCCGGTAACTTCGTTTTGTAACGTCGTCGCGTCAAGTCCGATTTCCCCACAACACTTCCGTGTGCTATAAAAGGGCGCGATTCATGCGGTAGAGAACAAAATGGCGGATAGTGCGGGAATAGAAATGACAAAAAGTTAAATTGAAATTATTTAAAAAACTAAAAAAATTAACTTAATTGGAGTAAACCATGAAATCAAAATATATCTAAATATATATAATAACCTCAATTATGCAGAAACCTATGCACATGGTTCTGGCCTTAGTGCATTATCTGTGTGTTGGTGGAGCAATTTGGAAAAATATGACGGCAAGCCATAGATTGAAATAATATACATACGATTTAATGAATACTTTTGGAATATAACCTGGTATATATGAATCTCAAAATCCCTACCATTGAAACCAAATTTCAAAAAAAAAAAAAAAATCGACTGAATTACTAGTCAACTGAAAAAAAGAAAGTCAGCACCATAACATGGGTTAGTTTTGAGAAAGACAGAAAAGTTTCCAAATGAAGATAAAAGACGTGGAGAACCCTGAACGACCGCCATCATGGAATCTACTGAGAAAAGTTAGAAGCCCACCGTTACAGTAGTAAATAATACCAAACAATTTTAGATTTAGGATCAAAAGTATGCTTTATGGCCGGACCATGAGCCATGCACCCATACAGTTGCATTCAATTTCACTCGCATTGTGAAAATTATATTTTATTGTTGACAACACTGGCATGTAAAGTTGCGAACAACTTGTGAAACGGCGTAACCGTAGTTCGTTTGTGAGCATTTACTTAATGGTGGTTCTGCGCAAATGGTTATCTTTCAAAACTGCCCAGCCCTGTTAGGATCAGTTGCAAACGACCGTGGCAGCCAACGCATCCGTCGTTCATCTGCGCGCAATGACCATATCATATGATATATCACATAGTCTGAACTTAATCATGCAACGAAGTTGCTGTCTAATGTGGTATTACATATTATAGCAAAGGTAAAAATTTAGTACCAATGTACCCCGGATTAATAAAATATACTAAAGCAAGTAAGGACGGGACTCTCGTTATACCTTTAATGAATGGAGCCAAGCAATAATCTTATCCAATTCGTAACATCCGAATAATCGGCTGTGTAAGATATGTAATATATAGAGAAGAGGTGCGCCATTTCCGATCTATAAAAGTAGGTCATACAAAGTTTGACGTCTGCACGAGATAGCTATGAACATGAATCTAATCTGAACAAGAGCTTGTATGAGATATATACAAACGATCTCTATGATTTTTTACGACAATTATATATGCAAGAATTTGTTGAAATTTCTTGCTTCCAGCTGTTAAAATGTGGTAGAATTTACGAAAATTTTATTATCTGAACAATGGTTTGTATGGGATATTTGCTATATATAGGACTGATATCAAAGATTTTTTCAGGCAACAATATGTGCCACATACGAAAGCATGTAATGAAACTTCAAGCTTCCGTCTGACAAATTGAGGAAAATATGGCAAAAAAACTCTTTTCTGAAAAATCGGTTGTAGCAGATATATCACATGCTATAGGGGTCCGTTCACGTCAGTTCCGAAAAATGTCTAATCGGAGACTAAAATATACTCTTCGCCAAATTTCATCAAGATATCTAAAAACATGAGGGAGTAATTTGCGTTCAAACAGACCGAAGAAGAGATTATCATCTCTGTACTCACATACACACTGCACACTGCTTTTCTGCTCTTATTTACATACATACTTTTGTCGTAAATGAGTTGTTTCTTATCTAACCTATATTTAACCGTAAACTAATTAAATTTGCTTAATGAAATATTAAATGCGCAATGCAATCATAAATATGCCAAGCTGTGGAAAGTCAACTTGGAGCAACGGAACAAAGTAGAGTACCTTCGAGTGCACCTTGAATATTCATAGTCACTTATTTATGTACAAATATGTATAAACATAGCTACATATGTGTATATTTATATATGTACATATGAACATATCCCTGCAAAAAGTAGTGCGACTAATCCCTAAAAAGAGTGGCTCTGATTGAACTCTTTTGTCTACATTGGGGCATAATTGATCCCCTCTAGTCAATTTTGGGTACAGTTGGGATAAGTCAGGTAGAAATCTATATAGCGCATTTTGAAAAACATAAAAATAAGTGCCAATGAAATGAGTTAAATAAAAAATATTATAGGTGATTGATTCCAATTATGTAAGAAAAATGCGGATCCCTGTACCGAACTTAAATGACTTCGACCATATTGCAACGAACTTACTGCAGTTCCCCTTATTTGCAACCCTCTGATAACGTTTAAATCACTAAACTCTTGAATAAATAACTCCACTATTCAATAATGCAAAATGGCCTTTATTAAGTACTTCAGTCTTAAATCAAACTGATTGTCGCGCCTCTACTGTTGCTGCTTTTATACTATCCGGTTTCCTCGTTGACATATTTCTAGGCGCTTCCATTTCCAGAGCTTACTAGTTAGTTATCAGCTGTAAAATTACTCAGCTGTAACTACAGATGCATGATTTTGTAGCTTCTATCATACCCCATGCGTGTGTATTTGTTAGCGACACTTGCACAACCATTGCATACTTTCGGGAGTATCTCAGATATATGCATCTGGTAGTGCGATGCTTCTCCGCTGCGTGTACGTACATATATGTAGACATAATGATTGATTTATTGATGTGCATACAAGTCACTGCTTAGCATCGGCTTAGAGATGATAGTATCCCTTAGTGTTGCTAATATTCGTCACAATATATTCCATTATCGTCGACCCATATCTCTTTGAGTGATTGGCGACTTATAAATTTTTTTACATAAATGTATCTAATAATTTTTGCAAGTTTTCAATTGCGTTTAAAATGTACACAACCTCACTTTTTGATGAGAAAGGAGATTAGTCTTCATTCGTTCACATAGGGGTACAAAGGGGACTGGTCCCAACGTTCCCGTTCGGGTATAAACGGGTACTATTAAGTCTCTTCATAAAACATGCTCAAACAAAATGGAACATTTCAATGCACGCAAAGAGATTAAAACTGGCATTAGTCGCATACCCCTTTGCGACTCATCCCGGACTCAGCCTAGCCTTACTTACTCAACTTAATTGGCGCTTAACTGCTTAAACGGTTATGGCCGTCCAACAAGGCGCGCCAGTCGCTCCTTCTCTCTGCCAACCGGCGCAAATTGGTCACAAAAAGGGAGTTTAAATCGTTTTCCACCTGGTCCTTCCAACGCAGTGGGGGCCGCCCTCTACCTCTGCTTCCATAGGCGGGTTCCGATAGAAACACTTGCTTGGCCGGAGCGTCATCTTTCATTCGCATAATATGGCCTAGCCAGTGCAGCCGCTGCGCTTTAATTCGCTGGACTATTTTGATGTCTGCGTATAGCTCCTACAGCTCATCGTTAAATCTTCTTCGGTACTCGCCATCGCCAACGCGTAGAGGTCCATAAATCTTTCGAAGAACTTTTCTCTCTAACACTCTCACAGCCGCTGCTTCATCTGTTATTGTCATGGTCCATGCTTCTGCACCATATACCAGGACGGGTATGATAAGTGACTTGTAGGGTATGCTTTTCGTTTGACGAAAGAGGCCTTTAGTTTTCAATTGCCTACCTAGTCCAAAGTAGCATTTATTGGCAAGAGTGATTCTTCGCTGGATTTCAGAGCTGATGTAGTTGCTAGTGTTGATTCTTGTCCCAACTCATCCTAGACTAATCACACTCTTTGCAGGGATGTAATTTACATGCCATGCATATAATTAACAATATGTACATATGTATATGTGTATGTTTGTTTCAACAAATTCATATACATATATAACTTTGAAAATGTATACAGTTGTGTACGTTCAACCATATGCAAACATATTTGGCTGCGGTAGCTCATAGAAGAATTTATAAGCAGAGCTGAGAAGAGCAGCGCCAGCTTCCGATTAATCGCAAGTAGATATGTACTAGAGACATACGCCGCCGATAAACGCCGCCGCCGCCGCCGATTAGGGTCGTTTTTCGCACGCCGCCGCCGAATGTCAAAAATATCGGCGCGGCGGCAGCGTCCGGGGTGGTACTATATTTTCTACTCATTTAAGACTGTTTAGGCCGTTTATTGTTCAAGTCGAAAATTGGTCGGATATGGTCGAAAGTGGTATCAACGGATGCGCATCACTGTCAGTTATAAGAAACAATTGCGAAATTTAACTCTTTCTAACTGTTCAAAAGTTATTAAAAAAAACGGGCGTTTTCGATGCAAGCATAACAGGGACTTTGCATCACCCAATTCACCAAGTTATTAAAACAAAACACTAAAAGAAACGTTATATAATAAATTTATATAATCACTTTGCATATTTTTTCCAAAAAAATTACCCAAGGCGTTTCAAATTGTTTTCAAGTTGTTAAAGAAGGCAAAAAAAGTGCCGATTTCTTTAAAAATTTTATATTGTGATTGGCTGAAAGAATAAGCGAAATCAGTGATGCAAAATCCTTTAGTAGGTTCTAGACGCATACACACTCTTTTGAAATGTTTTTTACCTCATACTTAAGTTGAGAATATATGTACGTATGACAAGGGTTTGAAAAATCACTTGGGCTTACATTCAAATATCCGTTGTTTATTTGCGAAACTATACAATAGCGTCTGAAATGTTAATTTTAATTTTAACACTTCATCCTTCAACACCCAAGTCTCCCGGTTTGACATAAAGATGGCGGCCCTATCCAAAACTAGTCCCTTGGAGTTAATTACATTGATTATAGCCTATCAACCAAGTTTAAATATCACTTACACGTTACGGCTCCTTCTACAAATGTGAATACGTAGGCACATATATGTATTTACCACGTGAAGCTTTGTCCTTCGCAAGAACACTCAAAGTGGTGAAGCAAAAGCTTTCCCAAGACAGTGGAAAAAACGACCGTGTGTGCTACTATCCTAACGAAGTGGACAGTCGAACTAGTCTGAAAACTGAAGCTACGCGGTCATCCAGAATGAGCTCTTATATCATTAGGCCGGAAAACAGCAGTAAACATCTTTCAACTTAAAATCGGTCGACTTTCATTCTAAAATATCGTCTTTATTTAACGAAGACTATTGAAATCAATGATATGAACACAAACGTCTACAAACTCTGGTCTACATTTTAAAAATTTTATACAAGGTCCTTGTAATATTTTAATTATATAGATGCGCCGAGGATTATACGATTTTCACCCATTACGCAATGACGGCATCCTTGGCCGAACTCCCTAACGTTTCAATTTGTTTCTCTGGTATAGCTCGGCAAAAGCATCCGTTGGAAAGTCTTCGGAGCTACACCTAGAGCTTCTAGGAAAATGACGTCGACGAAGGTATGAGTTCGAAGTCGCAGTCCTATAGCTTCTGTGCTGGCATATGGTGTGAGGGTCAGAAGGCCTGGTAGCGACTGGTGGTCGGGATTGCTACTGTTCGCACATCGGGAATTGTTGCTCTTAAAAACAGCCGAAAAAACTGGAGGCGCCCTGTGCCACGAGTTTCATGAGTATTAATAGGCCATTAATAGCAACCGTAAGTCAACTTTGTGCGTGGCCGCCAAGGAGCCACAAATGATTTAAAGAATTTGTGTTCGCGACGATTATTAGGAGTTAACCCTAGGTGAAACTACGCTTTGTACGGAATATGCAGACAAAAGTGTGGCTATTTTATGTATCTCTATTTTTTTTCAGCAGACGCAGTAGTACCAATTCCAAAGACCGGGGCTAGGTTCGAAGCCTCTCTGGATCAAGTGAACGAGGGACAATCCCTCCGCAAGGAGCTACTCCTGAAAATGTTTGAACAGTCTGCGAGATCTTGAGGCAAAAACCTCGGATCTTTCCGAAATGGCCAAAACGTTGAATTTCTTAAATACATACAAACAAAACCTTTTCTTAATATTATTTTTTACCGCCGCCGCCGGTATATAATAGAGCCTACGCCGCCGCCGCCGATTAAGTGATCGGCGTAAACCTCTAATATGTACTAGAACAGCAGAACAGTAGCTATTTGACATTACATACAAACAACGACCATAAAAAGCGCGTAACAATGCATGACAGTTTAATATTTAAACAAAAAGCGAAAATTAAACAAAAGCAGCAATGGCAATTAAAAAAGTGGAACAATCATAGAATCAAACAACTAACAAAGAATAAGATGAGTTGCGGTATCGCTTCGTACATTGTTTACCGTCAAAGAGCAATGTTAGCAAGCTTTGTGGTATTTGTACAGCAGCCAAAGTAGTGGTAACAAAGGTAAGGAAAGGGCAAACATACATTCTCGTACCACATGACGATGGAACAAGCATGCGCAACAACTCTTATTTAAGTAGTATGTACGTACTTTTCTAATGCCAATGACAACAAGTATTTAACAAAAAATAAAAAAAAAAAACAAGTAAAGATAATTATAACAAAGAACAGTGAATATGCTTTCAGGCAAAACCAAGCAGCATTTATATAGATAGTTTTATCTTAAGGCCCGAACAGATAAGAATAACCTATTTGACGATCCCCATACAAACACACGCAGTCAACTGCAGCATCGTGCGCTGATGAGTTGACTGCATGTTTTTGTATGGGGATCGTCAAATATGTTATTCGTATGTGTTTGGGCCTTTATACAGAACAACAACAAACACTACTACTACTCGTATTGCTATTTAATCTAATGCCACTTGGCTTCGAGTTTACTTTAAACTAATCCACAGCTAATTAAAATTAGACGACTACCGCATAACGTTGCCACACCATAAATATAAACAAATAAAAAACCTTAAAAATTTTAACAAAGTATTCATTGAGAACAGTGATAGGGTTAGACGTAGATGCGGCGTGACATTTTAGGAGCAGCGAGCAAATAGCTCTTATGGCAAATATTAAGGTAGAAAAGAACTATACCAAATACGGTGTGATCCAAAATGTGTTGTTGAGATCTAATGAGCCAATTGCATTAAAATTCCGATAAAGTGAAGCTTGTGTCATTCACTAGACCGTACAAAATACCACCGTTAATCCTACCTAATCACATGGACTGGATTGCATTGGGATTTTTGTCTGATTATTATCGGCTATGCTTTAAGACTAGTTCTGATATCTATGGGATCATTTAGCTTTACTCCGGGACTATTTCGAGACCATCTAAGAATTATTTGGGGTCCAAATCGAGCCTATTTAGAAAATATATCCTGCCTTTTTCGTGATATTTTCAGGTTCGATCCTGAACTACTTGGGAACTTTTTCGGGCCATTTTCAGGAATATTTCAAAATTTATCGTTATTATTTCGGAATTTTTTAAGAATTATTTGCGTGTAGTTTTCGCTTTATTTTCGTTGTTTGTGGCGGAGTTTTTAGGAGAAAATTTGAAGAAATTTAGTCTTATACTGAGATCATTTCAGCACTACGTTGGAACTTTTTTCGTATTATTTTTGCGATCGTTTTAGGACCATTTTGGAATTATCTTCGAATTTTTCCGAGATTATATAAAGACTAGCTGAAGCTAATGCGAGACCACTTTCAGCTTATATCAACTACTTTACTGGATTGTTTTCAAATAATTTCAGTAACAGTTTTATTTCGGGAATTACATGAACGGCACTACATTGAAACGATTTTCGGGTTATTTTTTTTTTTTTTTCAGTTGTGCTTGAACATCAATACTATTCGCGACCATTTTGGAATTATTTCGGAATTAATTTGGAACTGTTTAGAAAATATATGGAGGAAAATTCTTGATAATTTCAAATAATTTTCGGAATCGTTTTAGAGTCATTTTGATATTAGATTTGGATAACTACGGGATTATATAAATATCAATTGGGGTATTTGGAGACCACTTCGGGAATTCTTTAGAAACTTTTCGATATTGCTTTCACGACTGCATTGATACTATTTTGGTACACATTTCATTTCATAAATCGCATGGATGAATAATAGCGCCATTTTGGCTATGTCTGGCTCACGGAGGCGCCGATATATCGGCTTGAATGGTGAAAACACAGTCAAATTTCGAAATTGATGTAAGTGTTGGAAAACAAAAAGTCGCACTTAAATAGATTAGACAGTTTGGTAAGGCTTGGTGGGTGGTTTGAAGTTGTTCCAGTTTTGCTGCTTTTCAAATGAAATTAAAAAAAACAGTAAATTTTTTTTTTTTTTTTCAAAAAGAACACAGTTTTAAAAGGTTACAGCTACGGGTTCTGTTACGTAGTCTCTTGTTATTAAGATGATAATTTCCCAAATATATCCCACCTGTATTTACATAACCCCATCCCATTCAACATTTATATTTAGTCAATTTTTTTTAAAGAAATATTTTCTTTATCTGGCATGTGTCCCAATGGTAGGCTATTCACCTCTACATAAGTCAAAACATTCCTCTTTCTATTTTAATTTCTTCTATGCAAAAAGGTAAACATGCATTGTTTATTTTCTTTTTAACGTTTTGTTGAATAATTGTTCTACCACATTTGTTATTGTTTTTATTGTTGCTATTTGTTTATGCATGCCACCGCCTGCTGCAACTACTGTAAATAGCATGCATATATAGTGAATTGGAGTAGGAGGTATCTAAACACGTACCGGCAACTCAAAATTCTTACAACGTCTTTAGAAAATACAAAAAAAAAAAAAGACAACAATGAAATAAAAACTAAATGACCGTATGACAAGTAGCCGCAACCGGAAAATTAAAAGAAAACAGTAAATAAGGCAGGAAAAGGGAACACAGGAACCAGCATGCGACATGCAACATGCAATGCGAAACATGCATGGTGTACGGAGCAACATTCAACATGGACCCAATAGCGGCATTTTCATTACAACAACGAAATGCAAATAAACTGAATGTGTGAGAATTGGTTACATTCTACATTCTAACATATTTGTTGTTACCTTGTAAGCGAAGGCGTATAGGCAAATTTTAATTTAACTAACATGAAATGAGTAGCTGAATAATTGAAAGGGTTAAAGAATAAAAACTTGTAAGAAATTAATTTGAATATAACCAAAAATGGTACCATTTTTTTTTTTTTTTTTTTGGAAATAGCATTAGCATTGATGTTTTTTATATACATACATATTATTTGGAAAGTATGTGAAAATGCGCTAATTTAAATTTTCACCAAACTGCAGAAGTACATGCATCGCATTCAAATCAGCTGCACAAGACAAGCACCTGTACTAGGTTGAACTGGCCGGTCCATGAGGACCTCACATAGACTGATTGAGTCCGTAGTGTTCACCTGTACTAAGTTAGCATGAAATTCTAAAATAAGAAGATTAGAAAAACTATACAGAGTACATTTGCATGCTAAATGCCAACGTAAATCCAAAACCAATATACTAAGTATTCTCAAGTCCAAAAACACATCTCACTTCGCCCACATTGCATGCGCGCCACTTGCCACAGCATTTGCTTGTGCTTCGTGTACGCAAATCAGCTGCTCGCTTACTTTGTTGGCAACACCCACCTGCATGTGTGCACCTTCTTATATAAGTATGCCAGAATACGAGATATATTTCTGTTTTTTGTATAATTATTCACGAATTCATTCAAAATGTTGGTGTACCATAAGACTACTTCACATGTTCTTCCTTGTAATTCTGTCAGTCAAATTTAATTTTTGTATGGCAATGTGATTTTTTTAGACTTCCCTCCACATGGCATGTCAACAATCAGGAAAAGGCAAAATGAAGCAAAAGCGTGGCTATTTTATTCATTAGCAATTCTTTTAATATTTAATCGCTGATTTTGAACAAAATGAAGTTTTTGTTTTAATTTGAAGGAAGTTCGGAAAAAAGGGCTATCGTGTGACATAACAAATCAGAAATTTTTTCCGGCTGAATAAGGCCGCAGCCTAATTTGAAAATATTTTTCTCGCGCGATGTCTTGAAAGTAGACTGAATATCGTATAACATAAACATAGTTTTTTGTTGTTGTTGTAGCGATAAAGACACTCCCCGAAGGTTTTAGTGAGTGTTATCGATGATGTGGTCATTAGCCGGATATAGATCCGACACGTTCCGGTAAGAAGTATCATTATGTTGTAAGCCGGACGATATCGGAAACGATTTAGTGTGACCTGAGCTCGGGGTGACCGGAAACTCGCCTGCTAAAGAAACTGAATTTTTTACGTATTTGTGAGTTTGGCAATTCGGTTGTAGAAGCTATAAATTTCGCTGGCAACCCCTTCAAAGGTTGCGCTACATAACCATTCGAATCAGTTAAATATTTTAGTCGCTTCATACGATAGGCATACCTGCCGAAAGTGTATTCTAATCCGATGTGGTTGTAACCTCGACATAACCTCCGATGGTCACACGATAAAAAATATTTCTGGTCATTGAGAAGTGTAGGAGTTTGGCTGAGCTCCATGGGTCACCGATTATTTATCGACGAGTTATGAGTTTGCAGGCGAAAAGTCATTGTCATTGATTAGTTGCCGAAAAGTTATTGAAATGTTATCAAAAAGGTTTCGATTTGTTGTCGAAAAGTTTCCGATTTTTATCGAAAATCAGTGTAAAAGTTTATCGACTAATTATCAAAAAATGATAGATTATTTATAGGTAAAAAATCACTAAGTTATCGAAATTTACCAAAAATTGTATCGATTTGTTATGATAAGTTTCTTTGTGTTTCAACATATGTTACCCGGTCTATGAAAAGGTGGCTTATGACTCAAAAAAAAAAGAACAGCACAAACGTCCTGAAGAAATGCATTGTTTATCTTTAACAGCTGTTTCTCGCTATTTCTTTTTTGTTTCATAAACCACCTTTTCATAGACCGGGTCACATATAATGATATGTATGGCGCTTATAAAAAAAAGTTCTAAGATGAGGCGTTCTTCAAGCGAACTCTGTGAAAGGTCCTTTTTGAAGCAAATACTGAGAGAGGTTATTTTTAAAAAACATTCGGAGATGGGGCGCTCTGAAACTTGCAGCCGAAAAAGGGGCATATTCCACTTAGAAGTCAATGTTATGACTAGTCCTGGTGTATGTGGAGAAATATGAGACACCTGTAGCTTTGTCCAACTAAGTGCGACATATTTGTTCACGTACTAGGCCATAAAGTTGTAGAGTGTGAAGAGGGAATCTAGCAATAAAAGAATATTCGACAATGAAAGTTAACGAAGGTTGAAGTGGCCGGTCAGAAAATTGGGATTGGATAAATTAATGCAATAAGTACTCTCACTATGAAGGGTAAATTAAGGGAAGGTATGCACATACAAATAAGCGTTGAACCAAAAGTCTACGTAAGTCAAGTTTCTTATATAAGCCGATAAAAAACGATGTGTATACTCACGAATAATGAGTTAGGATTGTAAGCATTCCAAAACTTTTCAAAGGATCTAGGCTTAAATGAAATGTTGAAATAGGACACAATAGACCCTAGCTCAGATTTTTATCATCTTTTTTATTATATTATGAAAATCGCAACACGAGGCAAGAGCTGGTACGAGCTCAGTGTCTGCTTCACTAGCTTATCTAATGTCGAAGAGCAGACTTAAAACGGTCATCGGAGTGCGTAAGTCCTTACTGGCAGTCACATTCAGTTACTAATCGGGATTGGGAAAATTAATTCCATTCCAATTCAGACAAAAAATTAGTTCCGTTTTAGCTGAATCGGCTGTTAATATCTTTGATACAAGAATTTCGAGACGATTGGTATAGATTACGACTGAGACTCCACAACCAAACGAGGGAGTACACTACTTTGTTTCATTTCCTTTGTTGATGTTGATGTAATGGTAAAAACACACGAAGGACATTTTATGAGAGTCCTCTGATATCGGATATGGTGTTACCCTGGCTATACTTACAGAGGCAAATTCCCTCCCTTGTGAGACTTGATACAGGTAGCATTAAAATGGTGGACTTCCCCATACGAACTCCAAGTTAATTTCGATAAAGTGGTGCTTGTCCTATACACTACAGCTCATGTACGATTGGCATAAGTGGTGCTCTACGGACAACGCTAAGCGGAGCTCTTCAGATCATTCTCGAAATCTTTTATTCATATACATCGACAGGTCTAAGTCAAACGGCAGAGTTGAAGGATGGATATACTCAAAGGACTGAGACCTTGCACTCCCTTTCACACTACCTGATCACTCTACTGTGCATTTCACTCGCTTAAACATAGCCGTAGGATTTCAACTACTAGGCAATGTATGCGCTAACGTGATCTCTCTATAAGTTTTGATAAAGCAGTTAGCATATTGTGATTTCGAAAGCCGCTCTCGAAGAATCCGTGCTCGTTTTTAAAGTGAAATCAGCGGTTCAAAATTTTTGAGCGGAATGATAAGAGACTTATCAGTATAAATTCCTATGCAGGGATGTGAAAGCTGTTTTCCGGTCATCTATTTAAAGTTCGAGCTGTGGATAAACGAGCTCCTTTTCTATATCTTCAGCAAGGCCTGCATTTTATTAAAGGCAAAATTTCCCACTATTTACGTGGCGCTTCAAAGATTTAATTTTTCTATAATAAATCTACCACATACTTCAATTTTCGAATAGTAACTTATTGTTTAGATTCATGTTAACCCTTTTGAAGTAATCGTTTTCCCCCTTTGGCGGCCTATCAATTGCCTGCATAATATGAATTTAATGTAAATACTATATCAAATAAAATTTATTGCAAATACAAAATTGTGTTCTAACAATAAATTTACAACTTTAAAACAATTTGGCAAATTAGCAATAAACACTCATGCAAACAACAACAAATATAGGGAGAAATATCAAGATATGAGGCGTTAACAATATATGGCTTGCTTGCCACGGTACAATGCAATGCGGAAAATTTGTTTTTATTTTTGAAAAAATAAAAGAAGTTAAATCAGCATGCCACAATCGCAAAAGTAATTCATTACAAACGCAAAACGTAACGATCTATAATAGACAAAAAAATACAACAACAAGAACAACAAAAAATATCAGAGCTAATAGCCACATTGGTCAGAATGACAATGACACTGTTAAACAAATTCAAATGAAATGCGGTATAACAACAACAACTGCAATAGTAACAGCAACAACAACATATCGATGCAATAGCTAAAACAAAGCAATGATCCTTAGAATTGACATATAAGTATTTTTACATATGTACATACGCATGCAAATATGTTTTGAGCGAAAGATCAACACATAAATAGCGCGAAAAACCAATAACAATAAAAATACATTACCATCACATATCGTTTACAGCTAATATCCTGTCAGTGTTACTTGCAACAAATCTATACAGTGACTTCGGGATATAAAATAACTCTAAGAATTTAAAAAACTTGTTGATACAAGTAAAGGTGTCTAAGTTACCGAACATTATATACACACCAACCGTTATCCAATAAAAGTTAATATACTCTGTGTGCAAAGCACGCTGAGTATAAAAAAAAAACGTTTTAAAACTGTCAAAATCTCTTGCAAGGGTTGGCCTAAAGCTTGACGATGAATCAAACAATGAGACGCGAATGTGGGTAAGGGGATTTAGAATATACCAGCGGCAGGTATGCCTGTCTTATGAGGCGACTAAAATATGCAAATGATTCAAGGGGTTGCGTAGCGTAGCCTTTTCAACCAGATATCAGCGCAGTTTATAGCTTCTATAATCCAACTGTTAACCTCACCTACCCGTGGATAATCCTGTTTCTTTAGCAGACAAGGCTTTTGGGGACCCCAAGTTCCCCATAGGAAGGCCTAGGAGGCTCAATGTGGTCATATAAAATTGTTCCCGATATGGTCGGGCTTATAAGTTAGTGATGCTTGTTATCATTTTGTACCCGATATATATTCAGCAAAGGACCATCAACTTCGATAACACTCCTCAAAACTTTCGGGGAGTATTTTTGTCGCTACAACAAAAAAAAACGTATATCCAGGGAAATCTTTTGGGTTTTTTGTCAGTTAATGATTACTGAATCCACTTCCTAGCTTTCCGAAAGTAGCGATTAGAACCAATGCACTGAAAAGATGACGCTGGCAAATTTTGGAAATTGCTTAAACTTTAAGTTCTTAGCTCTAGCTATTCAGTCTTGCAATTTTTGAGCAGTTTACCTAGATCCACTTCCAGAACAAAGAGTTATCTTTTTTACTCAGAGTTAGGGGTGGAAATCGAACATTTTGTAAAAAGTTTCTACTTAACCCTGAAGCAGTTTTAAATTGCCTTTTTTCTGAAAAGAGTAGGTACTTATTGCAAATGCCGTACTTTGCCCAGTTAATTGGTGGATAACATCTCCCATATCTTCTAACGCTCAATGTTGCCATATATATTTTTTGGTTGAGAATTCTAAGCCACATACCGATAATTAACTGGTTTTTAGGCAAATTTCCGTCAATAAAAAATATCATGAATTACACATTCAAATCTCCTCCTGTTTGTTATATTATTTGACTTTTCGCTAAAGATTTCTCAGACGCCAGGATTCTGAGACAAATATTCCGGATGTAGTGTTACTAAGTATTTTTTCTTCAATCTAATACATCATCATAATTCAGTCGCATCTCCTGGTGCTTGAATTTTTTGTTTATTATTTTCATAAGAGTTTGCTCGGGCGCCAAGACGCATACCGAGCATGAACAATTTGCTAAGTTTATCTGTAGAATAATTCATTGTAATTCATTCCTATTCCTGATTTTTATTTCTTTGTTATACACTTCCCTTAGCCAAATACTTTCTCGCAATTTGGTCAAATCTTCTGCTGTTTGAACTCTTTCTTTTATACTTTCACTATATTTTCCTCTTGCGCAACTTAAAGAATGTCATATCTTGATAATTCATAATATAAGACTGGCTGCCCAGGGCGTTAAGGTCAATCTACAATTTTTTATATTTTTGTTATGAATGGAGGAGATTTTTTTGAAAAAGTTTCTGCATCCAGAAAAACCATATTCATGATGTCTTGGGTCGGTGTTATCATAGTATAATGTAATACTTTAGTATTACTGCTCGGGCGCCAGTTAACTTTCGTTTGCAAAACCTGATCTTAATGCCCAATAATTTCAACTTTTTACAGTCTTCATTCGATATATTCTTACCATGTATTACTCCGGATCGAAGTGCTCGGACACCAGCTAAAGCTCGTCCTTTCCATGTTTGTTACTCGGTTAGCATTATCTTGTGAAGATGAGGCATATAATACATTGGTTGGGTGCCATCGTAGTCTATTGTGATACTTTAGTGGCATGTATGGTTTCTACAAGTCTGACTTCACATCAAACCGCTCGGACACCAGTCAAGACTCGTTAAAAAAAAAATAGATATTGACCTAACGTCCATTAATTTCCACAGATTTACAGACACATTTACTTTGACGCTATCTGGTGATTATCAACGAAAACGTTCTCTGTGGTGATATTTTAGTTGTATAACGGTTTCACGAACAGTTGCTGTTAAAGCGTAAATAAAGTGTTAAATGCAAAGGTAAGTAGACAATTGCTTTTATGTAGTTGACAGATAACGTAAAGCTAGCCGATAAAAGACAACGTAAGCTTCGGAATGTTATTAGGAAACTATATCGCCAAAGCAGATATCATTCGCCAAGCGACTCGTTTGCCAAACGGATTGTCGCTGTTTTTTGGATCTATTTTTTCCCAAGTCTTACTACGTATCGAACTGCTCAGGCGCCAGTTAACTACCGTTCATTTCGTGATAACTACGCGCTTGGCATTTTCTTCTGAAGCTTGGGTAGATGTTCCTTGGTTCGGTGCCATTGGACATTTTATTAATTTCGCGTGAAACCTCTACGTTGTGCTCCATGTTAGGATTCTTACTAGACCTTGTTTAATTAGCACGATGGATATCAGCTTTTATGATTATCGTCGCTTTTGCGAATGGGCTGACGCAGAAATAACATAACAATGTATTGCGCTCTAAGTAAAAGGCGGTGGACAGCTCGCAGTGATCTTATGGAGAAATGGACGAAACTTTCGTACTGCAACATTCTTGTTTTTATGCGAAAGTATTAAGGTTTTATTGCTTTAATGTTTTCGATATAAGTTTTGAATAAAACATAGCACGTACGACCAATAGGGCACCTGGTAAATTGCCTAATAGTTTGGGTCACTGTATGCAATAAAATATGTATAAACGACTATGTAAGTGTTCGAAAGTTCGAAGAATCATGGCATGTAGACTTCACACTCGTTGCATATTTTCGATTAGATCACAATAAAATTCTCGAGTTTTGCATAAACTGTTGGTGATTTGGAGTGCAACATGAGAATGAGTACAACAAACACAATAACCATATGATAATGTTTGCATAGAAAGTCAATAGAATCCAAGTAATATTTGCTAGAACAAATAGTTATACCATTTGGCGAGTAGGCACTTTTTTTATTTTTTTGTTTTTATAGACCGTGGTAAGTACTGTTGCAACTTTAGCTCGTGCGCCACACATTATTCAGAATAAAACAAAACAAAAATACACGAACAAGAAAATTGTAAAAAATCACCAAATGGTCGCAATGTCAACGCCGAGGCCCAGGCATGAAGAATTGCAAGGTGTGATTTCATCATTCAATGGAAAAAAGTGTCGCTAGCTTACGGTAATATAAGAATAGGAAAAAAAAAGTACAAGAAACATAAGCAGCAATGGTGGTGCAGCCTATGCGATATTTATAAGCATCGACTGCTGAACAAATCGAAACGCCTACGTGCAGGTATAAAGTAAAAAGCAATAAAAAGTGTTGGAAAATGCTATACTCGCATTTTGTTAAGGTGACAATTGTTGGCGGAAAATGCATGCAAATATGCAAAAAACTAAATGTACAATAGCAGTGACAAATAAAAAAAACCAAATCGATTGTAGTGCAAGAATAAATATTTGTACTTTCAATAGCCCATAACACCAACGTCCGGTGACATTCTGCTTAAAGTGCTTTTGGGCATGATAAATATCACATGGGAATATGTGGACTTGTAAAAACTGTGTGTACTTACCTACTTGCTTTAAGAAGGCAGACAAGTTGGGCGCTTCAAGTGGACAAGCTGTGGCGAGTTGTAGTTGCTGTAGTAACACGCTCTGCTTTTACAAGATTTTTTGGGAACTCTATAACATTTTTCGTTTGCTTTCTAGTTGTTAGTTTTTAGGCTATTTTTTATAAGGTATTAGCATGCACACGAGTTAAGGTGAAGCACTTTGGTGTGATGCAGCATTGTAGTGAATTTTTTATTTTTTTAAGTAGGAATGATAATCAAATAGAATGGAATAAAATTTAGCGCAAAAAGGAGAAGTAGCAGGTCTGAGGGAAAATATTGAATCTATATTTGTGAAATTTGAAAAATACTTATGAAAACAAAGCATTGTTTTATGCCTCATATAGCTCAGAGTAAGCACTTGGAACGCAATTTTAGATACAATGATGATGTACTCATATCCTGAAAGGCAGCCATTAACGCTGTCGCCAAAGCGGCTATGCCGGGCCACAAAATCTGTAAACAGCGCAACGCCACAGGGAGGGGTATTATCGTTTATTCTTTGGACGATGGGAGTGTTTTTAACGCTTCAAAAACAACTACGCTGGTCATCAACCAATTGCTTAGGCGCTTCGACAGAGGAACAGTTAAACTCACGGCGTACGCAGACGACGTTGACGGCTGAACATGCCTACGCATCTGGAGCAGCAATAGCGGCCAACGCGCAAGAAACAGATTTCACATTATTTAAAAGAAAAAATAAGGTCCTTAATTGGGCTAAGCTCAGAGGGGTAACTTTACAAGAAAATTACAGCATAAAATATTGTGGCGAAGATTGGCACTTCGATATGTCACTATGGAGCTAGTAAATAACTGCACAACAACAGCAAAGCAAGCGGCCACACACACACATGTAAATAGCAAAGCAAAGAGCGAAGAGAATTTTCCACATGTACTCAGCAGCAATGAGCAACACAGAAAGAGACATAATCACACATACATGTAATCAGCTAAGAGCGAGTGTGACATTACTCACACATTTACATGTACATAAATAGCTAAATAACCAACTACGTGATACAGAAACGATAAATAAACAAAGAAGTATTCGAGGCGGCTGTTCGCGAAAGGTCTAGACCCTAGTACAAATAGGCGAACGAGGCAGCTAAGAGTGTAAAAGCAGCGCAAACTGAGTAATAATGAAGTACTACTAACATAGTAGTATTGTAAATAAAGAACGTATTTCTATACTGAATATTCGAGTTATTTATTCAGACAATTCAGCGATTCGAACGATAATAGAAGCAGAATAATCAAGAATTACTAAAATTCGTAACAATATCTAGGAATTATATAAGATAGTAAGTTGTCGGAAAAACTCCACGTAAAAGATTCTAATTTTCTTGAACTGTGTAATCTGAACGTTTTAGCTCTCAAAAAAAATATGATTGCACCTTTGTTAAATTGTCGTTTTACAGTAAATTGTTAAAGCAGCTGACCAGACTCCAATTGCAAATGGAAAACTGCCAAAGGCAGACCTTACCGAGCCCTGGCGAATAAAAGTGATTGCAAACCTAGGACGTTGTAATGGTCCTCCCAAGCCTGTATGCATGCTAAACTACGGCGAGTTTTGTCAACCTATGAGTGGTTTTTTGTTTTAGTTTTTCGTTTTGCAGTCTTATTTTAGTGGACGCATTTATATCTTAGTTAATTGGATGCTTAGATGTAACTTAGCTATGCCGTCGCTCCGCAACTGAGCTAAGAAAAGTGCTGGTAGTGCCTCAGCTGACTTAGTAAACTTTCGCTAGATTTCTTCTCTTCGTCGAGCAGCTTTTGTAAAAATTAATCAATATAAATTGCATTAAGAGTAAACAACAAACCAGCTTAGAGTTGATCTCCTATACTGTAGATATATATATTAGCATGCGTGTGGCAACAAGCTCCTCCAAGCTTTTTCAAATATGTTTGCAAGTTAAGCTAATCACAATAAAAGCCGTAGCTGATAGAAAAACTATATTGTAGGGAAAAAAAGTGGCAGAAACAAGAAAGGAAGCCAACAGCTTGTAACAACTCCATCATCTAGTCTAAGGATTAATGTCAGACGCGATGACGGAAAAGAGACGCACACGCAAGTTGTGTTTTTTATGCAATGTGACTAATGGATGCAGTGGCGTGAAGGCAAGAAAAAAAGCGTTACCAATATAACGGTGAATGCAAAAAAAAAAAAACAAGAAAGAAAGAGTGAAAATAAATAAAGCTGTAGGAAGAATAAGATATGAATATAGTACAAACAAAGTCAATAAACTATTCACATACATACATAAGTTTTGTATAAGAACGGTTCAAGCAATATCATACTAAGATACAATACTTAAGTTGGAGTTTCCATTCCAACTTTTTAGTTCACAAGAAATACGAAAGAACTAATGGAGCTTATAACAGGGTTATTGGCTTTGTAGAAAGATCATATTTGTGGATAGGTTCAATCAGTGCTTGAAAACAAACATCCCAGAGCGGGGTTCTCTCCCCACCACTTTGGGCTGGAGTAAAAGTAGTAGCTTTTGTAGACGACGATATCATCGCAGTCTGGGGTTTCTTTACCTCCGAGCTAAGCGAAGCTCTAAAGGGTGTGCTCAGAAAACTTCATACCTGGAAAGCATTGAATGGCCTTAATATCAACCAAAACAAGAGAGAACTCTTACTTCTTAGTAACTAAACCAAAATATCTGCATTTCGACTGCCTTCCATAACTGGCACAAAAATCTCATCGAGTTGTCAAAACAGATAACAAGCTAAGCAGAAAAGTCAATATTGACCTGCCCTGAATAATCAATAAAACCCAAAAAACTAAACAAACTACAACGGGCAGCTTGGGCAGCGGCAACAGGTGCAATTAGGTCAAGCTTAACTGACACGTTAAATGTTATACTTAACCAGAGGCGGCTGGACTTCCGTATACGCCATACAGCTATAGGCTAGGCCATATGGTTTCGGTGGTCCAGATGCTGGAACAAAATCAGTATGGCCACAGTAGTATCCTGAGTAGGCTTCCCGATGTGGATTTGATAAGAGACTATATTTCGCCCACACTGAACTTTGACAGACATTTTTAGACGAGACTACCCTCTAGAACGGATTGGTCAAACGATATTTTTTGATCTTTATTGAGTAGTACTGAAGGTTGCAATCTCCATCTTTTTTCCAAACTCAGCCAACATTTTCCAAGCAGAGGTACAAGGAATATAGAGAGCCTCTTATCACGTGTAGGAGAATCATGTGAGTGGATGCGAAGTATGTACATATGTTCATATATATACTCTGACAGCCAAGCTACGCTCAGGGCGCTTAAATCACCATTAATCTCCTCTAAGACCATTGATAACTGTAAGAGGGTACTACATGAAGCAGCAAACTTGGCGACCATCACACTCACTTGGACACTTTGTCACAGAAATGTTGCCGACAATGAAAAAGCGGATGATGTAGTAAAGGCCGATGCATAGTTAGACATCACAGAGGCCGTAACGGGTAACGACAAATTGCATGAATGAAGAGAGGCTTTCTGGCCAATGTCAAGAATACCGCAATTAGTAATTGGTAGTATATGAACACCTGTAGAATCACCAAACAAACTTGACCAGACTCAACCAGAAAGTAATGGAGAATTAATTAAATAGGTCTAAAATCACAGCCATAATTTCAGTACATTGGTCATTCGGTCTACATGCAGAAAGAATGGGTAAACCCTTCAACGACTGGAGTAAGAGGTGCCAAAATGAGTTGGCTCCAAGAAAACTGCATCAAAATGTCACCTCGGGTGCTAAGTGGGCCTGGTGGCTCCAGTCGGGCAGCACAGCAACCATTCAACATTAACTCTACCAGAGACAATTTTAAGATAGAGATGTTGCAGGTGCGAACTTCGGTGGAAAGCAGCGGAGCTTCACAAAATTCTAGTAGGTCACTTTCACCACACCACAAATTTAACACAAGTTTTAACATAATTTAAGCACACAAAATACACGGATTGTAGTTTTAGAGTGTAAAAATGTTAATTCTGAACACATTAGCTGAATTAAAAGTGTACAAATAATTGTTAAATAATAAAAACAGGCAGTCGTAGTTTGAAAAATTATGCCGTGGTAAGTGGTGAATGTGAGCTATTGCAGTTTTGTGAAGCTTGCTTCACACTATTTTTCGTCCCTGCAACATCTCTATGATAAAATTGTCTCTGACTCTACTACCTTCTCGCAAAATGAAATAAACACCGATCCAATTATAAGCAGGCCACACTGTGTGGCACGCAGTATACAATCGACGCGTGTGTTTGAGTGCAGCACAATAACAACTTTATTTGATAACAGAGATTATTTCAAAACTTTTTGACATATTACGATTAAGATTGAGGCATGCAACATTGTACAAATACAACACGGTGTTGGTGCGTGCTTATGAATCTACTTAAACTATTGGCGACAGTGATGTACATTTTCTGTCTCTATCAATATAAGCGATTAATGCCACACGCGCTGACGCTAGATAAATACTAACACACATACAGCTTGTTGCATGATGCGTAAAGTAAGTTGATGCGTCTAATATTTGTTGACAAATGAATAATGGTTATAAAGGCAAATTTATGGCAAGTCATAATGTGACGGCAACATTTATCATTTGGTATTTGTTTGCATGTAAGTCGAAGTGAAAGGTTGAATTAAGAGCCTCATAGAATTCTATGCTATGCTAGGCTAGAAAAATTGTAAAAGCAAACAATTTTAATAATGGTTTCACAACAACGAGTAGGTATAGTTAGAAAGTCAGTGATTAAAAAGAGCTAAAGAAGACAGCGCAAAATAAAAAGGCCTCTAAACTCCAACTCAAAATAGAATCACAAAAAAATTGTTCCAACTGTGCTTGGGAAAGTATTTGTAGCACTTATGTAGCTTGCAACAATATTGCCACACAATGTCAATAACGACAATGACAATATAGTGCCATAGTTAACATCGTTGCAAACAACAAACAAAACAAAGACTTAGTTGTGTGCATCAATGAGAGAAGACCGCTGTGTTGCACAGTTGGTTTGTTAGCTTGTGAAAAAGAATTGACATGTTGCAAAATCACTACCGGCACTTTGAGTTAATTACAAGCGACTTTGCAACATGGTTATATAATGCTGATGCGACCAAAAACTTGTACTAATATGCGGCTTATTTTTTGCTTCACATCGGCTACTTTGCAAGGAGTTTGGTCTTGCAGTCTCAGAACCTTTAAAGTATAAAATACACAGCGTAACAAATTTAGTTTTTTTGTTTACAACATTAATGTAGTTCTGCAGGTCTGCCTCTAGGTATAAGAATTCATACACCCCTTCTAGAAGTTGGCGACCCCCGTCTATACACTCAATATGCCCTTTCAACATGTAATTGGAAGTGGCATCTTGCCACACATAACAAACCAAGGACCTTGAGAATTAGCAAATCATTGCCTTTGCAGCAATGGCGTCCTACTACAGACTGCAGCCTTTGGGGTTTTCTTTTTCTCAATATCGCCCACATTTTACACCACAACACCCACCGAAGAGGATTGATAATGCACATAGGGCCTTGATAAAGTGCTTGACGAATTGGGTACTTTGTCACTGCTGGAACAACAGGGATAAATAAGTAATAAACATTCTAAGCGCAGATGATTTGTTCACAATTCCTTTTCTGGATACTAAAAATTTGTCGCTACAATTCTGGTTCCCCTATTTTAAAAAATTTTTCTAAGCCATTGCGAATTTGCTAGATGCTGTGACAACATGTTGAAACAATATGTTTCAGAAGATATACTAAAAATTAGCACCTTTTGAATACCAAAAGTTATTGATGGTATTCAAAGCCTTCTTTGGAAAATGTATATTGGAACGTTTTTTACACATACCTCATTAACATTTGGTTTAGAGAGAAACTAGTTTCAGCGTGCCATCTTCAATACAATTGTTTGTTCCTTGTTAGACTAATAACTGAAAGTCTTCGGAATTATTCAAATTTGGTATTAAACAGAGTAAAAAACATTTCCAAATTTTCTTTTTATCGTTCGTGTATTGTGAAACACCCTAATGCATGCTCCCACCAATATTGTGTCTACTTTTTGCAAGTGGCTCAATTAAAAACGTTTTAACTCATGCAGCTTCTATTAACAAACGTTTACCTAACTGCGTGTTAGTTAAACAAATTTGAGCAAAAACAAATTTGTGGAACATAGCAGCCTGTCTTAAATTTTTTTAGAAGTTTATTTTCTGCTTTCCTCGCTTAGTTAGCCCTGTTGCGGCTTACTATACTTTGATATTTTAAAGCACAACTCAAACAACTTTTTACATGTGTAAACATCTGTGTGTTGTTAAAAGGTATGTATATACATATACATATATTTACATATCTAACTATTGCCGTCGAGGACGACATGCTAGGTGTGTTAATTGCTCTCACCGCTTACTGCTGTTCGTGTGATGAATTTGCCACCAACTTAAGTAATTCTAAGCTTTTTTTTATGCCTAGTACTTGGCTACGCTGTCGGCAACATGTTGCCGCAACATATTTTATAGCATATTGTGGCTTACATTGACAACTGCGGTGAACATGCTGTCATTATATTGCATGTTGACCTTCATTGCATTGAAAATTTATGGCGGAGTTTTTTAGTAAAATAACACAACTCTATAGAGGCTATGTACATTTAAAAGAAGCTGTGGAAATCAGGGCATATAATGCTCTGTATACATAGCAAAATTCTATAACAGTGATACTTGACGATCAATAGCCGTGTTTTTAACACGCGCGTATACGTTTCGTTTGCGCGTGTTAAAAAACGCCTATCTTCGCTTAGATAATGCTTAGGAGACCCATCTAGCGGCTGTGGTTAAACAACTAGCTACAGCAACAGGGTGTACCGAAAAGCGGAGACGCAACGCTCTGATGGCCATAGGGTATAACATATAGCTGAATCAGTTGCGATGAATTGTGGACACACATAGAATACATAGAATTAGTGTAGAGGGTGAAACAAAGACACATATTTCAGTTACATCTGAGTATAATGCGTATTTAAATTTAGTAGGACAAAATTTATGCGCAGCAATTTCAGAGGTGTATTTATAGTTTGTCGACTAGCAGTCAATATAAAGTTTAAGCGTAAACGGATATACTCGTGTTAAAAAACACGGCTAATGTTTCCGTATTCTAGCTAATATACACCATTGGATGTACTTACAGTTTTTGCTTTATTATCGATACATACCTTACTAGCTGGCTACGGGTGCAAGAGGCATCGCCTACAAGCCTAGTGTACACTTCTATGTATGTAGAACTTGCTGACGATCGTTTATCATTTACATACTTTGGTTCTGAAGTGTTTTACTTTTCAATTTATGATTATTCCAACCAATTATTGATGAGTTAGCATCATATAACTCAATATCGTTTAAAATTAATGTTTTCTTACTATTAAACGTAATAGTTCATGTCTGTTATTCGATGACGGGATTGACTTTTAGAGTATTTATCACACATCCACTTCCACGCTTACACTATAACAAATTAAAGGATGTTGTAAGACGTCATAAGACCGATAAAATTCTGATATTCTATGTCGCGCCTGTTGAATTGCTGCCTGACTGAAAACTGCTACTTCAATAGTGTTAGGAGCATTATAAAGGCCACGATCCTGGACGATACCCCGAAACGTTACGGGGAACACTATCAACAAGCACTTTAGAAGAATGCATATAGGAACTGCATTCTCACAACATATCCTGCAATTGTCTTACTAATGAACCGTCTAAGGATTACTTAGCTTTACAGCATGGAGTACACTCAGAGAAAACCGCTGTTCTAAAATCCAGCACCACCGGACTCAATTTAAACTTTTCATGTTCTTATTTTTTTTTTCTTGAAAAACGAACGACGTTTTCTTAAAACAACAACCTTGTTCTTGAACTGACACCATTTTCTTAAAAAGAGAACGGCTGGTCTTGAAATATGAACAAATGTTCTATTAATGAGAACGATGTTCTTAAGTTAAGCCCAAGAAAAAAGAAACGGTACAATTCATGCGCACCACATTGTTAAATACAACATTTGGCACAAACCACCAAACATTCGTAGTGGCCCAGCGGATATGATGTTGCGATTGCGATTGTGTGGCGCGAGTTCGAACACCGTCAAACTCTGAAGCTTTTTAAAACAATTTTTTTATATAATATCTTTTTAACTCTTATTTTTCGTTCAGTTCCATTCAGGTAATTCTCAAACTTTTTATGAAATGTTTTAAGTATATATTCAGATTACATCAATAAAAAAAAGAATTTCTCAATAAGAGAAAATCATAAAAATGCATATTATGCCATTTTTTAATTTTCGGATTTTAATAATATTTTTTGTTATTAATATTTTTATTAATGACAAACAAATTATTATTACAAAAAAATAAATAAATGGGCAACAATTGGAAAAAATCCCCCCCCCCTCGCCATCCACAAAAATAAAGCACAAACCGTTCTTGAATTGAGACCGAAAAATGTTAAATCAACCCCAAATCGTTCTCAAAGCGTGAGAACGGTAGATCTTAAATCAAGCCCAAGTAGTGCTTGAAATGAGCACAGAAGGTTCACATATCAATACCAAACTGGTCATAAAATACCAACGGTGTGCTTGGAAAAACCGTTCTTAAAACAAGCTCATCGGTCACGAGTTACGAAAAAACGTACTTAACAGACTTTTGTCAACGAATGTTCTTAATTTTGAACTTGTTTCCTTCGTTTTAGAACGACTTTTTCTCTGAGTGTAGAGGACTGCTTTTTTGACTTAACATTAAAAAAATTCTGCCATATGACTTGACATATCTGTGGTCATATGCAATAATCGCCTAAATCCTGTAATTTTACACGAAACTTAGGCGATTATTGCTTATAACCACACATATTTGCCCACAAAAATTTTATCTTTTGAATGATCACAAGTTAAACCCAATTTTAAGGGTACGGGAAGCTGTAAATATTATTAATTCCCACTTTTCCCTGTGAGTACAAGGCTATTCACTTATCTTTTAACCCTAGAGTGGAAGAACATGGGTACACAACGGTATATAGCCTAAGGTAATAGCGAGATCTTTTGCGACAAATGGTTTGCGGCAGAAAGGGTTGTAATAGTTCTGTTATCATTTTACCTTCCCTGGCGCAGCATCTTCGTATGTGTGTGAGTAAGGAATTCATCTCTTAGCAGATGACTACATATGTGTATGTGAGATTATTTCTTTTCTTTCCCCCCAGCGGGTTAGGGGGTCAGAATATACCCGCGGTAGGTATGCCTGTCGGAAGAGGCGACTAAAATACCAGATTCAAGGGGCTGTGTAGCGCAACCCTTCAGGTTGCCAGCGCAATATATAGCTTCTCCAAACCCAATTGTCAACCTCACCTATCCGCGGCGAATCCTGTTTCACTAGCAGACGAGGCTCTGGCGACCCCAAGCTCCTCAAGTGACTTGGGGATGGGGAGGGAGGGATGGCCTGAAAGTTTAACGTGGCCACATAAATCGTTCCCAAGATGGTCGGGCTAGCACTTTAATGATGCTGTGTTACCGGAGCGTACCGGATCTGTATCCGGCAAAGGACCATCACATCGATAACACTCCCCAAAGCCTTCGGGGAGCAACCTTATCGCTACAACAACAACAACAACAACAGATTATTTCTTTGCTTAAAGCTGCTGGTTATTTGTGTGGAATGTTCTTGGTTGCCTTGTAAATAATTTTGGCTGCTTCCCGTTTTTTGTTGTTGTGATTATTTACGAAAAGCATAGTGATGTCAACATATTATTTTATTGTTATTTACCTTATCCCTACTTGAATAGGTGTAAGGCGTTCAATGTATGGTGAATTCAACAACACACCCAACCAATCAACTCGTTTGCCGAATAAACGAAAAGCAGTTGATTTACGACTCACACAATCACACAACTACGTTATTAGAAAATCTCCCTGATTTCTCAGCAAAATTCACGTTCAAAACCTAGCTTAAAATGAAAAAAAAATCGAACTTCGCTAAACTTCAAACGCTTAGCGTTGTATCCTAAAACGATTAAAGTGCATATTTAAAATGATCTACTTTCACTTTCTTAGTTGCACAGCGCAAGTGCCTAGAGGTAAATATAATTTTCCCATGTTAAAATAATGAGATTTGAAAATGCTATATTTACACATACATATGTCACAATGTATATCAAAGCATAGATTCAACGAAAAAAGTGAACGGATAAATTCATAAAAACCACACTTAATAGTTGTACCCATCAGATAACAGCTATATAATATTACAATATTACATCTTTACTTAACATATTACACCTGCAAACGACCACGATAGCAAATATACAAAACAAATTAGCCCCTGCGCGTTCAATAAAATAAAGGCGTTAATATAGTAATTTTTCAAAATAAAAAATAAATAAAAAATATAAACGCATAAAAACCATTATTTTGATAAATGAGTGGTTGTTTGACTCAGCGAGCGCCAATTCAACAATTTGACACCTAAACTCGTCAGTTAAACAATGGCGCTTTATAAATACAAACATTTCTAGCGGCTGAAGTGATTGAAGAGCCATATTAGATGCTCGAAAATTAAGCAGTTGATAACAATACAAGGTTTTTTTCTTACTTGGTTGGCAACACGCTGCGCTTATAATCATTTTCCAATAATGACTTCTTTTCCATCGCGTCTACACGCATGCGCAAAAGGCCGGTCTACAAACTATAGTAAGCTATACGTTTGCGCGTTGAATCTTACTGCAATAAGCGCTTTCAACAATTAATATAAACAAAAGAATGAATAAAACTCGGTAAAACTTTACGTAATTAGTTCGTAACCCTTAAACAATTTTTCAATTTCCACAGTTCAATAACTTCCTCTGCCTAATATACTTTGCCACACATATTTCGCCGCAACCTTTTGTTTGCTTTTTTCTCTTTTCTAGTCTTTATCGAAGTGTAATCAAAGCAAAAAGTGCTTTCATTACTTGTTGAACACTTTCATTTAAAAAAAAAATATTCAAACTAAAAATTCCTATAATATCTGCGCTCTACCCCACGACGAAAAAACCTACTATATACGTACTTAGATTGCTGCCTTTCAAACGATATTCCGTTTCACACATATTCATTTTTATTTTTTTTTTAATTTTTTTTTTTGTGCCATAAACTTCACTTTTTGCCGCACACTTCACTTCTTGTCTGCCGCAACGTCTACCATTCTTAACTAACTTTAAGACTTGTGAAAAACAAAACTTATTTCTCCTATAAAAAATTTAATTAATGATTTTTCTATTGTTTAGCTTCTTTTTCGATTTATTCGCCTTCTCGTGCTCCCGCTGTTCGCTTTCGGATTCTTCCGCTAAATAATTCAGTTTTGTGTTTCTTAGCCGTTGTTTGGTGGCCATTCAGTTTGGCTCCTTTTAAAATTTTTGTTGGTAATGGCTTATTCTATAAACCATTTCTACACAAGATTAGTTCATCTTACTGCTTGTTAATATTTATTGTTGGATTTTTTTATTATATAATAAAATAAAACATACGTAAGCATCTTTGTAAGCGTATCAATTTGATTTTATATTTTAGTTTTCTGTATCATGGTTCTTGGCATTCCATCAGTTGTTCGAGGTATGCGCACCAGAGCGATATCTGTTTTATAGCATGTTTGATTTTTTTCTCTATATCAACGTTTTTGCCCTTTGAATATTCTTTTTCATGCTGGCAAAATTTGTAACGCCCTGGTCATTAAATTTAATCATTAAAAGCAGAACTTGTTCTACGAATGCGTGATTCTGATACGCAAATGGAAGAAACGATTAAATGATTTTATGTATTGATGGAGATGAGAGTGTTTTATAGAGATGGGTAAAATGTATCAAACTTATAACTTTCTTGATACCGATTCGATAACAAATCGTTATATTTTCGATAGCTAATCGATACCTTTTCGATAACAGCACTATGATAGGCCTCTAAAAAATTGATAATACTCCAATAGCAAGTTGATAACTTTTTGATTACAAATTGATATTTATTTTTAACACAGCGATAAATTTCGAAAACTAATCGATACATTTCTAAAAGAAGTTGACAAATTTTTGATAAAAAACGATAACACGCATATACCAATTCGGTGTGACTCCGATAACAAATATATAACTTTTTGATAACGAGGCGATAACTTTTTTATAGCACATCGATAATTTTTTATAATACAACAAAAAAAATTTAAAACAAATGGACTGTTTCTCGATAAGAAAACTGGTAGCACTACGATAACTTTCGATAATATGACAATATTATATAAAAAAATTAATGCAAGACCCGATAACCTACGAAGAAATTTTAGGTCGAGGTCCTCTTCCAATTTGCTGAATTTTCGATGTTGATTTGCCCAGCGCTTTTACCCAGGATCTTCGGTGTGGCAGGCGGAAGATGCTACCATCACAGCATGGCTGCCGCCAATAACTTTTTGATGCAAATCAATTGGCATAGGACATCGGCGGTTAAGCGCTAATTAATGATAATGAAAATATTCGTATCTATTCCAAATCATCCCAATTGACGAATCAACGATATAGACGCAATTTTATTCGCAAATGATTTCTATCATTTTTTTCGATTATTTCCTTTCTATCGAATCCATTGGGACAAATAAATTTTTGAAAATTGTCCGACTTATGTAATTTTTTTATTATTTTAATGAATTTTAGGGAAAAGACATTGAGGTTTTTTTAAACTCTCAAAAGCACTGCAATTTTGTTGTCGTGTTAACGATGCTTCGCCGCTTTCAATAGGCGAGTGGATCGTTGTCATCAAAGTCCACTAAAAGGAGTCCAAGGAAGCTAACAGTTTCAACAGGGTTAGGCCGTAGGGAAGCTACTTTTAGAGGTTTAGGTTTCACATTACATTTGAAAAGATGGTTAGTGACATGTTGAGACACATCGAATGCAGGACATACATTGCGTATGGCGGGGTTGATTCTGGACAAGTAAGTGTTTAACCTGCTTCAGTATACAGAACGAAGTTGGTTTATAGTGACTCGTGTTGTTGCGAGCTCGGGCTAGCAAAGGTGTTTACCGATTTTGTGTGGATTAAAATACATGGAATGCGTGTGTTTTGTTTGTATGTATGTCACCCTGCCGCCACGCTGTTATATTGTTATTTTTGTTTATCTAACACATTCGTATGTTCATTTCATTCGCTCGTTCACAATAGTGCCCTATTTTTGAATATGCAACACTGTACAACACTATCAATCAGGTCGACAATTACCTAAGCGGTTTCAAACCGCTTGGCCAACTCAACTCGATTACTTTTTATTGTTGCTTTCCATGCAATTCGGTAAGCTAGCTAGTGTTTTAATTGTAATAGTTAGCAAAGAAATACAGCTTATTTTGCGTCACAGTTTAGTTGACTTCCAGGAATCAAAAAGCCCACCAGCGGGTTTAGAAAATTCCCGTTGCAGCTACGCATGTCCTAAGAGGCGACTAATATATCTAAATGATTCAAGGGTTAATGGTGTTTGTTACTGTAACATCGATAGCACTGCCCAAAAACTTGGTGGTGTGTCTATCGTTTCAACAACAACATCAACTACAACAACAATACTCATCAGAGGGCAACCCGTGGCAATTCTAAGTGCAGCATTTTGGCAGGCCTGCAGACTTTTTCAGTAAATTTTTCTTTACCACTGCAATCCATTGCTTTTGCGCGGCCTTTTATAGACGGTCAGAGCAGGAGTTTGCAGATTTGGAAGTTTCTAAGCGTATCCAGATAATTAGTGTGTCGCACTGTTGAATACGCTTATAATGTACGAGCTTTTTAACACATACAATAGCACTATCGCTATCTCCCTTACCCTTGCAAGCACATGTCAAATATTGATCGTGGAGTAAAGATGTTGCAGGGACGAAAAATAGTGCGAAGCAAGCTTCACAAAACCTCTAGTAGGTCACATTCACCACTTACCACAGCAGAATTTGTTAACTATCACTGTCTGTATTTGTTATTTAATAATTATTTGTACACTTTTTATTCAGCTAATGTGTTCAGAATTTTAACTTTTACTCTCTAAAACTCCAATCAGTGTATTTCTGTGCTTAAATTATGTTAAAAATTGTGTTAAAGTTTTTGGTGTGGTGGAAGTGACCTACTAGAATTTTGTTACGCACCGCAGCTTTCCACCGAAATTTGCGCTTGCAACATTTTTACTCTTCGATCAATTTTTGCACATGTCAGCATTACCGTCATTCGTGAAACATTTAGTGCCGCCGGCTTAAGGAATCTTTTATGTAAAAAGTGTAACTCCTATCAGAACCCTTTTCTAATTCATCTCTAAAAAAGGTATCAGAAAATTAAGGCGTTGAAAGTGAGATTAATGGCTTTTTTTGTGAGGATAACATAAGCACTTTAAAAACCTTGTTTAACAAAGCCGTGGTTTCACTTTTTAAAAAACGATTCCCATAATTTACAAACGTCACAATTGTCAATGATTGCAGGGTGACCAAACACCTCATATATTCAAATCGTAAATCATTTATGTAGTGCCATTTCATAGAAGCGACAGAGTTAAATTAGAACAACAAGTCAAATATGAGCTAATTCAGTTCAAGGTGAGAAAATATGATAACAAAAAATTTGCAAAGTATAAACCAGTAGAAGATTTTAGAAGAATTAGAGTCGTAAATTGTTTTTATGGTTTAACCGTTCAAAAGGGACGCTAATATAACAACAATTTAGCTCTAACAATGAAATTTGTTTAATTACTTTTGTTTAAAATCGCCAAAAGTCGAAAGTTGAAGATCATTTGGATCAACCTCAACCTCAATGTGCGAAGCAAAGAGGCAAACATAACCGAAAGCGGGAGTGCTGCTATTGCGCATGTGGGGAGTCGGCTTCTGCTCATTCAATATTCTTTCATTCAATAAGTCTTCTCCTTCTACTCTTTTTTATTATTATTTGCCATTTGCTTATTTACTTGTTTTTTTTTTTAAGCACGTATTATTCAATCTTGCTCTGTTCCTTGTTGCTTCTTCAGCAATCGCTCCATTTTCTCTTCACAGCATGACAACATAAATTTATCATGAGATCACAAAATTCTGACATTGTCCAAAATGATTTATTTACGAAAGTTTAGCTCTTTGTTATTAGCTTTTGCGGTTGTTTTAAAGATTTTTGGTTACCTATGCGTTACACTTTAGCAGTATATATGGGGTATTCCATCCCATTTAGACCAATTTTGAACCCGACCACTTTAGAATTGGCTAAAAGTTTTTCTTCTTTTTCTCGTTTTTCTCGTTTTTCAGAAGTTTTTCAAATTTTTTCATCCAACTCAAAAAAAGTTATGAATTAAAAAAAAACACCGTTTTTGTTTTCAAAATGCTATAACTTTTTCAAAAATTGACCGTTTGGGATCTTTTTTTTAAAAAAAAAATCGTTTTTAAATGTACTTTTCGGAAAAAATTCAAAAAAAATTTTAAAGTTTTTTTTTTGTAATTTTTCAGTTATTCGAGGTTTTTCGAATTTCGTCCTTTTTTTCTCATAAAAAACTTCAATCAACTCTGCAATCATACCCACTAATCCCGGAGTGGGCCGAGAATTTTT
The DNA here is from genome assembly GCF_040869045.1 of Eurosta solidaginis. Taxonomy (NCBI): domain Eukaryota; kingdom Metazoa; phylum Arthropoda; class Insecta; order Diptera; family Tephritidae; genus Eurosta; species Eurosta solidaginis. The sequence continues at coordinate 27,100,813 of NC_090321.1, read as the reverse complement.
TTTTTTTTTTTTATTGAAAAAAAAAAACTTTAAAATTTTCTTTGTATTTTTTTTAAATTTATAGCATTTTGAAAACAAAAACGGTGCTTTTTTTTAATTCATAACTTTTTTTGAGTTGGATGAAAAAATTTGAAAAACGTCTTTCGTAAGCTAGAAAAAGAAGAAAAACTTTCAGCCAATTCTAAAGGGGTCGGGTTCAAAATTGGTTGAATTGGGATGGAACACCCCATATGTACTTTTAGTTGCTTTTTTTTATTATTTTTCGTCGTTTCTTATGAGTTTTAATGTTCTTTTTTTCGGTAAGTTTGGTGTAATTAAAGTATTTTTGAAAAGTTTCGCTATTGTTACAATTCGATTTATACTTGGTTGGTGGTATTAAAATACATTTGTTCCATGATCTTTTCTTGTAAAAGGTTATGGTTAAAAGAGCGTTTATAATTAAAAATTTTAATGAGGTATTTAAGGCGAATCACTTTTGTTTTGTTAAAAGATTAAAAAATTTTGGGAGGATGAAAACTTTATGGGGCTTAAATTATCCTCTCAATAAAGATTGAAAAAAAAAAACAACAAAAAATCTGGGCTTACGGAAAATTTTGCTGAATGAGTCTGTGTGGACTCTTGTGTTATTATTTTATGAGTCGTTATTTTTGACAGTGACACGAGTCCAGCTTTTATCGAAAGTTTGCTTATCACTCATTTGGGACACCAGCGTTTTGTTTTTTTCAGTGTACTGTGTGACTGTGTCAAAAATCGCTTTTTAATTTTTTGGTGGTCACGAGTCACAATACCCTAAGTAGAAATCATTTTTAATTTGTTTTCAATGCCTAATAAATGTCGTGGGCTGAGAGAATAGCAACTTTTCACCGCTTTCTATTCGTAAACGCCCTATCAGGGATAATTTTTCAAAAACACCTATAAAAACGCCCTATATCAATTGGAGAACGCCCTATCTCAGAACTTTTTCATTAAGCGCCTCTCTCTCTCTATATAGCCCTCTCCCACTAACTTTTTTAATCCTTTTCCATATCTCCCTCTCCCTTCTCTCAGCCTCTCCCTCTACACTACTCTCTCCCTTCGAATCTTTGTTCACCTTCTAATTCTCTGTCTCCCTCTCTACAGTTTTCATCACTTATGTATAATTAGCTAACTAACAACCAATTTTCAGGCATGTCAAATAACTCAAAAAAAGTGCCCACCCAGGAGCGGGGATCGTAAGAAACTTAGAACAGCCGTAGGAAAACCATTCAATGAGTGCTACACTACAAAAGTCTGGCAGTCATACGGGGGTGTGCTCAAGCAATATATAAAAGCGGTGCGGGTAGCAAGGCGTCAAGCTTTAGTTTTCTGCTGCTCCTCTCGGTATCCCCGTGACTGCGTAAAATTCTGTCCAATGATCATTACAACGACCACTTTGTAAGAGCAGAGAATGTGGTTGGGACGAATTTGGCAGGGACTCCCTTAACGCACTCATTAATACACAAATTTCAGCGAAACCCTACAGGGTGCACAGGACCTGGCCATTAGAAAAAATAGTTTCTAAAATAAATATATATATCTCTCCAGTTTTCCTTGGTTTTTTCGCCTCGAGTGGTATGATATTATCACGGACCAAATCCAAGGTCACTCTGTTTACGACGTGAGACGTGAAAGGAACAAATGATGTCACCCAAAGATATTTGCAGTAAAGTTCGATAACACCCTCATCTTCAAGGCTTATGCCTCCGAAATTGTACCTAAAGTGAAGATCACAAGTCGCTTGCCGGAAACTCGTGGGGAAAATATGAAAAAAACGCCGATAAGAACTAAAAAGAGTAATGGGCTACGCACCGCCGGTCTGGTCTGGAAAAGGCTGCAGGCCTGACAAAATGCTACACAAACATTTGCTACGAGATGTCTTCTTATGACACTTGAACATTATCTAAATCATGAGGCAAAGGAGCACAAAAAAATGTTGAGCACACAGTTTGTGTTAAAGTTTTACAAACCGGGGTATCCTAGCATATAACTGCTTGATCTAGTGCCGCCTCCAAGAGTTATAGGGAATAATCTCCGTAATAAGATAAGCAAGGAGGCCATAAGCTTAGTCCATATAGAATCGATAAACACCGCGCTCGGTGGACCCGCGCTATCAATATACACCACTGCATAACCAGAAAGCAAATTAACAAGGAAGATATGAGTCGCTCTCGACCAACTTCGTTTTTGGTACTGCATAAACTGAAAGTACGAAAGTATATCCTGCATGCGATGTGCCTACATATTACATTAATCATCTTTGCAATTGAACCTCCGCACGGTGGGGTATTGGATCAGTTTAGCTGGCCAAAAGTTGAGTTTTCAAAATATTCCAACTTTTTTAAATACTCTCCCTGGCGTTTCTATATATCCACTGATTAGCATACATACCCCAAAACCCATCTGCAACATCAACAGAGCTAACCGCGCACATCTAAAGTTGTATAAAAATTGTGTGCAGTTCGATGTTTTTTTGGACTAAAAAGTAATATACCCTTCTAACCTAAATACTTCTTCACTTGTTTAGCCTTAATCAAATCTATTTACATTTTATTTTAGGACTAGTAAATTTGTTTTTAATTCATATTGTAACGAATTTTGGGAAATTCCTCTTATTTGATATCTTCTACTAACGTTCGAATCACCAAATTGTTGAATAAATAACTCCACTATTCAAATGACCTTTTTTAAAGTACTTAACAATAACACTTATACTTCGCAACTGATAGCTTGCTTAAATCAAACTGATCGGTCGTGTCCCAACTGTTGCTGCCTTTATACTGTTTGGTTTACTCGTTAGCAATATGCCTAGGCGGTTCTATTTCTAGAATTTACTAGTTAGTTATCAGCTATATATTACCAGCTATAACTACGTTTATAGCTTCTTATATGCGCGTGTATATGTGAGTGATACTTGCACAAATTATTGCCTACTTTTGGGTGTAACTCAGATATATGCATGTGTGCATACAAGTCACTGCTCAGTATCGACTTAGAAATGATAGTATCCCTTAGGGTTGCTAATATTCGTCACAATATGTCAGATTTTTTGTACCGCATGTTTTATCTGAGTTATTCTACTTGTAATACTATTACTTTTCAATATTAAATTTTTTAAAACCTTTGCAAACAAAAGATATATCTTTTTTTCATGGCATATCATGTCAGTAATTTTTTGGCAATACATTAGCTTATATTTGTTTGAAAGTTTAATAACAAAAACGGCTGCGCATATTAGCGATTTTTTGAGTGGTGATAAATTTTGTAAGAGACTTATACCGTTATTGGCATAAGGTTGCAACCTAGGTGAAAAATCTTAAAATGTATACTATATCGATGTACCAAATTTGATTCATATCGGGCAAGCCGTTTCCTAGATGGTAGTGGCTATACAAAGAAATATAAAAAGGGGGTGAGGCGTGAACCCTAAGTGGCAACTTTACTCAAAAGTGTCAATATAAATGCGGAGTAAAATCCTTTCGTTTGATACCCATATTGACATACATATCTCATGTAATGCCAAAAAACTACCCCGGGTCTCTCCGAAACCGGGGGCTCGATCCAAGTAATTCTGCGCGGAACACCGTGAATTTCCTGTCAAAAATTTCCTTTCATAACAATGAAGTGAGGCAACCACTTTTTTAACAGAAATAACTGCTGTTTTAGTTTTGGCCAGCTAGATTGATCAAATACCCCACCGTGCTACGCTTCTAACAGCAACATAGGTGAAACGACCCACAAATTGTCATCAAAGCTCTCTAACGCGACTGCAAGGAAACTAAAAGTTTCACCAGGTTTGAATCATATACCCATAATGGGTCATCGCACCTATTGAAATAGGCGAAGATCTGTTAAAACAACAACAACAAGGCGGCTTGGGAGGGAAGGGGTTAAGGTCAGCGTTATATTTTATCACGTTCGCAAGCAAACAAGCGTCTTGATTCGTAGAGAGAGACGTCGAAAAGCAGCAAGACGAGCGTCGCGAAAGTTATGCATTGCTCTGTGGGGGATGAGATCGATAAACGGAACACTTTGGTATATAAAGACCACACTAATGTGTATATATGCATTTTCGCTATAACCCTGCAAAAATCGCGAGTACTCCATGCATGCATGAATGGAGTACTCGCTATGGGCCAACCGAGTACTCCAAAATTAACCACAATTCATACAAAAAATATGGTCAAATTAACATTGCGATGTCCTAGGCTGGACCATATACTCCAGCTCCGCATTACATCAGAGTAATCCATGCAGTACCTACAGTCTAATAAACATCGTGTAGTGATTACAATCGTTAAAAACGAGCAATGATCGGCTTACAATGTGTTCGTGTAGAAACATAAGTTGGTCCATTGCTACATTACAGTGGAGTATAATGGTAAGTACTCCAGTGGACCACATGATCCAACGATTTTTGCAGGGAATGACACCAAGCTAGTTCATTTCTAAATGCTCAAAAGAAAAAAAATTGTACATTCAATAAAAACTGCTCCACCCTACAGAACAAAACCACATTTTTTTTTGCTCACCCATATTTTTATCATAGTCCAAATATTCAATGGAGTGACAACATTATCAACATCGTGCTAAAAGCAAAGTAGAGTAAATATAACTTCCCTTTTCTTTTTTGCCATCGTGTCATTAGTGTAGGCGCTAAGTGACTGATGATTTCTTATACATTAGCTATTCATATTAAGGTCAACCCAACACTCGTTGGGATGACGCCTTTAGTAAATATTATTTTGCACAAATATTTTATTTATTATCTTTCTACATATTGTTCTTTTTAATATGACGGTTTACTCTAGTGGCTCACTTGAGTGCCGCTAAGTATATAATTAATGATGCGTTTACACTAAAAAGATAAGAAATATAAATAAAGATATATGAATACTTAAAAATTGCAAGAAGCAAATAAAAGTAAAGAAAGAACAGCAAGTGAGTTCTTATAAGTGACAAGTGTTACTGTTGGCAAGTGTTACTAAAATCAATGGTGGAAGAATGAAATCTTGTCTGTATGACAAGTTCCTCTGATATATGTATGTACAAAGTTGAAAAATTACTCATGTCAGTCCTTGACTCATTTGTGATTTTGTGATTGAAGATTCTGACTCCTTTTTCTTTGTTATTTCAATGGATTCATATAGTATGGATATTAATTTAAAAGCAGTTATTTGGTTGCAGTGGTGCCTTACCTGACAGGCCGCATTTTCATGCATCTTCTCCTGGAACCAATTAATAGTTTGGTCTGTGTTTGTTTACCCAAACTATTTGGTTAGATCAATGAAATTACTGATGTACTTTATTTTTTAATCCCGCCCCTAGGTTGGACCTCATGTTCGCTACGGCTGGGTATTCGCAGAAGAAATTGGTGACTGTCTCCCTACAACCGTCCGCACAATAGCTTCTGTACCTGACGTTGCAGGGGATTCCCATTCTACCCGCGTGTAAGCCAAATGGCCGGCCACCGTGGTGTGATGGTAGCGTGCTCCGCCTACCACACCGTATGCCCTGGGTTCACACCCCGGGCAAAGGAACATCAAAATTTTAGAAATAAGGTTTTTCAATTACAAGAAAATATTTCTAAGCGGGGCCGCCCCTCGGCAGTGTTTGGCAAGCGCCATGAAAAGCTCTTAGGGAAATTTCATCTGCCTTGCAAATGCCGCTCGGAGTCGGCATAAAACATGTAGGTCCCGTCCGACCAATTTGTAGGGAAAAGCAAGAGGAGCACGACGCAAATTGGAAGAGGAGCTCGGCCTTAGATCTCTTCGGAGGCTATCGCGCTTTACATTTATTTTATTTTTAAGCAAAATGGCCAGTGCCCTGTAATAAGGGATGTGTTCACAAATATCTTATTTCTAGACATCTTCAGTAGAGTCTCAGTGTTTTGGTGGTTAGTTAATTTTTCATTACTGTCAACTGTGGCCTGGTACCCAAGTGAGGGTAATAGGCGCAAGGTTTACTGCTTCGCGTAATGCTCTATTACAGCTATCGTCGACCTTAGGGAACGTGTGTTTTGAATCTAGTGCTTTTAGTGCTGCTTGGCTGTTCCGATTATTTAACAGAAAAATGCAGGCCCTTTTATACCTATTATCTCTGCTTTGAAGATATTAGATACGTTTAGAAGACGGATATATATTCGGATTTACGATGTTCGGAGAAAACCCCCGCACCAACACCGCAATCCATTTTAATAATATTAGCTAAAAGAAAATTTATAGCGGAAGTAGTTGTGCAGTTTCGGATGGCTATGGTAAGAAATTTCCAAACTGGTTAACAAAAGTTAACTCTTTCGTATCCGATTTAATCCTTCCTCGAACGCTCAAAGTCACATGTAAATGCGAATATTTCATGTAAATATAAGTCACATCAAACTAAGAGAGCGGCATGTATAGAAGAGGAGGTAATTGAGCAACTTAATAAAAAACAACATGATCGCATTTAGAAAACATAAGAAACAGTAAAAATTTAATCGACTAACGGCTTAGCGCCAGTAGATCAAAGAAAAGCGCCCAAAGTGCAATATTCAGCTGAAATTCACAGATCCAAGGCAGTTGTATGTACGATCGACCGAGTTCACATCAAAAATACAAGCAGATAATAACAATGCAAAGCAATCAGAAGGTACATGATACTAAATATGCTAAAAACAACAACAAACAAGTAAGGAAGGTTAAGTTCGGGTGTAACCGTACATTACATACTCAGTTGAGAGCTATGGTGACAACATAAGGGAAAATAACCATGTAGGAAAATGAACCGAGGGAAAACCTGGAATATGTTTGTATGACATGTGTATCAAATGAAAGGCATTAAAGAGTATTTTATGAGGGAGTGGGCCATAGTTCTATAGGTGGACGCCATTTAGGGATATAGCCATAAAGGTGGATCAGGGTTGACTCTAGAATGCGTTTGTACGATATGGGTATCAAATGAAAGGTGTTAATGAGTATTTTAAAAGGGAGTAATCCTTAGTTCCATAGGTGGACGCCGTTTCGAGATATCGCCAAAAAGGTGGACCAGGGGTGACTCTAGAATGTGTTTGTACGATATGGGTATCAAATTATAGGTATTAATGAGGGTTTTAAAAGGGAGTGGTGGTTGTTGTATAGGTGGTCGCCTTTTCGAGATATCGCCATAAAGGTGGACCAGGGGTGACTCTAGAATGCGTTTGTACGATATGGGTATCAAATGAAAGGTGTTAATGAGTATTTTAAAAGGGAGTAATCCTTAGTTCCATAGGTGGACGCCGTTTCGAGATATCGCCATAAAGGTGGACCAGGGTGACCCTAGAATTTGTTTGTTCAATATGGGCATCAAACGAATGGTGTTAATGAGTATTTTAAAAGGGAGTGGGCCTTAGTTCTATAGGTGGATGCCGTTTCGAAATATCGCCATAAAGGTGGACCAGGGGTGACTCTAGAATGTGTTTGTACGGTATGGGTATCAAATTAAAGGTATTAATGAGGGTTTTAAAAGGGAGTGGTGGTTGTTGCATAGGTGGTCGCCTTTTCGAGATATCGCCATAAAGGTGGACCAGGGGTGACTCTAGAATGCGTTTGTAAGATATGGGTATCAAATGAAAGGTGTTAATGAGTATTTTAAAAGGGAGTAATCCTTAGTTCCATAGGTGGACGCCGTTTCGAGATATCGCCATAAAGGTGGACCAGGGGTGACCCTAGAATTTGTTTGTACAATATGGGTATCAAAAGAAAGGTGTCAATGAGTATTTTAAAAGGGAGTGGGCCTTAGTTCTATAGGTGTACGCCTTTTCGAGGTATCGCAATAAAAGTGGACCAGGGGTGACTCTAGACTTTGTTTGTACGATATGGGTATCAAATGAAAGGTGTTAATGAGTATTTTTAAAAGGCCTTCGTTCTATAGGTGTTCGCCTTTTCGAGATATCGCCATAAAGGTGGACCAGGGGTGACTTTAGAATATGTTTGTACGATATGGGTATCAAATGAAAGGTTTTAATGAGTATTTTAAAAGGGCGTGGGACTTAGTTCTATAGGTGGACGCCTTTTCGAGATATCGCCATAAAGGTGGACCAGGGTGAATCTAGAATAAGTTTGTACGATATGGGTATCAAATTAAAGGTATTAATGAGAGTTTTAAAAGTGAGTGGTGGTAGTTGTATATGTGAAGGCATTTTCCAGATATCGACCAAAATGTGGACCAGGGTGACCCAAAACATCATCTGTTGGATACCGCTAATTTATTTATATATGTAGTACCTGCCAAGATTTTAAGGGTTTTTTATTTCGCCCTGCAGAACTTTTTCATTTTCTTCTACTTAATATGGTAGGTGTCACAACCATTTTATAAAGTTTTTTCTAAAGTTATATTTCGCGTCAATAAAACAATCCAATTGCCTTACCATGTTTCATCCCTTTTTTCGTATTTGGTATAGAATTATGGCATTTTTTTCATTTTTCGTAATTTTCGATATCGAAAAAGTGGACGTGGTCATAGTCGGATTTCGTTCATTTTTCATGCCAAGATAAAGTGAGTTCAGATAAGTACGTGAACTGAGTTTAGTAAAGATATATCGATTTTTGCTCAAGTTATCGTGTTAACGGCCATGCGGAAGGACAGACGGACGGCTGTGTATAAAAACTGGGCGTGACATCAACCGATTTCGCCCATTTTCACAGAAAACAGTTAACGCCATAAAATATATGCCCCTACCAAATTTCAAAAGGAGTGGTAATTTGTTGTTTGATTTATGGCGTTAAAAGTATCCTAGACAAATTAAATGAAAAAGCGCGGAGCCACGCCCATTTCTAAATTTTCTTTTATTTTTGTATTTTTTTGCACCATATCATTACTGGAGTTGAATCTTGACATAATTTACTTATATACTGTAAAGATATTAAATTTTTTGTTAAAATTTTACTTTAAAAAAAATTTTTTTTAAAAGTGGGCGTGGTCCTTCTCCGATTTTGCTAATTTGTATTAGGCGTACATATAGTAATAGGAGTAACATCCCTGCCAAATTTCATCATGATATCTTCAACGACTGACAAATTAAAGCTCGCAAAATTTTAAATTACCTTCTTTTAAAAGTGGGCGGTGCCACGCCCATTGTCCAAAATTTTACTAATTTTATATTCTGCGTCATAAATTCAACTCATTTACCAAGTTTCGTCGCTTTATCTGTATTTGGTAATGAATTATCGCACTTTTTCGTTTTTTCGAAATTTTCGATATCGAAAAAGTGGGCGTGGTTATATTCCGATATCGTTCATTTTAAATAGCGATCTGAGATGAGTGCTCGGGAACCTACATACCAAATTTCATCAAGATACCTCAAAATTTACTCAAGTTATCGTGTTAACGGACGGACGGACGGACGAACGGACGGACATGGCTCAATCAAATTTTTTTTCGATCCTGATTATTTTGATATATGGAAGTCTATATCTATCTCGATTCCTTTATATATGTACAACCAACCGTTATCCAATCAAACTTAATATACTCTGTGAGCTCTGCTCAACTGAGTATAAAAACGACAAATAGCATGCGCAACACATGTTTAAAACAAAAACACAAAAACAACAACAAAAAGTATTGTAAAGTAAAAAATCAGCATATTTTTGTTGAAATTTGTATGTTAAGTAATAAAGTTGCAAACCCAAATAGTTGTATGCTCATATGCACGTAATCTAGGTTTATGTGTGTGTGTGTATATATGTGCATATTTTTATATGTAGATTGTGGGAATTACATGTATCGCTATATTAAAGTTTCATTTCATTCAAAATGCAAATGATGCGACGGGTTGCAGCGGCATAGCGCTCTGATCTTTTTTTGTTTGCTACTTGGTTTCCAAACGTGGCACATTTGAGATTTATTTGAGGAACGTGTGGCAGGCAATCAGGCCAACATGCACATACACACACACACATAGACATATTTTTAATAAGTGCGTTTGCATGGGAAAGCAAAAAAAAATGTAGTGCAATCGACGGAAATGCTAATGCAAGCGTATCGTTACGCTGTTATATGATGATGAAGGAAAAAATATCATTAACAAGTAACAACAACAACAACATTAATTATACCACAAACCATTGATACCATTACTTTTCATCCAGTTCCGCTGCACTCATTCGTAATTAACAGCAATTTAACACAAAATTTATTTCTCCATCGACAATTTCATTAAAACGCACTCATGAGGCCTACAAACTATGTACGTAGGTATGTGTGTGAGGATGTGCTTAAGTAACTTTTGCTTTTATTTACATATTTGTACATATATATATGTATGCACTTAAGTGAAAATCGAAATTTGTACGAAAATCACGCGTCTAATTGCTGATTTCACTTTGACTGTCACTGCGTTGACGCGTTTTGTGAATTGTGAATGATGAATCCTTCATTTACTTAAAGTTTTTTAAATGTATTTAAAAATATGTACGTTTGTTACATACATATGTAATGGTTTTAGTTACTTACGTAATTACTTAACTTCATCAAAGGAATAAGTAAGGCAGGCTAAGTTCGGGTGCAATCGAACATTACATAATCAGCTGAGAGCTATGGAGACAAAATAAGGGAAAATCACCATGTAGGAAAATGAATCTAGGGTAACCCTGGAATGTGTTTGTATGACACGGGTATCGAATGGAAGGTATTAAAGAGTATTTTAAGAGGGAGTAGGCCATAGTTCTTTTGGTGGACGCCATTTAGGAATATCGCCATAAAGGTGGACCAGGGCTGACTCTAGAATTTGTTTGTACGATATGGGTATCAAATGAAAGGTGTTAATGAGTATTTTAAAAGGGAGTGGTGGCAGTTGTATATGAGAAGGCGTTTTCGAGATATTGACCAAAATGTGCACCAGGGTGACTTAGAACATCATCTGTCGTGTACCGCTAATTTATTTATATATGTAATACCACGAACAGTATTACAGCCAAGATTCCAGGAGCTTTTGATTTCGCCCTGATGAACTTTTTCATTTTCTTCTACTTAATATGGTAGGTGTCACACCCATTTTGCAAATCTGTTTTCTAAGGTTATATTTTGCGTCATAAACCAATCCAATTACCATGTTACATCACTTTTTTCGTATTTGGTATAGAATTATGGTTTTTTTTTTTAATTTTTCGTTTTTTTTTAATATGGAAAAAGTGTGCGTGGTCATAGTCGGATTTCGGCCATTTTTTACACAAATACAAAGTGAGTTCAGATAAGTACGTGAACTGAGTTGTGTAAAGATATATTGATTTTTGCTCCAGTTATCGTGTTGACGGCCGAGCGGAAGGACAGACGGTCGACTGCGTATAAAAACTGGGCGTGGCTTCAACCGTGTTCGCCCTTTTTCACAGAAAACTGTTATCGTCCTAGAATCTATGCCCCTATTAAATTTCACAAGGATTGGTAAATTTTTGTTCGACTTATGGCATTAAAATTATCCTAGACAATTTAAATGAAAAAGGGCGGAACCACGCCCATTTTGAAATTTTTGTATTTTATTGCACCATATCATTACTGGGGTCGAATGTTGATATAATTTACTTATATACTGTAAAGATATTAAATTTTTTGTTAAAATTTGACTTAAAAACAATTTTTATTTAAGTGAACGTGGTCGTTCTCCGATTTTGCTAATTTGTATTAAGAATACATATAGTAATAGGAGTAACGTTTCTGCCAAATTTCATCATGATATCTTCAACGACTGCCAAATTACAGCTTGCAAAACTTTTAAATTACCTTATTTTAAAAGTGGGCGGTACCACGCCCATTGTCCAAAATTTTACTAATTTTCCATTATGCGTCATAAGGTGAACTCACCTACCAAGTATCATCGCTTTGTCCGTATTTGTTAATGAATTATCGCACTTTTTCAGTTTTTCGAAATTTTCGATATCGAAAAAGTGGGCGTGGTTATAGTCCGATATCGTTCATTTTAAATAGCGATCTGAGATGAGTGCCCATGAACCTACATACCAAATTTCATCAAGATACCTCAAAATTTACTCAAGTTATCATGTTAACGGACAGACGGACGAACGGACATGGCTCAATCAAATTTTTTTTCGATCCTGATGATTTTGATATATGGAAGTCTATATCTATCTCGATTCCTTTATACCTGTACAACCAACCGTCATCCAATCAAAATTAATGTACTCTGTGAGCTCTGCTCAACTGAGAATAAAAAGCATAAATAAGGCATGACGCGGCTGAATGCGCTTGTAACAATTCAACCATCGTAGGAGTGCGGGTTCAAATCCCACTCCCGGGAGAAAAGGCTTCGAAGAGATTTAATTATTAAATAAATTATAAATTAAAAAAATTGCTAAAAATAAATGTTTTCATACATTTAAAGCAATAAGGGTAATCCCCGCTTAAAACTCATATAAATTATTTTTATTTCTTTGATTTATTATATCAAAAACTGGTAACTTTTGATGTGTAAACATCACATCTGATGGTATGACAAAATCTAAAATGCAAGCGTAAGCTTTGCCTTTGGTATGCTGTATACGATGTATACAGCATACGATGGCTGACGGACATGGGGCTAGAGATGGCTAGCAAGAAGACAAAAGTGGTTTTGGTGAGGTGAAAGAGGACTGTGGATGAGTTCGTCCTTACCATAGGAGATTATCAAATAAAATCAAAGCCTTTCTTGAAATATCTAGAAGTAATCATTGACTCAAAACTAACTTTTAAGGAGCACTTCAGGGCGGTTGGGGAGAAAGTTTCTAGAGATAGTGGAGCCCTAACGCGAATAATGCCCAACATCCGCTAGGCGGAGCTACACGTCAGCTATTATCCAATGTAATCAACTCGATAATATTATAAGCAGCAACAGTATGGCGCGGATCTAAAATGGTCCACCAAAAGATATACTAAGTAGCAGCCTACTGTATTACTGCTATACGAGTGGCATGTGCGTATTGAAGGGTGTCCTACCACGCCATCCATGTTTTATGCAGAAAAATCACAGTAGATCTACTCTCAGGTGAAATGGCCGATCTGTATGGCATTGGAATCAGCCGCCCATCTGAAGATGCTAAGAAAAGCGGAAGGTCACGAACAATAGTTAGGTGGAAAGAACGCTGGGAAGAATCGAGAAAAGGGCGCTGGACCTTCATGCTAGTTCGGAATGGTACGAGTGAAAATACGGCGAACTAAGTTACCACCTCACACAGATATTGAGCGGGCACGGCGGCTACAAGGAATATCTACATTAGCGTGGGATAAAGGGGAATCCTTTCTGTCCACACTGTCCCTTCGAATTGGAAAGAGCAGAACATGTAATGTTTCACTGCCCTCGTTTTCACGGCGAAAGACTATCTGTACTCAGAATTTTTGAAGAGGAGCCTTCTGTTAGAAATTTAACTCCCCGAATGTGTGGACAAAGAAATTGTTGGACTGCTGTGAGCAAGATGTCCTTTATAGTTATGACGAAATTGATGCATGCTGAAAGGCAGCGCAGAGCAATGCGACTAAATCGCCTTTCCCCCTCGTGACGTTATGCCTAACAGGATTAACCTGGTTTCTTTGGACCACTTGAGGGTAGTGCACTACCCCAACGTCCAATAAAAAAAATACAGAGTATCAACGTAATTGTAGGCATTACACTCTAGCGTTAAGTGGCAACAATGTAGCCTGAAACAAACCCGGACGGCATGTTATCAATTTGTTAACGAAGTGCTAACGGGTTGTTATCGGTTTATCGTCGACGTGGTATAGGAGTGTTACTCATTCCTTATTGACGAGTAATCGGCTTGTTATCGCAGTGTTATTAGCTAAATAACGAAAGCAAAGATTATATTTGTGTTGCCGATTTTTGCTGACGAATTATCGTTTTGTTATCGATTATTTATCGAAAATATCGATTCGATTGACAGCCAAGCAGCCATTAAGGCAATAAGCTCACATAGCGTAGCATCTAAAAATGTCTTAGAGTACAAGCAATCCCTGGAAAGGATCGCGAGAGGGAGAAGCATACATCTATATTAAATGTGAATAGATGGGAATGAAAAAGCAGTTGAGCTAGCTAAAAAGCGCATATTTTTCAAAGCTGGCTCTGTAGATGTCCCAATTAGATTGGGCGAGATTAAGTGAAGGCAAGACTTGCACATGATTGACTAAGCCAAAAAGCGGTGGACACAAGCGCGGGACTGTAAAGTGTCGGAGATAATGTGTAGGTCATATAACCTATCATTAAAAAGAGAGGACTTTAGACTTATGACAGGTATTCTGACTTTACACTGCCTTTTGGTGTTACAACCATTTAAATTAGGCTTGACCAATAGCTGATGTAGGAAGTGCAGGTTATGGTTTTTGATAGGGGTTTTCAGCTTGGTCGTTCAACAAACTGCTGGTAACACTCACAGACCGGCAAGTTTAACCAAATTTAATATTTCGATAATTAGTCGAAATGTTATCAAAAAAGTTATCGATATGCTTTCCAAAAAATATCGATTTTAATCTTAGGGCTACTAATTCCTGCTAACGGTTTAAACGGTTGTGGCCGCACAAACGGGCGCGCTAGTCACTTCTTCGTTGGATTAGCCTGCGTCAATTGATCTGACGAAGAAATTTAAATCGTTTTTAACCAGGTCCTTTCAACGGAGCGGGGCCGCTCTCTTCCTCTGCTTTCATAGGCGAGCTCTGATAAAAATACTTATTCATCTTGCATACGCATTATAATTCCCAGCCACCTTTATCGCTGTTTTTTAATTCGCTGGACTATGTTGATGTTGCCTGCGTAAAGCTTGTACAGCTCATCATTAAATCTTCTTCAATAATCCCTGACTCCAACGCTTAGAGGTCCGTAAATCTTTCGAAGAACTTTTCTCTCGAACACCACGAGCCGTCTCATATGTAGTTATCATGGTTCATGCTTCTTCACCATATAGCAGCACGAATACGACTGGTGAATTCTAGAGCATAATTCTCGTTTGCCGAGAGAGGCTTTTTCTTTTCAAGCTGATGTTGGTGTATGTGTTAAGAGAGGTTCCTAAATAAGCGAAGTATTTTACTATTTCGAAACTATAGTGACGGGATTGCCAAGGCCCAAGGTCGACTCTATGCTCAATGACAGCAGGTACTTCGCTTTGACCTCATTCATTATCAAACTCATCTTGTCTGCTTCTTTTTTCATTTTGGAGTGAGCAGAACTTACGGCGCTAGTGCTCAGGCTGATGATGTCAATGTCATCAGCATTAACCAGTTATTGCGCGCTTTTATGTTCCAGAGCTGTTAAGTTCTACAGCTTGTAACATTTTCTTTAACATCAAATTAAAGAAATCGCACGATAGGGGGCAACCTGTCTGAAACATCATTCTTCCTAACTTTAGCTGAACTGATGGTGTTACTCAAGCTCCTTTTCGTAGGCGTTTCGAAGGCGGCTTGAAATCGACGACCGGGTATCTGGAGCTCTGCTATAAACCATACCTTGGTGGCATGCAAGTAATCGCACAAATCATAAACCATCGCCCGCAGTGGACAGTTGAAGTAGTCATATTCAGAGAACTAACTGCTTCAGGCTGAATAACACAACACACATACATTCACATAAACGTGTCACCGAGTCAATCAAAAACAAACAAATACAACTTAAGCACCGTATATTCGGCAAAGGTGTTGACTAATTGCACTGCTACACACACACTCACATACTTCACACACTGCATACAGCATATCGTCAAGTGGATACGTATGCACTTGAATAGCTTCACGCATACACTTCAATATACTCAAAACATAACTTCATACTTGCCCATGCACACCCTAAACTCAATTTCGGGCACAGTGTAAACGGCGCAAATCAAAAAGAAACACAATGCCTCACACATACTTACTCATACATTAAATGAATGTCCGCCGCAACATTTCCGGTTTCCTTTAGGGTTTTTAAAATACAATGCATGGCATGTATGCATATTGTCAGATTGACGACAAATTTCTTAATTATGCATTGATTTGTTTTGATTCTAGTATGCAATTGTCGCTCTATATATGTGCATGCATGTATGTATGTATGTTTGTACTTGCCACACTTTGCAATACAAATGAAGTTGTAAGTTGCATGTGTGCAACGTGCAAGCTGTAAAGCATTTTGAACTTGTAATTATGTGAGTGTGTTTGTGCATGTTTTTTGTGTGTTTGCATGCCTCAATGGGTCCTGTTTTTTCCAGTTCATCAAACTTCTTTCAGTCGATGGGACATGTACGTAATGAGAAATTTTAAAATGTGCGTGCATCAAGTGCTCCTTGTTTGCTTGTTGAATTGCCATTGTCATTTGCGGAGTTTTGTTTAGAGTTTTTGTTTCACAATGATCCAATTTTGCATTGACAAAGTTTTGACTCATGGAGCTCATTTGCTCAATATTTTTTTTTTTTTGTTTTTTTTTTTTTTCATTGAATTAAGTATGCAACTCCCTTCAAATTTTCGTTCTTACAAACCAAGCTATGGTATAGGTTGCTGTAAAATTCAAAGAATGTGGAATGCATTGCAAAGATTGCAGGGGTTGTTGGAAAATTGTTTTTTTTTTTGTTAACGTGGGTACAAATTCACTTCGAAAGCTTTTACATTTCGTTGTGCAAAGGAGATATTTTAAATGTACTCTTCACTAACGCACTAAAATATACAAAAACAAGTAACGGTGTCTAAGTTCGGGTGTAACCGAACATTATATAGTCAGCGTGAGCTTCAATTTTACATTTCATTTCAGATAAATTACTTTTCTACATAACACGTGGCAGCGCCCGTTTAAAAAAAATTTCTCCCCATTTCCTCTTAAAATAAAACTTGATAAGTGAAATATCATTGATTCAAAACTATTTTTCAGGAATGGAAAATAATAATTATTTTTTTTGTCGGAGTCAAAAAAGTCCTGGTCAAAAAATTGTCCTCGGTGAAAATGTTTGAGTTCCCAGGTATCCCTATAGCAATATCATGTCGAAACATGCATTCTTTTTATTTTTCGAACTTTTTCCATAAAAGTCCACATATAAAAGTAAAATCTGTATTTTTATTTTTTAAGTCCGATAGAACTAGTTAAACTCGGACTTTTAAAAATAAAAGTCCGGAAATAAAAGTTAAATCAAAACTTATATTTTTTAAGGCCGAAAAAAAGTCCCGCTTGATAACAAAGAAACGGTTTATCTGAATTAAAAAAAAAAATTATTTCGGATAAGCTGTTTCTTTGATATCAAGCGGGACTTTTATTTCGGCCTTAAAAAATAAAAATCTTGATTTAACTTTTATTTCGGGACTTTTATTTTTAAAAGTCCGAGTTTAACTAGTTCTATCGGACTTAAAAAATAAAAATTCGAAAATAATTTTTATCTTGATCCAAATATATTTAAAGTCCAAAATTAAGAGTTTTGCAAGGACTTATATTATAAAAGAAATAACAGTTTCAGCCCCTGCTATTTTTTGCTAAGTTATAGCTTATTATTCTAGTCTACGACCCTTTTAAACTTGTTTTATATCTAAGTTGCCGTGGTCTTTAACCGATCCCGTTCATTTTTACTAGAAATATTTTCTGCTATAAGGAAAATATGTGTACACAATTTCATGGCAATATGTTAATTTTTCTTCGATAAAATTGCTTAGTCATAAAAGGTGCGGTGCCACACCCATTTTCAAAAATTTTAGTGTTTTCCCATTTAATGGTATAATTCAATTTAGAAAGTAAAATTCTATTGATACAAAGCTCTTTTTCGCTAAGATATAGCGTACTATTTTCGTCTACGATCCCTTTAAAAATCTTTTATATAAAAGTGGGCGTGGTCTTTAACCGATCTCGTCCATTTTTTCTAGAAATATTTCTTGCTATGGGTAAAATTTGTGTACCCATTTTTTTACGATCCGTTAATTTTTCTCCGAGTTATGGCTCTGAAAACATAGAAAAATGCTTAGTCATAAAAGGGGCGGTGCCACTCCCATTTTTTAAATTGTGAAGTTTTTCCTATTTATTGTTATAAATCCACTTGGGAAATGAAATACCATTGATATAAAGCTCTTTTTTGCAAAGATATAGCTTATTTTATTCGTCCACGACCCTTTTAAAAATCTTTTATATAAATGGGGGCGTGGTCTTTAACCGATGTCGTTAATTTTTCTTCAAAGCATTCCTTATAGTAAGGACAACCTCTCTGCCGAATTTTGTTACGAACGGACGGACGGACGGACATGGCTCAATCAAATTTTTTTCGATACTGATGGTTTTGATATAGAAAGTCTATATCTATCTCGATTCCTTTATACTGGTACAACCAACCGTTATCCAATCAAAGTTAATATACTCTGCCTGCAAGACACTGCAGCGATCTGGCAGCCTGCAGGATCTACTTATTTCTGTATCGACATAGGAAACCGCGGACCAGTTCCGTTAATTTGGAACCATCGGTTTACACGTGTATTGTGCACCCCAGCGGATTAGGGAGCTTAAAATATATCCGCGGTAGATATTCCAATCTTAAAAGGCGACTAAAATACCAGGTTGACCCTTTCAAGGGGTTGCCAGCGCAATATATAGCTTTTCCAACCCAATGGCCAACCTCACCTACCCGTGGCGAATCATGTTTCTTTAACAGCCGAATCCTTGGTGACGCCATGATCTTTATGGATATAGGGGGTGGGAGGGCGATATGGCCTAGAAGGTTTCATGTGGTCATACCAAATCGTTCCCGAGATGGACGGGCTAGTTACCATAATAGTGCTTGTTACCGAAATGTAACAGATCTGCATCCGGCCAAGGAACATCTACATCGGTAACACTCCCCAAAGCCTTTGCTGCATACCAACTCAAGTTTTTTGGTAAACGTCTTGTTTTGAGTGGCTGTCCACCAAACTAGGACCCCTTTGTAAAATATGGGCTTGATAATTTCCATAAATACGCAATGTGAGATTTTGGTTGATAGGCCTGATGTGCAACCTACGAGCTTCTTACATGCATACAGTTCCACGGAGGCTTTCTTCGCTCTCTCTCTTCCACATGGGGTTTCCATAAGAACTTACTATCTAGTACAACTCTTAGATATTTTTTGCTGTAGAGTTATCCCTCCAAGTTAATGCTTAGTCCAATTAAGGACCTTATATTTTTCTACTTCTATTGCTCTGGCATGTGCATCCCGAAGCGAAGTCCTTAAGTCCTTTGCATAGATCGTATTAATATCGTTAAACTTCGATTTTTCTCACTACGTATTACTACTATTCATATAAAAAAAGTCAAAATGAACCACAAATAATATTAGATTACCAATTATTAATTTAATTGCGGAATTTATTATACTTGATTTATTCGATATATAAATTCAGCTCAATTATGCAGAAAATTAACAAAATTCCTGTGGCAACTAAAATCAATAAAATTAATTTACTGTGATTTCCCATTGAGATGAATACGAGCATATACGAATAATAAAGATTTGCCCAATTTGTCTGTTGCATTGAATTGTTGTTCTTAATTAAGATTCACGTATGTATGCATGTTTGTTTGTTTGACCTCACAAATTCGCTTATGACTGAGATTATTGCATATATTTTGTGGTCAAGCATGAGAAAATATATCTTAAACAATTTAAAATCTGCAAAGCTATTTAATACCTTAAATGACATGAAGGGTTGACTGAGCCCACGAACGATATTGCAAGATATTTTTAAGCACACATCATCTTGGCATACACAAATTTAGAACGACATAACAAGTTAAATATATTATACAAGTTGTTCAATTTAGTGATTAGTACTTTACTCAGGTTATCAAATCATAACGTAAAACAATTCGTAATCATTAAACGAACATTAGTCAAAAACCAGTATATATATAAAATAAACAAATTAAACAAAACTAAGAAACATTGACGATATTCTGAAACATTCACAATATCGTATGAAACGTTAATTTAATATATCTTTAATAAATAACTACTGTAGCGAATCAAATGAAGTTCTCGATAATTCTGCGCGCTCTCCTATCGTTCGAATCACTAAACTGTCTAATAAATATACTTAAATGTTCTGTTAATAAAATGCTCTTTATTTCCAGCACTACTCTGGTAGTAGAACGGCTTAACTGAAATTATACGCGTACTTCATTTAAAATGCTTTAAAATCAAACAGACTAATAAGACTGCGCCGATTTTTTATCTCTCAGCTCCTCCCCCAGGATCAAGACTTTCACGAACAGCCTTCTCGATAAGTTGCTTATTTACTTTTCTCATCTGCTGCATCTCATATTAGCTGTTGTCTTCTATGTTTATGTGTGAGTAATGCTATCGATACTCTTAGCTGCTGTGTTCACGTGTGCTGTTTTTCCATCCACTTAATTTGCTGCTGTGGTTGTATAGCATTAACTTACTAGCGGCATAGTGACCTTTCCAAACTGCTAATGTTTGTCACACTACTGACAAAAAATTCACCATATGTGTGCACTTAACGGTTAACTCTCTAGATTCTGAAAAAAATTATAATTTGCCTCAATCCTTCCTATAAATATCTCCCACTGATACTACTATGTTTATTCCTTCCAAGTATTTTTCTTTTTTTGCTATTATTGAAATCGCAATTTATTCATTTACGGTCATTAAACAACTTGTCGTGGTGACCCAAATTAAAGTGGTCGATATGCGTACGTTCATTCAGTGAAATCTATAAGCTACTCTTTCGCGATTTTTGTACAATACTACAAAGCATTAAAGTACTCATATGATTTGTGTTCGCACGAGTATATCACATATTTGAACGGTTAGTTATACACTTATATGTATGAGCTAGTTAAGCCAAGTACATGTGTGTGGTCTGCTGAAAGTTCTCACGAAGCAATCTGGATATGTGCAAGATTTATATAGCAAAGACATATAAATCATTTTATTTGCATAAGGTATAAGCGATAAAACGGGAGGAAGATTTTTTATTGTGGATGCATTCAAAAATTAATTCGAAATTAATAATATTGGACACGAAATATCAGACATACAATTGCTGCTCTTGTTATTTATTTAAAAAAGAAAAATATGTAAATAATATAACTTCTTCAATCGTCACAGAAAGTTCGAATTAATTCGTTTTAATATGCAGTGTTGTATCATAATAATAATAGTGATTTCGAGCGATATAATCCCATGATGATTAAAGTCTCTTCTCCTCATGGTAAGGCATCATATGATCCTTAAACCGGTCTTTTGGAAGTAGTTTTCAAAAAAATCACTGGAATGTAATGACTAGAAAATTATGGGTAGAAGTTTTTGGATAAAAAAACTATGTGAAATACATATGATCTAAGCCACTAAAAATTTTTGATATCACGCCACGCAAACTGAGAGCGTCTTTAATTTTGCGGAGCCTACAGTTTTAATGCCGGCTACAAAGGACATTCACTACATCCAAGTTTTTATATCGGATAAAAACATCGCTTGATTTTAAGTCATAATATTCAAAGTCACACGATAAAAGTGTGTATTGTCTATCAAGCGTTCTAATGATAGGAAATTTTATGAAAATCACCGCCACCCAGTAGTTCGAAATTTGTAATGTGGATGTGTTTTGATAAGAAATTATTTGACATGAAGGAAATCATATGATAAAGAGACAAGTTAGATGATATATAACATCATATGACAATATAATATCATATGATATAACGACGCGACTTCACACTACGTAGGCCACCGAGTCTATTTGATAGTATCATAAAACTAGGGAAAAAACATTATATCATATGATATAATGGTGTGATATAACAGTAAAGAGTAAATTTATAATGCTTTAAGGTCTTATATAGATCATATCTTTTGCTATAAAGAAAAAAACTGAAAATATTAAAATTAAAAAAAACTTCTGGTAGTATCATATGATAAATACAAGTTAGATGATGGTAAAATATTTACCTAAAGCTACAATCTTCTTGAATCATCCAATAGAGGATCACTTAATTTGAGATTATAAAATTAATACCATCGAAATGAAGACATAAAATCGTACGATACAATTGCATATATAGTATAAAATCATATGATAAAACGATGCGACATTTAAGAACGAAGCATGTAATAAAGCTATCATAGTAAGCGGGATATTTGAGAAAAAGTGATATTTGTGAATTTTGACCTTGATTACCTAACAGTGAGCAGTTGGCCTACGCTGGTAGGTATGTACACATTCAAAGTACACACTAGCACTGCACTTTGCCATCTTTCACTATCAGATTTCACTAAAACTACTTGTGTACCAAATATTTGACTAGTCTCAAATTGCTTTACTTCACTTGCAGGTACATCAAGTTAAATGATGATATCTTTCCATCATCGCACTAACATGCATACTCGGATATTTCACTGCTTAAATTATAAAAAGTACGTTGAGGATTAATAATTTCACTTTCAAATGTCTGCCACTACGTCTGTCATGCCATATGCTCACGTGCACTCTCAACTCCATTCCGGCATTTTGTGCACAAAGGCGCTTGCCGCTGCCTCCACAAAAAGCTGAATCCTCCTTTTTTTACTAGTTGTAGCTGCCACTTAAAAAACACAATTTGACCGCTTATCGCAGTGATTAATCGTTGGAAACACGCTAGCCAAATGACTAGCACAACAATAAAATCCACAAATGCTCCCGCGCTACAAAATAGATAACCGAAATAAATATATACAACAAATTAAAAAAATTTACCACATAAAATATTTAATGGAATGCAATACCACTAATGAACAGCTAAAAGCATCTAAGACATTTATTGACATCACATGCACAACGTAGTCTTAGTGATGGCAACAACAGTGACATGCATTGCATGTAGGCAAACTTTTATTTTTTTTATTGTGATTAATTGCACCTAACTTTACGACATTTGCATTGACGTCGAAAAAATGTATGTATGCGGGTAAACAAAAACCTACTACTACTCTACCCTACTAAAAAAAAAACTGGGTTATCTCGAGAGCTCAACTGAATTTTGGCCTCAGCAGTTCAGTGTTCTTCGGTTTCTGCAAAGAAACCTTTTCGTGTGATCTATTACTTACTTTACTTTCGGGCTATACTGGGTAATTTTCTGAAAAATGTGTGACTATTCCAAATACGTCAAAATACTCTACTTTCGCTAACGCCCGCGCACTTCTCAGGCGTCCTAGGGCAACCAAAAGAACAAACCTAATATTTGGTCAATAACTAAGAAAACCAATGAATGCTGATAGCTGATTTGTATAATTCAAGTACAGAAATTTATTTTCTTATCTTTGAAACTCTCATTTTTTAAAAGCATGTATTGTTTGTTAAAAGAATTAGTTAATTTGTAAGCGGAAGTTTTTGTTCAAAGCAGTGCCTATGTATGTACATTAACCTGGGTCAATTTGTATGGACGAAAGTGAACTGATATCGCGCCATCGAATTTTCGGTAGGATTTGGACTCTGGAAAAAAAGTTCCACTACGCATACCCAAAAAAATAATTTTAGAGTCTGCCTCATGAAAAAACCTTAATAATCAAAAAAAAAACACCAAAAAAATTCGCAGTGGAATTTTTTTTCCTGAACCCAAATCCTATCGAAAAATCGATGGCGCGATATCGGTTAATAAATCAACCTAGTCTAATGTACATACATATATGCTTTCTTTTATTTATTTTCCGCCAACATTGATTTCACTTTTAATTTCACTTTTTTCTTATGTGTTGAATTTTTATTGGCTGCCACAAATGTGATAAAAACAAGAAAAAAGTGAAGAGTTTGACCCTTTTCATGAACAACATTGATTAGCAAGATCTATTTTAACGCGAAAGACAAAAAAGAAAACTCTATATACTGCAGCTTAAAACCTTTTCCAGCCAAATTGATGAGATTTCAAAAGCTATTGCATTGATTGATTGCTACTAAACATGAAATAAAAAATGAAGCTAATTTAATTTCATTGCAATTTGATTTTTGGATTCTGCAAAACCCTCACGAAAAATTAACACTTACACACAAAAAAATTTAATGTAGTGTTTACACTTTTCGGAGTAATATTGAAACTTGTGAACAGCAAGCCGCGGTGGTGTGTTGGTAACGTGATCCGCCTTTTAAACCGAATGTCCTCGTCTCAACTCCCCGCCGAAGCAACAACGCCCTTTTTTTAAATATTATTAGTTTAAATTATAAATTCTGTTTATTAGAATGGATTTTTTGAGCACTTCACGAAAGCAGTTCATTCACATTATTTTGGTTTTTATATAGAACAACACCAAAAAGTGTGGTTTTAAAACCGACATTTTTTTGTGTGTAGTTAACACTAAGATTTATATGTTTCGCATTCTCATTATTTTTAAATTTAATGAGACTTTCCTTTTTAAATTAATTAATTAAAATGTTAGTGTATCTGATAACTTGACTGGTGGTGGCTGTGTAAAAATTATTTGATTTTTAAAAACTAATGGATTTACTAAATGCTTTTGGAAATAGAAAGAGTTGAAGTTTTGATGAAAAAAGATGTGGATTTTAAAACTGATGTAGTATCACCTGCTTCAGTGTTTTCCTTTCACATGAAATGCTTATCTAATAACAACAAGTAAGGACGGGACTGTCTTCGGTTGTCCGAAGACTTCATACCTTTCATGAATGGGGCTGAACAATAATCTTGTCCCGTTCGTAACCTCCAAATAATCGGATGTATAAGATAAGAAACATATAGTGAACAGATGTACATACCTAAACGATTTTTAAGATAAATATAAAATAAAAAATGCCAAAAAACCCCCTTATCTGAACGATCGGTTGTATGGGATATATATTGTATATAGCTCCTATCGAAATGATATTTACAGGAAATCTTCTATGATATATTAGAATAAATATCACCAAGTTTAACGTTTTTATATTGGAAATTAAGGGAGAAATGGCCAAAAACCTTTCTATCTGAACGATCGGTTGTATGAGATATATACTATATTTATAGCTCTGATCAAAGTGATTTTTTCAGAAAATCTTCTATGATATATTAAAATATATATCACAGAGTTTCACGATTATACTTTCTAAACTAAGGGGGAAATGGCCAAAAACCTTTTTTATATTGGAAACTAAGGCAGAAATGGCAAAAATCTTTCTATCTGAACGATCGGTTGTATGGGATAGGTATATGCTATATACATATAGCTTCGATCAAAGTCATTTTTTCAGGAAATCTTCTATAATATATTAGAATAAATATCACCAAGTTTAACGTTTTTATATTGGAAGTTAAGGGAGAAATTGCCAAAAATCTATAGAATGAACGATCGATTGTATGGGATATATACTATATATAGCTCCGATCAAAGTGATTTTTTCAGAAAATCTTCTATGATATATTAAAATATATATCACCGAGTTTCACGTTTATTCTTTCAAAATTAAGGGAGAAATGGCCAAAAATCTTTCTATCTGAACGATCGGTTGTATGGGATATAACTATATATAGATCCAATCAAAGTAATTTTTCAGGATATCTTCTATGATATATTAGAATATATATCCTAGCGGATCCGACAAATGTCTAATATAATACAAAAATACATCCTTGTGCCAAATTTCATTGAGATATCTCAAATTTGAGGGACTAGTTTGGGTTCAAACAGACAGATGGACGGACAGACGGACATGGCTATATCAACTCAGTTCGTCGCCCTGATCAATTCGGTATACCTAATGGTGAGGCTATCTTCTATATTTCCCAACGTTACAAACATCGGACCAAATTTAATATACCATTTCATGTTCATGAAAGGCATAAAATTCGTACTTAAAATAATACTAATAAACCCAATTCATGACATACCTACACTGAAAGAAAACAAGTTAGAAGGCTGGGTTCGGGTGTAACCGAACATTACATACTCAGCTGAGAGCTTTGGATACAAAATAAGGCAAAATTACCATGTATGAAAATGAACCAATGGTAACCCGGGAATGTATTTGTATAACATGTTTATCAAATGGAATGTATTAAAGAGTATTTTAAAAGGGAGTGGGCCATAGTTCTATAGGTGGACGCCATTTAGGGATATCGCCATAAAGGTGGAACAGAGCTGACTCTAGAATGTGTTTGTACGATATGGGTAGCAAATTAAAGGTATTAATGAGGGTTTTAAAAGGGAATTTCAACCACTATTGGGAGGTTTACATTTGTAAACCACTAAGTAATGCTAATTGAAAAATGTTTATTGTTTTTTTCAAAAAAACGCACATCGTTTTGGCTTTGCAAAATTTGACATATATAACATTCCGTTTAAACAAAACCGGCACACTCGTGCCGCTGGCATTGTACCGACGATATGAGAAGGCGTTTTTGAGATACCGAACAAAATGGGGACCGGGGTGACCCAGAACATCAGCTACCGGGTACCGTTAATTTATTTATATATGTAATACCACGAACAGTATTCCTGCCAATGATTCCAAGGGCTTTTGATATCGCCCTGCAGAACTTTTTCATTTTCTTCTACTTAATATGGTAGGTGTAACACCCATTTTACAAATTTTTTTCTAAAGTTATATTTTGCGTTAAAACAAATGCAACCAACACGTGTCATCCCTTTTTTCGTGTTTGGTATAGAACTATGGCATTTTTTTTTTTATTTTTTCGAAATATTCGATATCGAAAAAGTGGGTGTGGTCATAGTCGGATTTCGCCCATTTTTAACACCAAGATAAAGTGAGTTCAGATAAGTACGTGAACTAAGTTTAGTAAAGACATGCCGATTTTTGCTCAAGGTATCGTGTTAACGGCCGAGCGGATAGACAGGCGGTCGACTGTGTATAAAAACTGGGTGTGGCTTCAACCGATTTCGCCCATTTTCACGGAAAACTGTTATCGTCATAGAAGCACAAATTTCACAAGGATTGGTAAATTTTTGTTCGACTTATGGCATTAAAAGTATTCTAGACAAATTAAAAAGGGAAAAGGGCGGAGCCACGCCCATTTTGAAATTTTCTTTTATTTTTACTGGCGTTGCCAAATTACAGCTTGCAAAACTTTTAAAATACCTTATTTTAAAAGTGGGAGGTGCCACGCCCTTTGTCCAAAATTTTATTAATTTTCTATTTTCCGTTATAAGGTCAACGCACCTGCCAAGTTTTATCGCTTTATCGGTCTTTAGTAATGAATTATAGCACTATCTCGGTTTTTCGAAATTTTCGATATCGAAAAAGTGGGCGTGGTTATAGTCCGATTTTGTTCATTTTTAATAGCAATCTGAGATGAGTACCCAGGCGGGTTAGGGGATCAGAATATACCCGCGGTAGGTATGCCTGTCGTAAGAGGCGACTAAAATACCAGATTCAAGGGGCTGTGTAGCGCAACCTTTCAGGTTGCCAGCGCAATATATAGCTTCTCCAAACCCAATTGTCAACCTCACCTATCCGCGGCGAATCCTGTTTCACTAACAGACGAGGCTCTGGCGACCCCAAGCTCCTCATGGAACTTGGGGGTAAGGAGGGAGGGAACGGCCTGAAGGTTTAACGCGGCCACATAAATCGTTCCCGAGATGGTCGGGCTAGCACCTTAATGGTGCTATGGTACCGGAGCGTACCGGATTTGTTTCCGGCAAAGGACCATCACATCGATAACACTCCCCAAAGTCTTCGGGGAGCAACCTTATCGCTACAACAACAACAACAACATGAGTACCCAGGAAATTACATACCAAATTTCATTAAGATACCTCAAAAATTACTCAAGTTATCGTGTTTACGGACAGACGGACGGACGGACCGACGGAGCGACGGGCGGACATGGCTAAATGAATTTCTTTTATCTCCCAGATCATGTCGATATATAGAAGTTTATATCTATCTCGATTAGGTTATGCCATTACGGATTACCGTTTTGCGAAAAAAATCAATGTACTCTGTGTCCTCTGCTTGGACGGGAGTCCAAGGAAACTTACAGCGGTGGACAAGAGTGAGAAGGGTGTTAGAGGCATTGGTTGTACATTGCAATTAAAGAGATGGTAGGTGACATGTTGTCACACATTACAAGCAATACATAAATTATGTATATCGGTGTTGAATCTGTATACGTAAGAGTTTGACCTGTTAAAGTACCCTGATCGAAGTTGAGCTAGAGTGACGCGCGGCTCCCTATTGAGAATGTCCTCTTCTGTGGGTTCTGGGTATTTATCATTAATAACGGGGTTCGCCGGGTAATCACTGGGATAAAGATCCGACGCCCATTAATGGATATCAATGAGGATCTCTTTGTGTTTTTTACTTCATACGGTTCTGTTTTCAGGTGCCGTATTTCCTCATAATACTTGAGGAGATGATTTCTAAAGCCCCTGGGAGGTGTGGTCTCTTCAATCAGATGTCTGTTGGGATGCCAAGGTTTCAACAGACACTATATGTTTAGGTTCATTCCATTTCAAGTCACCCAGTCCGCGCAGGACATGGCTTTTGATATTGATGAAATTTTAATATGTTGTTTTTTGGTCAAAATAATGAAACACGTGTTTTTTTGTGCCTCATAAAAATTTTTTTCGGATTTATTTTTATTTATTTAATTGAATTCCATAAAATGCAATCGATATTTTATTAACCTATTTTTTCAACTGTCAATAACTTTGTCAAAAATTAACCGATTCTCATGATTTTGTCTTTGAAATATTCATTATTATATTTACTTTTATATAACTTTATAAACAATTGCATATAGTTAAAAAAAAATGTATGACTTTTTTCAAAAATTAATATTTCAAAAAAAACTTATTTTTTTTTTTTTTTTTGCTAATCTTTTTCTATACTGAGTAAACAACATATATTTCAACTTGGCTAAATGCCCATTAGCCAAAATTCGTTGTTTCCGAAATATGATTTTTTGAATATCAAACTTTTTTTCGCCATATTTGACCCGGCCTATGAAAAGATGGCTTATGACTCAAAAAAAAAAAAAACAAAAAGAAGACTACTACGAAACTGAAGAAATGCATTGCTTATCTTTAACAGCTGTTTCTCGCAATTTCTTTTTTGAGTCATAAGCCACCTTTTCATAGGCCGGGTCACATATATTCATGCAATACATATCATCATACAACGAAGTCAATGCCAAATGCTTAAAATTAATAAAAATATCACATTTATTATTGAAAACATTCATTTGTTGTTATTTTTCAGAATTACAGTGATTTTGTAGTAAATCGGCGGCAAGTGATATGCAAATATGCCGGAATTTAGCATTTCTTTTCTCTTCCTACAGGATAAATGCTTCATTGTGAGGGTGGTGTTCGGGGGACATAAAAAGACAGCCCGTATCGGTTCTGGGAGCGGTATTTTGGCAAGCATTATTTTCTTCCAGTGAGTGACCTTTAGGCTTGGCGACCATATCGGGGACGTTTAGCATGCAATCAGCAGGCCAATTGCTTTGTAAGTCCTGCGGGCAAGAGATTTAAAGATTTTGTTACGGCTCTGTATTTTAGGTACAATTACGTTTGCATGCTCACCAAAATATAGATTCTGAAACGTCACACCCAATATATTTGGATGTAAAACAGTCGGTAGCGTAATGCCAACGACGTGAATGTCCAATATGGTCGACATTTGCAGTGTCCATGTTGTAAATAAGGTCGCCGATGATTTGGTCGGTAACAATGTCAGATTTCTCGAGGCGAAAAAACTGGAGAGATCAGAGAGACAGCTTTTTATTTTATTAGAAAGCTCGTCGAAGTGTGGACCTGGACCTGTGGCCATTATTGTGCAGTCATCGGCGTAGGATTCAATTATGATTTCTTCTGGGTTTGAAGGTAGTTTCGATATGTATGTATAAGTTAAACAAAAGCGGGAATAGGACACCACCCTGTGGTAGCCCTTGTTTATTTCTACTGGGCTTAGATGTTATCTTCCTGAAATGCACCGATTTTTTCCGACAGTTAATTTGCGGCCCACCTTTGGAGACTTGGGGGAAGTCTTGAAGTACCGTGCCAAGATTGAGTAAATCAAAAAAAACCGATAAAACCCTGCAGTTAGCCTCCACAAGACACACCGTGTGTAGACCCTGTTAGAATTCATATACCATGCCATTTCATCATTATTTATTCAACACCTTCAAGCGTCAAAATATTAATAAAATTAATGAAAATATAAAAACAAACTTAAAGTTTATTTAGTTATAAGCAAACAATATCTGCCTAAATTTAGATGCATACAGGCAGGCAGATACATTTTTTATACTCAGCTGAGCAGAGCTCACAGAGTATATTAACTTTGTTCGCATAACGGTAATCCGTAACGGCATAAACTAATCGAGATAGATATAGACTTCTATATATAAAAATGATCTGGGCGAAAAAAGAAATTTATTTAGCCATGTCCGTCCGTCCGTTAACACGATAACTTGAGTAAATTTCGAGGTATCTTGATGAAATTTGGCATGTAGGTTCCTGGGCACTCATCTCAGATCGCTATTATAAAGAACGAAATCGGTATAACCACGCCCTCTTTTTCGATATCGAAAATTTCGAAACACCGAAAAAGTGCAATAATTCATTACCAAACACGAATAAAGCAATGAAGCTTGGTAGGTAAGTTGACCTTATGACGTAGAATAGTAAATTAGTAAAATTTTGGACAATGGGTGTGGCTCCGCCCTTTTTAATTTAATTCGTTTAGAATACTACTGCCATAAGTCGAACAAAAATTGACCAATCGTTGTGAAATTTGGTAGGGGCATAGATTCTATGACGATAACTGTTTTCTGTGAAAATGGGCGAAATCGGTTGAAGCCACGCTCAGTTTTTATACACAGTCGACCGTCTGTCCTTCCGTTCGGCCGTTAACACGATAACTTGAGCAAAAATCGATATATCTCTACTAGACTTAGTTCACGTACTTATCTGAACTCACTTTATCTTCGTATAAAAAATGGCCGAAATCCGACTATTTTTTTTTTTTTTTTTCATTACATTCACACGCATAATTTGTGCATCCACAACTGTGCCAACATCATAACACTCCATGAAATACTGACATAATAACAATTAAAATCCGCTATCCGCTATGTGCCCGCATGACCTTCAACCATTAATTGCTTTAACATAAAATAAACGTGCCATACCATGTACTTGAGCGGTTTGGTTGGATAGCAAATTTTTTTTTGGATTTATGCACGCGCTTCGAGTGCTAAAAAAATCATTAAACTTTACTATTAATTGTACACACTTTAAAACATGGCTTAAGTGTTAAAATGTATGTAAGTGAACAATGTTTGATGGTGTGATTTATTTATTTTTATTGTAAAATGATACAAATATTACACTGTAGAATAATATAGCTCAATCAATAGTTGCAGTCAACTTTGTGGCGTATTGGCTCAAGGACGTTGGCCCATAAAAAACCACTAACATTTTTATGGGATTTTTTCAAAGTAAAGCAAGCCACAAATGCTTTACTTTGAAATATTTAATTGTTTCAACGCATATGCACTAGTTTGGCTTATGCTTTCACTTTTAGTTGGTAATTGTTTTTTTTTTAATTTTTATTAAATTATAATTTTTTTTTTTTTGCGATTAAAGTTAGTGTAAATATTAAACTACAAAAGGGTTTTAGGGTGAATACAAATTTTACAATATGTTGCACCTGTGCTATATTTATGCTTAAGCAAGTTTAAATTTCCGCATTTTTTTATTAAATTAAGTTAACATTTCAATTTAATTTCAATGCCAAATACTAATTTAAATTCGTCTAAAAGATTAATAGCATTTTCTAGTAAGTGTATCAAGCTTATGAAGAATTGAGGATTGGCTATGAAAATTAATAAGAATTTTAAATCACATAAACTCATTACAATTTTGTTGTTTTTTAAGGTTGAAGAATGGTTACAAAAAATGTTTACATTTGCTTGGTAGAACAATGCTGTAAGAAAGAAGAATTCATTAAAAAAACTCTACAAAAATTTAAGTGGTTGTATAGGCTCCTTTTTATTTATTGCCGGCTTAAATACTCGAGCGCTAGGTCGAAATGAATTATTAAGGAAGCGGCACAATGCAATTTTTCATATACAGTGATACATATTTGTTTAAATGCACTTTTAATTTTAATTTTACCACTTTGGCTTTCTTTTGTTTATGCATTCATAACAACAAATACTAGCCCATATTCTTTGTTCATCTAGCGGAAATTCGAATTGACTAAAAAACCTGTTTTCATTGTTGTTGTTGTACTTTTGTCATCAAATACTATTACAAATAGGTGCATATTTGTTTAAACACAGCAACTTTATTTTTAAATATTTATTCATTTATTAAATTTTTACCAATTAATTGGTCCTCCATTTTTATACTCAGTTGAGCAGAGCTCACAGAGTATATTAACTTTGTTCGCATAACGGTAATCCGTAACGGCATAAACTAATGGAGATAGATATAGACTTCTATATATCAAAATGATCTAGGCGAAAAAAGAAATTGATTTGACCATGTCCGTCCGTCCGTCCGTGAACACGATAACTTGATTAAATTTTGAGGTATCTTGATGAAATTGGGTATGTAGGTTTCTGGGCGCTCATCTCAGATCGCTGTTTAAAATGAACGAAATCGGACAATAACCACGCCCACTTTTTCGATATCGAATATTTCGAAAAACCGAAAAAGTGCGACAATTCATAACAAAAGACAGATAAAGCGACCAAACTTGGTAGATGAGTTGAACTTATGACGCAGAATAGAAAACTAGTAAAATTTTGGACAATGGGCGTGGCACCGCCCACTTTTAAAAGAAGGTAATTTAAAATTTTGCAAGCTGTAATTTGGCAGTCGTTGAAGATAACATGATGAAATTTGGCAGGAACGTTACTCCTATTATTGTATGTACGCTTAATAAAAATTAGCAAAATCGGAGAAGGACTACGCCCACTTTAAAAAAAAATTTTTTTAAAGTAAAATTTTAACAAAAAATTTAATATCTTTACAGTATATAAGTAAATTATGTCAACATTCAACTCCAGTAATGATGTGGTGCAACAAAATACAAAAATAAAAGAAAATTTCAAAATGGGCGTGGCTCCGCCCTTTTTCATTTAATTTGTCTAGGATACTTTTAACGCCATAAGTCGAACAAAAATTAACCAATCCTTTTGAAATTTGGTACGGGCATAGATTTTATGACGCTAACTGTTTTCTGTGAAAATGGGCGGAATCGGTTGATGCCACGCCCAGTTTTTATACGCAGTCGTCCGTCTGTCCTTCCGCATGGCCGTTAGCACGATAACTTGAGCAAAAATCGACATATCTTTAATGAACTTAGTTCACGTGCTTACTTGAACTCACTTTATCTTGGTATGAAAAATGACGAAATCTGACTATGACCGCGCCCAGTTTTTCGATATCGAAAATTACGAAAAATGAAAAAATGCCATAATTCTGTACCAAATACGAAAAAAGGGATGAAACATGGTATGGTAATTGGATTATTTTATTGACGCGAAATATAACTTTAGAAAAAACTTTATAAAATGGTTGTGACACCTACCATATTATGTAGAAGAAAATGAAAAAGTTCTGCAGGGCGAAATAAAAAACCCTTAAAATCTTGGCAGGTATTACATATATAAATAAATTAGCGGTATCCAACAGATAATGTTCTGGGTCACCCTGGTCCACATTTTGATCGATATCTTGAAAACGCCTTCACATATACAACTACCACCACTCCCTTTTAAAACTCTCAATAATGCCTTTAATTTGATACCCATATCGTACAAAATCATTCTAGAGTCACCCCTGGTCCACCTTTATGGCGATATCTCGAAAAGGCGAACACCTATAGAACGAAGGCCCACTCCCTTTTAAAAATACTCATTAACACCTTTCATTTGATACCCATATCGTACAAACACATTCTAGAGTCACCCCTGGTCCACTTTTATGGCGATATTTTGAAACGGCATCCACCTATAGAACTAAGGCCCACTCCCTTTTAAAATACTCATTAACACCATTCGTTTGATGTCCATATTGTACAAACAAATTCTAGGGTCACCCCTGGTCCACCTTTATGGCGAAATCTCGAATCGGCGTCCACCTATGGAACTAAGGATTACTCCCTTTTGAAATACTCATTAACACCTTTCATTTGATACCCATATTGTACAAACAAATTCTAGGGTCACCCCTGGTCCACCTTTATGGCGATATCTCGAAACGGCGTCCACCTATGGAACTAGGGATTACTCCCTTTTAAAATACTCATTAACACCTTTCATTTGATACCCATATCGTACAAACGCATTCTAGAGTCACCCCTGGTCCACTTTTATGGCGATATTTCGAAACGGCATCCACCTATGGAACTAAGGTCCACTCCCTTTTAAAATACTCATTAACTCCATTCGTTTGATGCCCATATTGTACAAACAAATTCTAGGGTCACCCCTGGTCCACCTTTATGGCGATATCGCGAAACGGCGTCCACCTATGGAACTAAGGATTACTCCCTTTTAAAATACTCATTAACACCTTTCATTTGATACCCATATCGTACAAACGCATTCTAGAGTCAACCCTGATCCACCTTTATGGCTATATCCCTAAATGGCGTCCACCTATAGAACTATGGCCCACTCCCTCATAAAATACTCTTTAATGCCTTTCATTTGATACGCATGTCATACAAACAAATTCCAGGGTTTCCCTCGGTTCATTTTCCTACATGGTTATTTTCCCTTATGTTGTCACCATAGCTCTCAACTGAGTATGTAATGTTCGGTTACACCCAAACTTAACCTTCCTTACTTGTTTTTTTTTTTTTTCATTACATTCACGCGCATAATTTGTGCATCCACAACTGTGCCAACATCATAACACTCCATGAAATTCTGACATAATAACAATTCAAATCCGCTATCCGCTATGTGCCCGCATGACCTTCAACCATTAATTGCTTTAACATAAAATAAACGTGCCATACCATGTACTTGAGCGGTTTGGTTGGATAGCAAATTTTTTTTTGGATTTATGCACGCGCTTCGAGTGCTAAAAAAAATCATTAAAATTTACTATTAATTGTACACACTTTAAAACATGGCTTAAGTGTTAAAATGTATGTAAGTGAACAATGTTTGATGGTGTGATTTATTTATTTTTATTGTAAAATGATACAAATATTACACTGTAGTATAATATGGCTCAATCAACAGTTGCAGTCAACTTTGTGGCGTATTGGCTCAAGGACGTTGGCCCATAAAAAAACCACTAACATTTTTATGGGATTTTTTCAAAGTAAAGCAAGCCACAAATGCTTTACTTTGAAATATTTAATTGTTTCAACGCATATGCACTAGTTTGGCTTATGCTTTCACTTTTAGTTGGTAATTGTTTTTTTTTTAATTTTTATTAAATTATAATTTTTTTTTTTTTGCGATTAAAGTTAGTGTAAATATTAAACTACAAAAGGGTTTTAAAGTGAATACAAATTTTACAATCTGTTGCACCTGCGCTATATCTATGCATAAGCAAGTTTAAATTTCCGCATTTTTTTATTAAATTAAGTTAATATTTCAATTTAATTTCAATGCCAAATACTAATTTAAATTCGTCTAAAAGATTAATAGCATTTTTCAGAAAGTGTATCAAGCTTATGAAGAATTGGGGATTGGCTATGAAAAATTAATAAGAATTTTAAATCATATAAACTCATTACAATTTTGTTGTTTTTTAAGGTTGAAGAATGGTTACAAAAAATGTTTACATTTGCTTGGTAGAACAATGCTGTAAGAAAGAAGAATTCATTAAAAAAACTCTACAAAAATTTAAGTGGTTGTATAGGCTCCTTTTTATTTATTGCCGGCTTTCATAATCGAGTGCTAGGTCGAAATAAATTATTAAGGCCGCGGCACAATGAACTTTTTCATATACAGTGATACATATTTGTTTAAACGCACTCTTAATTTAAATTTTACCACTTTGGCTTTCTTTTGTTTATGCATTCATAACAACAAATTCTAGCCCATATTCTTTGTTCATCTAGCGGAAATTCGAATTGACTAAAAAACCTGTTTTCATTGTTGTTGTTGTACTTTTGTCATCATATATTCAAAAATACTACTACAAATAGGTGCATATTCGTTTAAACACAGCAACTTCATTTTTAAATATTTATTCATTTATTCAATTTTTACCAATTAATTGGTCCTCCATTTTTATACTCAGCAGAGCAGAGCTCACAGAGTATATTAACTTTGTTCGCATAACGGTAATCCGTAACGGCATAAACTAATGGAGATAGATATAGACTTCTATATATCAAAATGATTTGGGCGAAAAAAGAAATTGATTTGGCCATGTCCGTCCGTCCGTCCGTCCGTGAACACGATAACTTGATTAAATTTTGAGGTATCTTGATGAAATTTGATATGTAGGTTTCTGGGCGCTCATCTCAGATCGCTGTTTAAAATGAACGAAATCGGACTACAACCACGCCCACTTTTTCGATATCGAAAATTTCGAAAACCCGAAAAAGTGCGATAATTCATTACCAAAGACGGCTAAAGCGATAAAAGTTGGTAGGTGCGTTAAACTTATGACGGAAAATAGAAAATTAGTAAAATTTTTGGACAAAGGGCGTAACACCGCCCACTTTTAAAAGAAGGTAATTTAGAAGTTTTGTAAGCTGTAATTTGGCAGCCGTTGAAGATATCAAGATGAAATTTGTCAGGAACGTTACCTCTATTACTATATGTATGGTAAATAAAAATTAGCAAAATCAGATGACGAACACGCCCACTTTAAAAAAAAATTTTTTTTTAATTCAAATTTTAACAAAAAATTTAATATCTTTACAGTATATAAGTAAATTATGTTAACATTCAACTCCAGTAATGATATGGTGCAACAAAATAAAAAAATTAAAGAAAATTTCAAAATGGGCGTGGCTCCACCCTTTTTAATTTAATTCGTCTAGAATACTTTTAATGCCATAAGTCGAACAAAAATTTACCAATCCATGTGAAATTTGGTAGGGCATAGATTCTATGACGATAACTGCTTTCCGTTAAAATGGGCGAAATCGGTTGAAGCCACCAGCAGTTTTTATACACAGTCGACAGTCTCTCCTTCCGCTCGGCCGTTAACAAGATAACTTGAGCAAAAATCGACATATCTTTACTAAACTTAGTTCACGTACTTATCTGAACTCACTTTATCTTGGTATAAAAAATGCCGTAATCCGACTATGACCACGCCCACTTTTTCGATATCGAAAATCACGAAAAATGAAAAAATGCCATAATTCTATACCAAATATCAAAAAGGAGATGAAACATGGTAATTGGATTGGTTTATTGACGCAAAATATAACTTTAGAAAAAACTTTATAAAATGGGTGTGACACTTACCATATTAAATAAAAGAAAATGAAAAAGTTCTGCAGGGCGAAATCAAAAGCCCTTGGACTCTTGGCAGGAATACTGTTAGTGGTATTACATATTTAAATGAATTAGCGGTACCCGACACATGATGTTCTGGGTCACTCTGGTCCACATTTAGGTCGATATCTCGAAATCACCTTCAAATATACAACTAAGGGCCACTCCCTTTTAAAACCCTCATTAATACCTTTAATTTGATACCCATATCGTACAAACACATTCTAGAGTCACCCTGGTCCACCCTTATGGCGATATCTCAAAAAGGCGTCCACATATAGAACTAAGGCCCACTACGTTTTAAATAATCATTAACACCTTTCATTTGATAATTCAACTGGGTATCGACTTGGATAAATTTTGCAGCACCATACTGCTTAATTCTTTCCAAACTTCTTTAATAGCCAAATTCAACTGTAATTGAGTTCTGTAAAGATGTCCGTGGACTTTTTGTCCATATATTTTGCTCTACAAAGTTCTTCTACCGGCTTCGAATCGGGACTGCATGCAGGCCACTTCATAAATGGAATGTTATGTTCTGCAAGCCATCTGAAAAACCCCTTAGAAACATGAATGGCAGCGTTATTCTGTTGAAAAATGCTGTCTTCATTCATTTTGCTATCTGAAAATCAAACGAGAGCATCGCCCGAGAACTCCTTATAAACTTTGGAGCTCATTTTAGGGGGTGCGAGGCATTTTTTGCTTTTCCTCTCAATAAAAATTCCGCCCATATCATAATGCTCTCACCGCCGAAGTGTGTTATTAACAAACGGACGTCATTGTTACGCACAATTAATTAATTAATTAATTATCATTACATTATACCATGCTATCTAGTAAATTGTGTTAGGGTACGGTACGAATGAAAATCAACGAATCATCTAGACTATTGCTTTGTAAGAGTGCTTAATTTTTTTTTATTTAGTTATACTATGATCAAATTTCTCTCCCCTTTTGCGCCGTACTCCTTTAATTTTTCCTACAAATTGGCGGAACGCGACCCATTGTGGATAAGACAAGGGTGATAACTTCTTCATAGACGTCAAAATTACAAATAGAATGGATCATCTGATTATTAATTGATTATCATTGTCTCATTCTGTATCTCTTTCTATCACCCGCTGCAGATAGCCGGCTTTATGCGCCATCATATTGAACACCCTGTCAAAACGTTGCCAAACGCTTAAAAGTAGCCATATTGAACATCCTGTCAGGCAGTTGACGGATAAGATATCACACTTCTTTTATCCACAATGACGCCACCTACATGTTTCATGCCGACTTCGAACGGCATCTGCATGACAGATACGTTTTCACTGAAAAGGTTTTCATGGCGACCACGCTTAGAAAAATTATTTTCTGACCGAACCCAGGATCTTTGGTTTAGTAGTTGGAGCTCGCTACCACCACCCGACGGCAGCCGCCGTTTTTATACATAGTAAATTTGCTACAAAAAATTCCATCTTCTTATATGGAGGATAAACAATTTCCTTTTTTTTCTATTCTACAATGAAATATCCTCCAAAAAGGGTAACTTTCCAGAATTTGTGTTCAGCATTGGTATATCGTTCGTAAATGCACCGATTCACCGTCATCTTACTCTATATGAGCCTGAATACAATAGAAAACCCCTTGAAGCGCTAAAAAATCACAAAATAATTCACAAATCAAAACTACTAAGTTCTTGCTTATTTAGTTGCAATTTGTTTATATATTCGCAGTTATCATCGTCTCAATTGTTTGTCTGCAAATTGCCTGCAAGTTTTTATATGTTTTTCTTCGTTTAAAAGCCAGTGTTGCACTCTTTTATATATTTCTAATTAATCCGCAATGCTGCACGAAATGCCACATAATAAATCACATTTTCTTTAAATAACCGCAACAAAAGCAATATGTCCTTATAAATATAGAAAGAAACCTCCGCTAACGAACACCTCTATTAGGCGGACACCTGCTTTGACCGAACAAAAGTTTGCTGACGGCGAGTGTCCGCCCAAAGGAGGTTTCACTGTTATTATGGTGAGCTATGTCATTTCATATTCTATATGCTTATAAAACTTGGTTTTTTAAAAGATGTAAACAAGTTTACCATGAAAACAGAGTTAAGCAAATAAGTTGTAATTCATTAAATAATTTATTAAAAAAGGAAAACTGAGCTCAGAAAAATTAAATTAAATAAAAATAAATGCAAGTAAGTTGCATTAAAATAATGTAACTGATATTTGAACTTGTACTGGAGTTCATATTGTTGTTATTGTAGCAGTGCTTCGCCACAATTCAATAGGTGCCACATCGATATCTGTTTCATAACATACCGATGAGTCGTCGAAAAAAATCGATTACAAATTGATAACACTCCGCTAACAAATTTATAACTTTTCTATAACAAATCGATAATTTTTTATAAAAAATCGATACCAACTCGATAAGAAATTGATAAATTTTCGATGATAAATCGACAACAAACCGATTAATGGGCGATAGCAAATAGCAAGGCTTCGATTCATAACTCATATATTAAGTTTTACAGCCGATTTTTTCTCAATAAATAACAAAATTATTGGTCATTTGTTGATTGAACGTAAAATATCGAGTAAATATGCACTATGTGTTAGATATTTAAAGAGCAATATTTGAATTGAATAGCGTATCGATAACCTGCATTGGAGCGTGTAAATTAGCAATAAGATGCGATAAGAATTTTCAACATAGCTGAACTTGCTTTTAATGCAACATCAAAAATAATATTTTTTTTACAAAGTATGCAAACGCACAAAGCTTTCAAAGTATTTGCATTAAAGGACGTGATTTCACAACCCCGTTCCGTGAGCGAAATCAACAAAGAGAACAATAGCAACGAACACCGCCAACGGACACTTGACGCGTATTTGAAGTGTCAATTACGCACGACTTTTAACTGCAAAAACGTACAAAGCGCAAAACGGTAATGTGCAATATGTGAATAAATTGTGTTCTCCTATGTGTATAAGTCGACGACAATAGCAAATGCCTGCATATATAATTTTGCATACTAAAATATGCACAAAAAATATCTTTAGTTTTCTTTGCAATAAAAAATTGTTTTTTTACAATCGCATCTCCGCAACTCTAGTGCATGTAATGGTTATGAATAAATGCAAAATATTTGAAACTACACAAATATGTGTAGCAAAGTGCGTGCAAAAAGTGGGGTTGTTTAACAAATTGCCAAGCTTTGGTATAACACACTAGATCTGGTGAGTATTCATTTCAAAGTTTCCCGAACTTCCTAAAAGCTTCAACTCCATCTAAAAAAATTGTGATCCCGATATATATACAAAACATGAAGTTCAGAGATACTTTACTAGTAGATAAAATCATTCGAAAACTCGTTCTAAGTTCTTCTATGAACTGGCGTTCTATTAAGCTGTAAATACGTATGCAAATACGTACATCTAATTCTAGAAGCGACAAATCAAAAACCTCAATTCCAAACTGGGCCCATATCATGTTATACGATCCGTGATCGAATATAATTTTTTAACCCTAGTGAAATAACTTACGTCTCTGAGACGTACGTCGTTTTAATTTTGCTCTCAGTCTCCCACAATCGGAGAGAGAGAACATTCTCATTCTCAGTTTTCTCACCTACAATACCAGCTTGCCAGTGGGGGGTGTTTTTCAATAGTAACTTTTTTGCTTGCTGAAATATATACCATTGTTTTTTAAAAATACGTCTAAGAGACGTATCGTTATCTTTTACGTGTCTACAAATTTTATATGTAAGTTTTGCCTAAAATGGTAATTTTAGCTAATATTTTTTTAAGTATATCTTAAAACAGTTAATTCATTCAATTCGAGTACAAAAAAGTTTATTTTATTTTAATTTTTTTGCTATAAACTGAGGTCTTTCGAAAAAGACTGATTTTTGTAAGGACAAGTCCAAGACAAGTCAAACTTAATTTTTAATATATTAAAAAAATAAAATTTTTCTTTAAAAAACATTTAAAACAAGCGAATATATATCAAATAAATGATTAAAAGAAAACAAAAAAAATGTAAGTTTTTTTTTATATCTTTAGGGCCCTTAAACTTGAACACGTCTCTCAGACGTACGTTATTTTGCTGGGGTAAAAAAATAACGTTATCTTTCTAGGGCTAAATCACCATAACACTAAAATGGTGATCATGAATGAGGTAATACGTAATATAAAGGTTGCAAGTACTTATTAGATTCATAAAAGGGGAAGTTCAGGATTTTGTGCAAATGGTCTGTCATCATTGTATTTGCAAATTGGTGTAGTATTTTTACACAAAACGCCAAAAAATTATACGCATAGCCGATGCGTTTGCTACGTTATGGCATTGACGCATCAAAAACCGTAGTTTATTTTTTTGTTTCAATTTTGCATAACAAATTATTAATTGTCAAAACGAAACAAAATATGCAAAGAAAAAATTTAACACGAAAAAAAGTTGTTCACGATCAGTAACTTTCATTTACTATAGCAATGTTTCCATTACCAAATACACAAAATTCCAAACTACATTAATGCATTGTCATTTTTATGAAAAGTTTGACAAATTCATATTTATCATGAGAGTGAGATTGGTTTTTCATACGTGATCGTATAACATAATACGGGTACTGAGCAGGACGAATCTCTAGCATTGTTATGGAATTAAAAGACACCAGAAGTTTTGGGACTCAAGAGGTTAATAAGCGCAATACAAAGCTGTATTGCTTCACAACTTCCGCAGCCCAATTATCAATCTGACCTACCCGAGAGGAATCCTGTTACGAATACGAATGTATTACACATATTATTGGCAGGCGAGTCTCTTTATCCAAGTTCCTTATGGAACTAGGGTTGTGGGGCAGGTTCAATGTGGTCACGTTGAGTCTTTCGCGAAATTTTCGGGCTTGTTTCTTTATGGTGGTTGTTACCAGAACGTACCGCATTCATATCCTGCAAAGGACCATCAACATGGATAAAACTCCCCAAAAACAAAACGAAACATGTAAGAAAGTATAAGTTTGGGTGAAACCAAACATTAAATACCCAGCTGTGCAGTTGAAACACTGTTGTTGTTTGCTTTGTGTGGTTAATGTGTTATAAGGCTGCGTTATAAGACCTTTAGGAAAAGTGGACGTGGTCTTCAACCGATTTTGACTTTCCTCACTGAGTCTATATAATTTGACAAGGATAGTACCTCTGCCAAATTTCAATGTAATATCTTTAACGGCTTTTGATTTACGGTGCCACGCCCATATTCTAAAAGTTTTTGGAATTGATGTTTTGTGTCACTAAACCAATACACCTAACAAATTTCATTAGTTTAGCGGTATTCGTTTTTGAATTATCGAATCTTTTCCATTTGTCTGAATTTTCGATATCGAAAAAGTGGGCGTGGTTATCGTCCGATTTCGCTCATTTTCAATACCAATCTATTCTGGGTCCAGATAAGCCCGTATATTTTGTGAAGATATCTCAATATTTGCGCAAGTTTACGTTTTATCGGACGAACAGACGGACGGATGGACGGACGGATGTGGATTCATCAAATTTTTTTCGATAGTGATGATTTTGATACATGGAAGTTTACATCTATCTCGATTCCTTTATACCTGTACAACCAACCGTTACACAATCAAAGTTATAATATCCTGTGTATACGTACAGCTGGGTATAATTACTCCTCAAACTTTCGGGGAGTGTCTTTAACGCTACAACAACAACAACAAAATTTCTACCAACTAACATTTAGGTCACAACAAAGTACATAGATAAATTACCGCCTTGAAAAGCAACTAAGATTTTTGATTTTCATTTAATTTTCTACATCTTTACACTCAAATACAATTTTGCAAGAAGAAAAAGTCTAAATATATATAAGTATACCAACTTACTACATACAAATCTACATACTTGCACGCATCTGCACGCACTCAATCATCGTTGGTGTATTGCACAAGGACTGACACTTTTGATAGCATCTCTCTGCACGCATTGGATGAATGGCATGGTAGTCGGTACCTTAGTTGTTGATTTTGCTTTTAGACGGTTAGATGGTCAGTAAGCGGCTAAATTGAAAAACTTAACTTAAGAAACACATACAATAAACAAACAAAAATGTTGTAATAAAAAAATCACGTTAACACAGTGCCGACCGAGGTGGCAGGCAATAGTAAGCAACCAGTTTGCATAGCCTAGTACCCCACTATGCGATTGGGCTCACATACATATGTATGTACGTACCTACTTATGTATATATGTATTTGGTACAAATGATGATACGTTCATACAGATGAACCTATGTTAGGTAAGGTTGAACTGTCCACAGTGTTGGCATAACTTGTTTGGCGACCAAACGGAAAAACCAACTGGAACCAAAAGGTACTGTCGATTCTGCCACTCCTAGTAGTTGGAACCTTGATCTGGCGAGCGCAAGACATAAACACAGAACGTGCTCAACCGTTTTTTACTGCAGCTCGCACTTCCCACATCTGCTGTTGCGGACGAGGCCTAACTTATACACATTCGACTTCTGAAGGCAGTGTCCCGTTAATATTATTTATGGCCGATAACACAGCAAAGATGTATGGTTCGGCCTGAGCGAAGTATCTCTAATGCTTCTTTGCATTCCAGGACACTTCCCCACCATATCTAAGTATGGGCTCGACAATTGCCGTAAATAGATACCGAACGAGAGAGTTTAGGCGCTAGGCATCACAAGAATACTATCATCATTTCCAGCACCAGGGCGGCTTTCTTCGCTCTCTCTTTTACATGGAGTTTCCACGATAACTTACCATCTAGTATAACTCATAGATATTATGTGCTGCACTTTTCTTGTGGGGCTCCCTTTCCAAACTTAGGCTAAGTCTAATTAGGCACTTACATTTCCTGTTAAATAATATCGTATCGGTTTTCCGCGCATTGGCGGTTAGGCCCACTGCAGATGCCTAGGCATTTATGTATATCCCGAAGTGCCTGATCCATCAGACATTGTTAGTATACACCTAACTGTTATGCTGACTGAAACATAATCTGCATACGTCGTGAGTTTGACTGGTCCTTTGTCGAACTGCTTAAGCAATTGGTTGATGACCAATGTCCACAGCGTTGGAGATAATACCCCACCCTGCGGCGC
This sequence comes from Eurosta solidaginis, assembly GCF_040869045.1. NCBI lineage: Eukaryota > Metazoa > Arthropoda > Insecta > Diptera > Tephritidae > Eurosta > Eurosta solidaginis. The sequence goes on along the minus strand of NC_090321.1, from coordinate 27,056,316 downwards.
TCCTCTGTTCACATATTTTATGTATTAGCAAAGGGTTTACTTCAATAAGGTCGTGCGTGCTTTGTTCGAAAATCTCAGTTTAATTTTTCTAACTTATTTTGACGTTTCTACCAACAGCGCTAGATTACATGAGCACTGCCAAGAGACTCAATCACCTTTTATGTCACCATGAGCATTATCTCGCCGAAATATACAGCTATAGGGGGATTCGCTGTGTGATGTATGGTGCACGGATTGCAAGAATAGTTTATTTGATGGGTATCCAAAAATTTAAATTGATTGCCCTTTCACATACCCAATGAGACCGCAATAGTTCCATGGATTGCAGACCTCTGCTTTACATATATCCTATGACCAAATATACAAAACTACGGAGCACCCCATAGCGAAGCTATAGCATGCAGCAGTAGGGAGCGTCCAAAATTTGGCACATAAAATAACAAAGTATGAGCGAAAAATATAAAAAAAAATTGCTCAATATTTTCTTGAGCAAAGTGAGAGAACTGAGAGAAATACAGTTGGAGGAGGGTTAATATTTATTTTTACTGGGAAGACTGTAGATATTGCAGTGATATTTGTGGCATCATGGACATAGAAAAAAGTTCGTTACAGCCTGAAAGAAAGTTTCTCTTTAAAATTAGCTGTTGCATTTGCTTAACATTAAGAGCTGTTCACATCGAATAATGCAATTGCTGAAATCGTTCGCGGTAAGAAATTTATTTTTCAAAAGCGTCTAAAAATTAGATCTTGTTATGAGCCATGAAAATACAGCTGTACCATTGCAAATAGCGTACATCATCTGACCCTTTTATTTACATCACCTGGTGATATCATCTTGATGGGTTTCTCCATTTTCTATTTTCCTTTGAATCTTACTCCATACTTCTTCATTTTTCGTGCCGGTAGGTGTTTGTAGTTCCAGCAATTAAATTTTAAAATTTTTGAAAGCACGTTCACATATGTACATATTTACATAAGTATGTGTGTATAAATTCATTTGACCTCTTTTTTCTGGTGTCGTAATTGTTTTAGTTTTTGACATTGTCAAAGTTCTTTTTTTTTTTTTTGTAATTTTGGACACATTTTTTCTACTTACATACATATGTAGGTACTTTTTATTGCTTTATGCTTGACTGGCTTTAAGCTTTGACTCACACGTGCATATTCATATTAGGGTGGTTCTTGTTTGTACGATTTTTCCTCGTTCTGAAATGGAAAATTTTTAATTTTGGGAATATCACCCTATCTCTGCTGCCATCTCAAAAACGCTCTATCTCAGAAAGAACGTGTGGGTTATGAAAAACACCTTATCGGAGCTCACATTCAATACCATTTGAGATTAGCTGGAGCTTTTATGAAAAATATTCTGAGATAGGGCGTTCTTCAACCGAATTCTGAGATAGGGCTTTTTTGTAAAGAATTCTGAAATAGGGCGTTTTCGAAACGATAGTTGAGATAGGGTGATATTCTATTCTGCAGCCGATATTGAAGGCTGAGTGGAATATCACCTACTACCGTTTTGAAAATGCCCAATCGCAGAAATCGGCTGAACAACGTCCTATCTGAAAGGTTTGGCCGCACCGAATGCTCTAAAGTTGGGAGTTAAGTTATACTCAAATGATAACCCGGTACACCTCCATTAATTGCTTGTACCGACGTACAGTACATCTTTGGATGTGTGTATAGGAAAAGGATACAGAATATAGCTTGAAAATCAAACACCCTACTAAGCAGACTTATGTATATGCTCCAAGCTTAGCAATCACTTAGAAGCCTTAAGCTAAATTGTTTGCGGCAAATATACTTCCAAGATTTGCCAAAAAGAAAAACAACAGAGAATATATTGTATATGACCGCTTGACAGAACTTGTTATAACACAGAGCATGAAGAAGATAGTGGATTATAAAAATTAAAAACAAAATAGCTTAACGTTGTGCAATGTTTCGAAGAGTAGCAAGTAAACCATGCAACTTCTTGTGGGTCACTTAAGAAGTTCACATACAGCAGCGTACACAAAAATAGCAGTGGCAATATTTATCAAATTTCATATCGTACCAACCGTGCAATTTCCCTTTTATATTCTTCCATACGAAGCGTGCATAATTTTAAATTTTTTTGTGGACAAAAACCCCAGGCACCCTTCGTGAGGAAAACTGACAAAAAGTGATGCGAACTTTGAGAGACAAAACTCCATACTTAAAAAATTCAGCTAACTATAAATGAAAGAAAAAATTTAAAAAAGTTGCACACGGCGATGGTTACTAGGACAAGTTTCTGACCTTCGCTTTTTCGTCAGCTAGCTTTTCGGGAGCTGAGTTTTGAACTAGAAATATCTTGCATTCAGACTGGTGTTAAAACAAATGTCTCTATCCACTCAGCCTTATGCATTCCGAGCTGCACGCTTGGTAATTTGTAATTTAAGTATTGACTTTTTTGTTGCTATCCTTTTATGCACAATACGGTATATAAGTATTTATGCCATATGCTTTTAATCCAAATTGTAATGAATATTTTCAGGCGCGTTCAACAGAACGGGATTAGTAACGTTAGATTTTGATCAGTACGTTATTAGCAATGCTTCTGCTGTTCATTATTATATCAATATTATTTATGTGTTACACATTGCTTTATAATATTATTTCGTTATTGATATTTGAGAAAATTTTTTAAACTTTGCACACGGCGATGGTCATTAGACCATGTTTATGAATTTCACTTTTTCGTCAGCTGGTTTTCGGGAGACGAATTTTGCAATCGAAATCTCTAGCATTCATTTTGGTGTAAATGTAGATTCCCCTATCCACTCATCCATATGAATGCCCTACTGCACGCTTTGTAGTTTGTATCTAAGTTTTGCTTTTTTGTTTTTGAGTTTAGTTTGCAAAGGTTTAGTTAAAAAATTCATAGAAGGATTATCTTGAATTATCGAAAATAAAAAAAGAATTAAATTTACGAGATTTCATAAAAACTGTCACTACTATTTTCGTGTTCTCTGCGGTAAATAATAGAAAAATGTATATGTAACCAGCTTCAAGATAGAAGATAAGGCGAAAAAAGCTAGTTGACATTGACGTATTGGCATTTCAAATGAATCTGTCATAATTTCGGTAAAAGAAGTTTAGAGAAAGCACATTACAGTTTAGTTTTGCTGCGCCTTCTTTGATGTATCCCGTTCTATTTGGTGCATCTGTGCAACATATCTCATTGCAGCAACTTAACTCATTACTTGGCAATAATTATGAATACAAGATATGGCTTCACAAAAAAAAAAAAAAAAAAAGTAAGAACGGAACTGTCTTCGGCTGTGCTGAAGACTTTATACCTATGATGAATGGAATGATGGCATTTTTTGCAGACAATAATACTTGTTATATATGTTAACACCATGCGAAATTTAAAGCTGTTTAATCAGGTAAAAATTAAGAAACCCTTATTGTCTGAACAAGCGGTTGTACTGGATATTTTATATATGTGACCGATCATTATTTCAGACAATAACGTATGGCATATATGTAAGCATCTGATAAAAACTAATGCTTTTAGCTGTCGAAGTAGGGATAAATTGCAAAAAAACTCTTATTTGAAAAAAAATATTGTATGGGATATATACAATATCTACCCAATCACCAAATATATACCCATTTCAAATTTCATCAAGATATCTCAAAAATAGAGGGACTAGTTTGCGTTCAAACAAACAAGCAGAGAAACGAACAAGCGGAGAGACGGACGTGGCTAAATCAACTCAGCTCATCTCCTGGTCTTGTTGTTGTAGCAGTGCTTCGCCCCATCCAGTAGGTGCGACCGATCACAAATTGTCATCAGTATCAAGTAAAGGGAGTCCAATGAAACTTGCTGATTCAACCGAGGTGGACCATAATGAGAGCTGTGTTAGAGCCGTTGGTTCCACAATACAGTTGAAGAGATGGTTGGTGTCATGTGGGGACACGTTACAAGCAGGACATATGTTTTGTATGTCGGGGTTGATTCTGGATAGGTAAGAGTTTAGCCTGTTACAGTATCCAGATCGAAATTCAGCTAGAGTGATTCGCGTTTCCCTAGGGAGTGTGTGTTCCTCTTCTGCAAGAGGAAATTCTTCTTGCAGAAGTCCATCCCCTTTGTTCATTTCGGTATGCACTCAGAGAACGCCGTTCTAAAATCCAGCACCACCGGACTCAATTCAAGCATTTCATGTTCTTACTTTTTTGTTCTTGAAAAACGAACGACCTGTTCTCAAAACAACAACCTTGTCCTTGAACTGACAACCATTTTCTTGAAAAGAGAACGGCTGGTCTTAAAATATGAACAAATGTTCTGTTAATGAGAACAATGTTCTTAAATTAAGAACAATGTTCTTAAATTAAATTCAAGAATAATGAAACGGTATAATTCGTGTGTACTACAATGTTAAATATAACATTTGGTACAAGCCCAGCGGCTATGATGTTGCGGTTACGATCGTGTGGCGCGAGTTTTATCACCGACAAACTCGCAAGTTTTTTAAAACAATTTTTTTATATTCTATTTTTTTAACTCTTATTTTTCGTTGAGTTCCATTCACATATGCACAGGTAATTCTCGATCTTGTTATGCAATGTTTTAAATATATATTCAGATTGCATCATCAAATAAGAATTTCTCCATAAGAGAAATACATGAAAAAATGCATATTATGCGTTTTTTCTAATCTTTTGGAATTTTAGTAATAATTTTTTTTTTGTTTAATACTATTTATTAATGAAAAAAAAATTATTTATTAATAAAAAAAATAAATAAATGGGTACTACTTAAAAAATTACCTTCCCCACTTGCCGCAAAGATCAAGCACAATCCGTTCTTGAATTGAGGCCGAAAACTGAAAATCTTAAATCAGCCGAGAGAGCACTTTACTTTTTTTGCTTGGAAAAACTGTTCTTAAAACAAGCCCATCTGTCACGAGTTAAGAAAAAACGTACATAACAGACTTTTATGAACGAATGTTCTTAATTTTGAACTTGTTTCGTTCGTTTTAGACCGATTTTTTCTCTGAGTGTACTTATTGGTGGGCTTATTTCTTCTCCTTCGTGGACTTTTCATTTTGAGATACGTGCCAGACTTAATATACTGTAACGAATATTAGCAGTTTCGACACGTCACTATGCCGCTATTAAATAAATGCTGCACAATAACAGCACATATAAGACCCTGAGAGAAAGGGTTAAGCCAACGAGGCAAACTGAGAGTATAAAAATGGAGCAGTTCAAATAATGATCAATCAGTTTGATTTTAACTCGCTATAATTGAAGAACTCAAATACACTAAATCGTAAAATCGACTACCATAGTAGTACTGTTAACAGATAGCATTTTATATAGAGAAAATTTGCTTTTATTTATTCGACAGTTTAGTCATTCGAACGATGAAAGAAGGCGCAGAGTTATTGACAATTTCCTAAGATTCGCTACAATGTCATTTCATTTTCATGAAGGGTATAACAAACTCTGCTAAATATTTCTATTTATAAATATCGTCTTTATATGATATTCATCAGCTGTAACATTGTCTCTTTAACACTCACGCACATTGGTATTTAGTATTATTTAAACAAATTTTTTCCACTGACATCGTTGATTACTCAGTGTCATGCACTTTGTCAAAGGTGAATGCTTTTGTCGTCGTATTCTTGTTGCTTTTGTTGTCTATATACCGCCCGCTTGAAACTAATCAACTTACTTACCCCATCAATGTTGCATGTGCAGTGCTGCAACACAAGTTGATCTACACATATTTGTTTGATCTTCTGGTAATGATCTATAGCCCAAACGATCTTTGTTGTTTATCTTAAAAATAAATACCAAAAACCAGAAAAAGAACAGAAAATATCACGAAATTTCTATGCCCTTGTAGGCACATTTTTGTGTTTGGCATATCAATTTCACTCATACCAATCTTTCACTCATTCTTTTCTTTCATTACATTTTGTAATCTATCTATCTATGCCTTCAGTTTAAGAATAACGGTTTAAAGTGCACGCACAATAATAGCGTGACAAATTTTTGTCTCCTCGTTGAATGATGATAGGCTTTGAGTAGTATGTGATGTGATTGAATGATCGCAAGTGATCTGTTGATAGCGTACTAAATTACTATGAATTACAATGTGCAATGTGTTTCTAAAGTTTCAAGAAAGGCGTGAGTCAGTGCGTTGTGTATGTAGCAAGCCGCCGCTTTTGATTGATGGGCACATTTTATTGAAATTTCTTTTATGGTTTTTTTTTTTTTAAATATGCAAGATCTGTTTTGAATCGCTATGTGATAAAGGGTTATATTTAAAGTTAATTCTTTGTAAATGAATAAGCTTGTCTGGGTATTTAATTAATGAGAACACATTTTCTGTTTTTTTTTCAAAAGTTTTCATATGATTGAGCTCAAAGAATTTAAAGCGTGTGTACACAGATGTCACTGGATATTATTTGAAAGTGTGTATGAGTGCTTCTAACTTGTAGCTGTTCTTGTTGCGATTAAGATACCTTTCGAAGGTTTTGGGGAAAGCTAACGATGTTGACAGTTCTTTGCCGGATATAAATCCGTCACGTTCCCGTAACAGGCACTTCGGTAACAATTTAATATGACCATATTGAACCTTCTAGGTCATCAAAGCAAACGTGTCTTCGATCTAACTTAAAAAACACCAAATATAATTTGTTCTACATTGACCAGCTATGATGTTCTAAGAACAATATATCTCACTTTCTATCGATTTGCAAACAAAAATGAAACGGTCTAGGCTTTCAGCACAGCCAAAAACAAAAGCTGAGTCTGTTTTTAACAAGCTAACTTTCGCTGAAACGTCAAGCCAAAGGGGGTCGCCGTGTCCCAGCTGACGAGTCGGTGGGAATATGTCTAGGTAATTTATACGGCTGGGTTCCCTCACACCCAACCTACGGACACATAAAAGATAGTGGGCGACCGAGGTCACCTAGTAATCAAAAATGCCGGGCCTCTGCGGTTATGCGAATTATGTATATTTGCGCAAAGTGTTTGCGGTACAGACTCGCCTTCATGTCTTCGATGACCTATCAAATGAAAACTTAAGCGCGAGTTGTTATGCACAGATCGAGAAGTTTGCGCACTCGCGGTTAGGCAACTGTTGCGCGAATGAAATGCATGCAAGTGATTACTTGCATTTTGTCGGTGCATTGTATCGATAAAGACACTCCCCGAAGGCCTTCGGGAGTGTTATCGATTATGATGGTCCTTGGCCGGATGCAGATCCGGTACGTTCCGGTACTAAGTCCGACCATCTCGGGAACGATTTGTTATGACCGCACGCGACCTAGGTCATACCGCCCTCCCACCCCCTAGATCCATGAGGAGTTCGGGGTCGCCAGAGCCTCGGTTCTTAAAGAAACAGTATTCGCCACGGATAGCTGAGGTTGACAATTGGGTTGGAGAAGCTATATATTGCTCTGGCAACCCTTTGAGAGGGTTGCGCTACAAAACCCCTTGACTCCATTTGGTATTTTAGTCGCCTCTTACGACAGACATTCTAAATCGTTTGTTGATCGCTGGTACAGTGGGGCCATATGAAGTGCTAACTTCATGGGGGTGCTCGTGGCTACTAAATACTTGTGTTGCTACTGAAAGCGGCATTACAAGCTTTTTGATTCACCTTTTACGCGTTAGTTAATCTAACGTCTGATTTCCGGGTATGACTTTAAATCTCAAAGCGCCAGATACATTAGACAGCTGGCAGCCATTTGCCACTTATCAGGACTGTAGCATCAACTACATGCGTCGTGAGTTTGACTGATACCATTTCGAACCTCCTAAAGAGTTAGTTGATCGTAATTGGATCGCAGTAAAAGCTTTCCTAGGTGCTAATAAACAGTTATCTTTGAGTGGTAAAGTTAAAAATTTAATATTTACCATTATTTTCCCATTAATTTCTCCCATGTGATTAAAAAATCAACAGAAGCAAATTGGAAATTAAACGCGGATAAACTGTGAAAAAAGAAAAACCGCCAAACGCAATTTACATAGTTACTTAATTATATCTACTAAAATGATTTCGTTGCAATAAACAAAATATAATTACCGCTTTTGCTAATAAACAATTCACAATATTTTTTTTTTTTTTGGTTTTGCAGAAATAGTAAACTGTTATATATTTTACAAACCACATGATAGGAAGAAGCAAAGAAAAAAACCACGCGCAACTACTTAGCTTTTGCAAAAATTCGATAAATAATTAAAATGTATGTAGTATGTATATTTGTGGTTATAAAAGTATTGGTGGTAGAGTGGCAAAAGTGAATCAAACAACCTTTATGTGAATTCTAATAGGAAGAAAAAAATCGAAGTAATTATTTTTTAATGTAACAAAATAATATCAGACCAAAACGATCAAGTCACGCAAATCTACAAAAGGCACAAAGGCACAAAACAAAGTAACAAAAACAACATATACCAACTTGCCCCAATGCTAAGTGGTAGAACGAATATTGGAGCGAACGTTGCCACAACATCAACAACAACAATAACAAACACACGCAGCGTGAAGAGAAGTAAGAAATTTAATAAGAAATTTCAATCATTGCACGAAAGTGCTTTGAGTATTGCAGGCAGTCACTGTAACACACATTACAAACACTATTTATAAGTACAATTTGAATCACAGGTAGAATAAAGTGCCTGTGCGGGAGAGTGGTATAGGGAATTAACCACATTTGCATACAAAATTTGATTTAAATAAAAAAAATTTAACCGTTAAAACCTTTTTTATTTATTTTTTTGTTTAGTCATAGTTGCAGTTTTTTTAAATTCCACTAACGCCTTTTGTTGATTTTAGCCTCTCCACATAAATTGGCCGTAACTGTTAACTTGCCAACACATATGCGAATGGATTCTAGACGCGGTCAACATGACACGCACGTCTGTCTCTAACAGAGTTAGTGATGCCAAAATAAACCATTTTTTATACGCTTGTAAAAAACCAGGTGATTAATTTCAATCGGCGCATGCACGAAGCTACATATGAGTAGAAAAAATGAGCTTTTCGAGAAAAGGCTTGTTATTGGTAACATCTAATATGGTTTAAAATGGGTTTATAGTCGACAAAGAAAAAAGTCTGCGGCTCGTTATTTGTTTCTTATCAACTTGTCATAGAATGTTTACACATTTGTCATCGACTTTAAAATGAAACATGGGTCTCCAAAAATTGAAAGTGATTACACTTTCGCATACGCAATGAGAGCACAATCGTGCTTTAGAATGCAAACCCCTGTTTTATAGGAAACTGCCGATGAGTATTCGTTAACAAATCGATAACATGCCGACAGCAAACTGGTAACACTCTGATAATAAATCGATAACTTTTTAATTTTATTCCATTTCATTGAATTTTATTTTAATTTAATTTTATTTTATTTTATTTTATTTTATTTATTATTTATTTCTTTTTGATTTTATACATTTTTTTTTGTTCTATTTATATTATTTTGTTTTATTTCATTAAATTTTCTTTTCTTTTATATTATATTATTTTATTTTATTTTATTTTATTTTATTTTTTTTCATTAAATTTTCTTTCGTTTTATTTTATTTTATTTTATTTTATTTTATTTCATTTTATTTAATTTTATTTAATTTAATTTTATTTTATTTTATTTTATTTTATTTATTATTTATTTCTTTTTGATTTTATACATTTTTTTTTTGTTCTATTTATATTATTTTGTTTTATTTCATTAAATTTTCTTTTCTTTTATATTATATTATTTTATTTTATTTTATTTTATTTTATTTTTTTTTCATTAAATTTTCTTTCGTTTTATTTTATTTTATTTTATTTCATTTTATTTAATTTTATTTTATTTATTTTTGTTCTATTTTTATTATTTTATTTTATTTCATTTCATTTTATTTAATTTTTTTTATTTTATTGAATTTAGTTTAATTTAATTTAATTTTATTTTATTTTATTTGGTTATATTTTATTTGGTTATATTTTATTTTATTTTACTTATTTTTTATTTTATTTTATATTAATTTTATTTTATTTTATTTTATTATATTTTATTTTACTTTATTTTATTTTATTTTATTTTATTTTATTTTATTTTATTTTATTTTATTCCATTTTATTTTATGTTATTTTAGTTAAACTATTATTTTCTTTTATTTTATTATTGATGATTTTTGATAGCTTTGTTAGTACTTGTTATTGTAAAAAAATTTTTGAGCTGATAGGCCTTAGTTAAATAAAACACAATATTTAAAGTTGTATTTTAGTTTTACTTCGTCGATATTTCGATTTCAGTCTGAAATCATCTTCAGGACTGTCACACACAAATAGAAAAAAGGACTATTAGAATAATATTCTATTTTGCATATAGGTATATAATAAAGGAACTTACACATATGACTATGTTTGATCAACTGATCAGATGTTCAAAAATTAAGTATAATAAAGCATAAGAACGAAAGTTATTTTATTTTATTTTATTTCATTTTACTTTATTTATTTTAAGTTTATTTCATTTCAATTATTTCATTTTTTTCTTTGTTTGCGCTTTTTATTTTATTTATTTATTTATTTATGAGAAATACAATTATAAATAATTATATTACTTTGCGAAAGCCCTATCGGTTAAGACTATCGGTCTGAAAACTCTAACAATGCGTATTCTAATTCTAGAGCATTTTTTACTCAAATATAAGTAATCAATAGAATAGTTTAGTACATTGTGTAGACATTATTGAAGAACAGCTTTTATATATCATAAAGTAGATTCAGTTTGGAATTAAAATCGTAAATACTTAAAATGTTTTCTATTGAAATTTCTTTTAATAAACCAGAAGGTTTCCTGCCATTGAAAATGTTATTTCTGCCGTTGTTGCTCTTTTCACTTCATATAAATCTAAGCAAATAATCTACAAAGATGTTAGCACATCAAAAAATAGGTGCTTGTAGTTTTACAAAGAGTAAGGGTTTTATTGTATTTATCAACAAGGGTTAATTTCCATTATTCAATGAGAATTATAAAGACCATAATTTTTCGCATATGTCAAATACTCCTAGAACCATCCCATCTCTTTTTGACACCTCTTATCGTTCCGAACCATAAGTCGAAATAGGGTTGGCGAGAGACTCAGGTATAGTGTGAGAGTTTTGTTTGCCAAGAGAAGACTTTACTGCTCAATTGCCTACCCAGCCCAAAGTAACATATGTTGTAAAAAGTGATTCTCCAGAGTATTTCTTTGAAGATTAAAAGCCGAGCTTGTTATACTCAGTTGAGCAGAGTATATTAAGTTTGATTGGATATCGGTTGGTTGTACATATATAAAGGAATCGAGATAGATATAGACATCCATATATCAAAATAATCAGGATCGAAAAAAAATTCGATTAAGCCATGTCCGTCCGTCCGTCCGTCCGTCCGTCCGTCCGTCCGTTAACACGATAACTTGAGTAAATTTTGAGGTATCTTGATGAAATTTGGTATGTAGGTTCCTGAGCACTCATCTCAGATCGCTATTTAAAATGAACGATATCGGACTATAACCACGCCCACTTTTTCGATATCGAAAATTTCGAAAAACCGAAAAAGTGCGATAATTCATTATCAAAGACAGGTAAAGCGACGAAACTTGGTAGATGAGTTGAACTTATGACGCAGAATAGAAAATTAGTAAAATTTTGGACAATGGGCTTGGCACCGCCCACTTTTAAAAGAAGGTATTTTAAAATTTTGCAAGCTGTAATTTGGCAGTCGTTGAAGATATCATGACGAAAATTGGCAGGGACGTTACTCCTATTAATATATGTATGCCCAATAAAAATTAGCAAAATCGGAGAAGGACCACGCCCACTTTTAAAAAAAAAAATTTTTTAAAGTAAAATTTTAACAAAAAAATTTATATCTTTACAGTATATAAGTAAATTATGTCAACATTCAACTCCAGTAATGATATGGTGCAACAAAATACAACAATAAAAGAAAATTTCAAAATGGGCATGGCTCCGCCCTTTTTCATTTAATTTGTCTAGGATACTTTTAACGCCATAAGTCGAACAAAAATTAACCAATCCTTTTGAAATTTGGTATGGGCATAGATTTTATTATGTTAACTGTTTTCTATGAAAACTTGCGAAATCGGTTGATGCCACGCCCAGTTTTTATACACAGTCGTTCGTCTGTCCTTCCGCATGGCCGTTAACACGATAACTTGAGCAAAAATCGACATATCTTTAATGAACTTAGTTTACGTAATTACTTGAACTCACTTTATCTTGGTATGAAAAATGAACGAAATCCGACAATGACCACGCCCACTTTTTCGATATCGAAAATTACGAAAAATGAAAAAATTGCCATAATTCTATACCAAATACGAAAAAAGGGATGAAACATGGTGGGGTATTTGGATTGGTTTGTTGACGCGAAATATAACTTTAGAAAAAACTTTATAAAATGGTTGTGACACCTACCATATTAAGTAGAAGAAAATGAAAAAGTTCTGCAGGGCGAAATAAAAAACCCTTAAAATCTTGGCAGGTATTACATATATAAATAAATTAACGGTATCCAACAGATGATGTTCTGGGTCACCCTCGTCCACATTTTGGTCAATATCTGGAAAACACCTTCCCATATATAACTACCACCACTCCCTTTTAAAACTCTCATTAATACCTTTAATTTGATACCCATATGGTACAAACAAATTCTAGGGTCACACCTGGTCAACCTTTATGGCGATATCTCGAAACGGCGTTCACTTATGGAACTAAGGATTACTCTCTTTTAAAATACTCATTAACATCTTTCGTTTGATACCCATATTGTACAAACGCATTCTAGGGTCACACCTGGTCCACCTTTATGGCGATATCTCGAAACGGCGTCCACCTGTGGAACTAAGCATCACTCCCTTTTAAAATACTCATTAACACCTTTCTTTTGATACCCATATTTTACAAACAAATTCTAGGGTCACCCCTGGTCCACCTTTGTGGCGATATCTCGAAACTGCATCCACCTATGGAACTAAGGATTACTCCGTTTTAAAATACTCATTAACACCTTTCATTTGATACCCATATGGTACCAACGCATTCTAGAGTTACCCCTGGTCGATATCTCGAAAAGGCGACCACCTATACAACTACCACCACTCCCTTTTAAAACCCTCCTTAATACCTTTAATTTGATACCCATATCGTACAAACAAATTCTAGGGTCACACCTGGTCCACCTTTATGGCGATATCTCGAAACGGCGTCACCCTGTGGAACTAAGCATCACTCCCTTTTAAAATACTCATTAACACCTTTCTTTTGATACCCATATTGTACAAACAAATTCTAGGGTCACCCCTGGTCCACCTTTATGGCGATATCTCGAAACGGCGTCCACCTATGGAACTAAGCATTACTCCTTTTTAAAATACTCATTAACACCTTTCTTTTGATACCCATATTGTACAAACAAATTCTAGGGTCACCCCTGGTCCACCTTTATGGCGATTTTTCGAAACGGCGTCCACCTATAGAACTAAGGCCCACTCCCTTTTAAAACCCTCATTAATACCTTTAATTTGATACCCATATGGTACAAACAAATTCTAGGGTCACACCTGGTCCACCTTTATGGCGATATCTCGAAACGGCGTCCACTTATGGAACTAAGGATTACTCCCTTTCAAAATACTCATTAACATCTTTCGTTTGATACCCATATGGTACAAACGCATTCCAGAGTCACCCCTGGTCGATATCTCGAAAAGGCGACCACCTATACAACTACCACCACTCCCTTTTAAAACCCTCCTTAATACCTTTAATTTGATACCCATACCGTACAAACAAATTCAAGGGTCACCCCTGGTCCACCTTTATGGCTATATCCCTAAATGGCGTCCACCTATAGAACTATGGCCCACTCCTTCATAAAATACTCTTTAATGCCTTTCATTTGATACACATGTCATACAAACACATTCCAGGGTTTCCCTCGGTTCATTTTCCTACATGGTTATTTTCCCTTATGTTGTCACCATAGCTCTCAACTGAGTATGTAATGTTCGGTTACACCCGAACTTAACCTTCCTTACTTGTCTTTCAATTAGCGTTAATTAAAGAGGCTACAGGCTTGAGTCGTTAAACCATAAAGTTTTTCTAAGCGAGGTCGTCCCTCGGCAGTGATTTGGCAAACACTACAAGTGTATTTCTGTCATTAAAAGTTTCTCAGTGTAAATTCACTTACCCTGCAGATGCCGTTCGGAGTCATAGGTCCTGCCCCGTTAATTTGTAGGGAAAATTAAAACAAAGCACAAAGCAAATTAGAAGAGAAGCTCTGCCTAAAACTCTTCGGAAGTAAATCGAGCCAAGTTTACAATTTTTTTTAAAACAATTCTATGCGTATGTAGCGAAGTCTGTTTTTGTTTTATTCTCTTATTTCTACAAGCATATTATAATTTCGTATTATTCACACTCCGCAGTACTTTCATGTAAGCAAATGAGTTCAAGTTAGATTATACAGCAGGCGTTAACCAGTAAGCCGTCCAACTAGCACATTTCAGCCACTTTAGCAGAGTAAACAAATAAAAAAGCGTTGCGTTTCAAATTACAACTTTTTTGTGAAATAAAAATTTTTTTTAGCTTTTCTTTTTTAATCTTTAACAAGTTTAAATTAAGTTCCTTTACCTGGTTTTCAAAGGCGTTCACTGATATATAAAACGAATTTCGGTTGTAATACAAATTAATTAAAAAAAAGTTGTTTAAAAAAAGAAAAGCTACACGAATTTGTTTTTGTTTATTACTTTCCACTTACTTTCATGTTTTCCAATATATTCAAAGCAAAGGGTTGCGGACGTTCAAAACTGTCGCAAAAACGCTTATTCAACGAATTTGTGAGAAACTTAGTTAGCAGTGCTTTGCTTGAGTTTTCTCCTTTCTGTAAATTACTTTTGCACGATTCAGAAATTATTTTGTTAATTTAGCAAAGTGTTAATGAGTGGCATCTATATGTATGGAAAAACAAGTAAGGAAGGTTAAGTTCGGGTGTAACCGAACATTGCATACTCAGTTGAGAGCTATGGTGACAACATAAGGGAAAATAACCATGTAGGAAAATGAACCGAGGGAAACCCTGGAATGTGTTTATATGACATGTGTATCAAATGAAAGGTATTAAAGAGTATTTTATGAGGGAGTGGGCCATAGTTCTATAGGTGGACGCCATTTAGGGCTATAGCCATAAAGGTGGATCAGGGTTGACTCTAGAATGCGTTTGTACGATATGGATATCAAATGAAAGGTTTTAATGAGTATTTCAAAAGAGAGTAATCCTTAGTTCCATAGGTGGACGCCGTTTCGAGATATTGCCACAAAGGTGGACCAGGGGTGACCCTAGAATTTGTTTGTACAATATGGGCATCAAACGAATGGTGCTAATGAGTATTTTAAAAGGGAGTGGGCCTTAGTTCTATAGGTGGTTGCCGTTTCGAAATATCGCCATAAAGGTGGACCAGGGGTGACTCTAGAATGTGTTTGTACGATATGGGTATCAAATTAAAGGTATTAATGAGGGTTTTAAAAGGGAGTGGTGGTTGTTGTATAGGTGGTCGCCTTTTCTAGATATCGCCATAAAGGTGGACCAGGGGTGACTCTAGAATGTGTTTGTACGATATGGGTATCAAATTAAAGGTATTAATGAGGGTTTTAAAAGGGAGTGGCGGTTGTTGTATAGGTGGTCGCCTTTTCGAGATATCGCCATAAAGGTGGATCAAGGGTGACTCTAGAATGTGTTTGTACGATATGGGTATCAAATTAAAGGTATTAATGACGGTTTTAAAAGGGAGTGGTGGTTGTTGTATAGGTGGTCGCCTTTTCGAGATATCGCCATAAAGGTGGACCAGGGGTGACTCCAGAATGCGTTTGTACGATATGGGTATCAAATGAAAGGTGTTAATGAGTATTTTAAAAGGGAGTGGGCCTTAGTTCTATAGGTGGACGTCTTTTCAAAGTATCGCAATAAAGGTGGACCAGGGGTGACTTTAGAATGCGTTTGTACAATATGGGTATCAAATGAAAGGTGTTAATGATTATTTTAAAAGGGCGTGGGGCTTAGTTCTATAGGTCGACTCCTTTTCGAGATATCGCCATAAAGGTGGACCAGGGGTGACTCTAGAATTCGTTTGTGCAATATGGGTATCAAACGAAAGGAGTTAATGAGTATTTTAGGAGGGAGTGGGCCTTTCTGGACCAGGGGTGACTCTAGACTTTGTTTGTACGATATGGGTATCAAATGAAAGGTGTTAATGAGTATTTTTAAAAGGGAGTGGGCCTTCGTTCTATAGGTGTTCGCCTTTTCGAAATATCGCCATAAAGGTGGACCAGGGGTGACTTTAGAATGAGTTTGTACGATATGGGTATCAAATTAAAGGTATTAATGAGAGTTTTAAAAGGGAGTGGTGGTAGTTGTATATGTGAAGGCGTTTTCCAGATATCGACCAAAATGTGGACCAGGGTGACCCAGAACATCATCTGTTGGATACCACTAATTTATTTATATATGAAATACCTGCCAAGATTTTAAGGGTATTTTATTTCGCCCTGCAGAACTTTTTCATTTGCTTCTACTTAATATGGTAGGTGTTACAACCATTTTATAAAGTTTTTTCTAAAGTTATATTTCGCGTCAATAAAACAATCCAATTACCTTACCATGTTTCATCCCTTTTTTCGTATTTGGAATAGAATTATGGCATTTTTTTCATTTTTCGTAATTTTAAATTTCGAAAAAGTGGGCGTGGTCATAGTCGGATTTCGTTCATTTTTCATACCAAGATAAAGTGAGTTCAAGTAAGCACGTGAACTAAGTTCATTAAAGATATGTCGATTTTTGCTCAAGTTATCGTATAAACGGCCATGCGGAAGGACAGACGGATGACTGTGTATAAAAACTGGGCGTGGCATTAACCGATTTCGCCCGTTTTCACAGAAAACAGTTAACATCATAAAATTTATGACCCTACCAAATTTCAAAAGGATTGGTTAATTTTTGTTCGACTTATGGCGTTAAAAGTATCCTAGACAAATTAAATGAAAAAGGGCGGAGCCACACCCATTTTGAAATTTTCTTTTATTTTTGTATTTTTTTGCACCAAATCATTACTGGAGTTGAATGTTGACATAATTTACTTATATACTGTAAAGATATTAAATTTTTTGCAAAAATTTTACTTTAAAAAAAATTTTTTTTTAAAAGTGGGCGTGGTCCTTCTCCGATTTTGCTAATTTTTATTAAGCCTACATATAGTAATAGGGGTAACGTTCCTGCCAAATTTCATCATGATATCTTCAACGACTGCCAAATTACAGCTTGCAAAATTTTAAATTACCTTCTTTTAAAAGTGGGCGGTGCCACGTCCATTGTCCAAAATTTTACTAATTTTCTTTTCTGTGTCATAAGTTCAACCCATCTACCAAGTTTCGTCGCTTTATCTGTCTTTTGTAATGAATTATCGCACTTTTTGGGTTTTTCGAAATTTTCGATATCGAAAAAGTGGGCGTGGTTATAGTCCGATATCGTTCATTCGATTTCAATCTGCATTTCATGCAGAGCTCACAGAGTATATTAAGTTTGATTGGATAACGGTTGGTTGTACAGGTATAAAGGAATCGAGATAGATATAGACTTCCATATATCAAAACCATCAGGATCGAAAAAAAATTTGATTGAGCCATGTCCGTCCGTCCGTCCGTTAACACGATAACTTGAGTAAATTTTGAGGTATCTTGCTGAAATTTGGTATGCAGGTTCTTGAGCACTCATCTCAGATCGCTATTTAAAATGAATGATATCGGACTTTAACCACGCCCACTTTTTCGATATCGAAAATTTCGAAAAACGGAAAAAGTGCGATAATTCATTACCAAAGACAGATAAAGCGATAAAACTTGGTAGGTGAGTTCAACTTATAACGCAGAATAGAAAATTAGTAAAATTTTGGACAATGGGCGTGGCACCGCCCACTTTTAAAAGAAGGTAATTTAGAAGTTTTGCAAGCTGTAATTTGGCAGTCGTTGAAGATATCATGATGAAATTGGGCAGGAAAGTTACTCCTATTACTATATTAACGCTAAATAAGAATTGGCAAGATCGGAGAAGGACCACGCCCACTTTAAAAAAAAATTTTTTTAAAGTAAAATTTTAACAAAAAATCAAATATCTTTATAGTATATAAGTAAATTATATCAACATTCAACTCCAGTAATGATGTGGTGCAACAAAATACAAAAATAAAATAAAATTTCCGTCCTTTTTCATTTAATTTGTCTAGGATACTTTTAACGCCATAAGTCGAACAAAAATTTGCCAATCCTTTTGAAATTTGGTAGGGCCATAGACCTTATGACGTCAACTGTTTTCTGTGAAAATGGGCTTGAAGCCACGCCCAGTTTTTATACACAGTCGTCCGTCTGTCCTTCCGCATGGCCGTTAACATGATAACTTGAGCAAAAATCGACATATCTTTATTGAACTTAGTTCACGTACTTATCTGAACTCACTTTATCTTGGTATAAAAAATGAATGAAATCCGAATATGACCACGTCTACTTTTTCGATATCGAAAATTACGAAAAATGAAAAAAAGCCATAATTCTATACCAAATATGAAAAAGGGATGAAACATGGTAATTGGATTGGTTTATTGACGCGAAATATAAATTTAGAAAAAACTTTGTAAAAAGGTTGTGACACCGACAATTTTAAGTAGAAGAAAATGAAAAATCTCTGAAGGGCGAAATAAAAAACGCTTGAAAACTTGGCTGGTATTACATATATAAATAAATTAGCGGTATCCAACAGATGATGTTCTGGGTCACCCTGGTCCACATTTTGGTCGATATCTGGAAAACGCCTTCACATGTACAACTACCACCACTCCCTTTTAAAACTCTCATTAATACCTTTAATTTGTTACCAATATCGTACAAACACATTCCAGAGTCACCCCTTGTCCACCTTTATGGCGATATCTCGAAAAAACGTCCACCTATAGAACTAAGCCCCACGCCCTTTTAAAATACTCATTAACACCTTTCATTTGACACCCATATTGTACAAACGCATTCTAAAGTCACCCCTGGTCCACCTTTATTGCGATACTTTGAAAAGACGTCCACCTATAGAACTAAGGCCCACTCCCTTTTAAAATACTCATTAACACCTTTCATTTGACACCCATATTGTACAAACGCATTCTAAAGTCACCCCTGGTTCACCTTTATGGCGATATCTCGAAAAGGCGTCCACCTATAGAACTAAGGCCCACTCGCTTTTAAAATACTCATTAACACCTTTCGTTTGATACCCATATCGTACAAACAAATTCTAGAGTCAACCCTGATCCACCTTTATGGCGATATCCCTAAATGGCGTCCACCTATAGAACTATGGCCCACTCCCTCATAAAATACTCTTTAATGCCTTTCCTTTGATACAAGTGTCATACAAACACATTCCAGGTTTTACCTCGGTTCATTTTCCCTTTTGTAGTCTTGTCATAGCTCTCAACTGAGTATGTAATGTTCGGTTACACCCGAACTTAACCTTCCTTACTTGCTTATTTTATACTTGTCTTAAAAATCGTTTAGGTATGTACATCTGTTCACTATCTATTTTTATTTTCTACAGTTTAAAAAAAAAGTTGGTCCACAAAAACTTTGTTAACCGAATTCGAGAAAATTTTGGAAAAATTCGAGAAATTCGTAAAAATCGTCAAGAAAATTTCCAAATTTTATTTAGATTTTTGAGAAACGTTTTTTGTGTCTAATACAATTTAGTCTGACAGAGTGCAAGTTGAAAGTCTCTCAAAATACGCTTTGAAAAGAAAATAAAATTTTAACGTATGTATATCGACCTATCCTAATAGAGCGGTCGTGACTTAAAAGTTTTGTTAAAAGCCTTTTAACCGGCTTCCTAAGATACGACTTTATTAACGACTTCGCTGAGCTGCGACCTTTTTAATAGAATGACTGAAATATGTCCTTTTTAACAAAACATTTAAGTTACGACCATTCTGTTAGGATAGGTCCATATTACAACGAATTTACGACATTCCTTGACAAATTTGGTTTGGAGACAAACCGGTCTCGAAATTTTCTATGAAGATATTTTAAAAATTCTCGACTTTTCCAATTTTTTTTCGAAAATGTTTTCGAGATTGGTTTATATAGTTTTCATTATATAATTCAGAAATTTTTTTTTTAAATTAGTGAAAACAAAAAAGAGCAAAACAACTGATACAATTCGCAACTCATTTTTGCTGCCATTATTTTACCAGCAAGTTTGCTTTGCTTACTCGAGATTGGCAGGCATTTTAAATATTTGAATTCATTTTTATTCGTACTTATGTTATTGACATATATTTACATAACTTTCGCAATTAAATGATGATTTTCACTTTGCAATTAGGTTTCTAATTTTCATTGTAAATATTCCGCTGCTGAATCATTAATTTAGCTGTAATTCTGGTCCGTTAAAAAAGCTTAAATTGTTTTTGGCATGAATTGCGCATATTTTTATTTCTTTGTGCATTTAAATGTCAAAACTTTTTATTAAAAATCTGAAATACATACAATTGTTCTTTATTCCAATGGCAGTTTTGTGAGCTTGGTTCAGATAAATGACAGTTGAGTGACTTTTTTGGCATTAACGTGACATATTTTTCAAGCCAATATAACAATTGCCATTAATTCTCTTGACTTGTAGATATGTAAATCATACCTATATTTGTACATAACTTTATTTAATAATATACATATGTACATATTTTTGAATATGTCTACTTAAGCATATAATTGATGCATAGTTTGAAAATACATTTGAACCACGAAATTGTGTCAGTTCCAATTTTGGCAATTCACCCTTAATTTCAAATACGAAAATTTGACAGACCAACACTAGCAAAAGTTTCAATTTTGACTGAATGAATGACACCACTTTCGTATACGGAATATTTGAAGAGAGTGTCAAGTAATTCAACGTATGAAAAAAAATATATACATACATATATACCCGGCAGAAAAAAGATATAATTGGCTAAAAAAATTCGCTAATAATTGATTGTTTTAATATGCACTCCGGAAAGAAATTGACAGTGATTGGAAATGCTATATTGCTCCGTAGCTTTTTGGCTATTGCTCCGGCTCTGAACATGAACAGAGCATGGACCAGAGCCGTAGCATAAAAAAGTGGTAGCATTTCTTATGCTCTGCTACGAGTTACGCCGTGTTTCAGAGCAAAGCAAATAGCAGAATAAAAAATCCAAATAAACAACTGTTTGTAGTGGAGCGAGAACAAAAAAGAAATTGTATGCTATTTGCCCTACAGAACATTGTTGTGTAGGACTTGACCTTCTCTGCAACGTGGATAGTAGAGGTGAATTTCCCGACGCAATTATAATAACAACAAAAACAAAAGGTGCACCAACAATTTACAGACCGAAAAATAAAACCACAATTAAAAAACAAGAACATCACACCGCTTCATCAGCCCAACACCGAAAACAAGAGAAAGTGCAATGTTCTGCATAAAACACCGAACAGAGCAAAAATAATAAATTTTTTTGTTTGCTCTTGCAAGTTGTTCCATAAGAAATAGCATTTCGGTTGAACTTTTTCTCTGCTATTTACTCCGCTCTTAAACACAACGTAGCTTGTAGCAGGGCATTAGAAGTACTATCACTTCTTTATGCTATGACTCTACTCTATGCTCTGTTCTTGTTCAGAGCCAGAGCAGTAGCAGATCATATTTTTTGTTGCTACTGCTGCCCTTGAGTAGCTAATACAAACACTCGTAATTGACTTTGAGTTGACTCCAAAAAGTCAGATATTAACTGGTCGTAAGGTAATCAAAAAATTCCTATGATTATAAAGAAAGAGGCTGGCCCCAACTTCGTTGGACGGGCCTGATGAAAAAATATTTAATTCCCTTGGCATGACCAATTGGCGCCAGTTCACCTAGCAAAGAAGCGACTGGTGCTCCTTGTTTGATGGTCATAACCGTTTAAACGGTTAAGCCACAATTAAGTACGTATGTAAGTAAAGTTATGCAGCAGCGCCATGAAAATAATCAAATCGAAATATTTCTAAGGCTGTACTATTTTTTTATGGTGAACAAAAATTTCCGATTTAAGTATGCAAAATTAAATGTAAAATTTTTGCAATAGAAAATTCTGACTCCTGATAAACAAGCGGCAGAATTTTTTTGTTTCTGAATTTTCTTTGAATGTAATAGATAAAATCAAGAAAATATACTTAATACCTCGCATTTACTCTTCCATTGCTAACGGAAATGAAAGTAATGCGGATGTGGCTTTTCATGAAATCCACTCCCTTTGATTTTCCCAGTAACGTCCTTACAGCTTAACTACAGTATTTTGAAATGTGAATGAGATAACGACATCGCTCGGCGTGTCAGGTACGGATGAGTGCGCCTAAATGGAATAAGGCTGGATCGCTTGAGCTGTCGTTGGCCCTCGGGGAGGGTGCTTCAGAGCAAGCGCCGGAGTATGCTGTATTGAGTGCAACAAAGTTACCCATTGAAAGAGTACCGTTGCTGAGTCCACACCATCTAGAAAAGTGGTAGCATCGTTCGAGCCAAGAGCTGCACTGGGCAAATGAAGCAAAACGTATATATTCTGAACTGGCATATGGTGTACATTGTGACAGGGACTAGAAGTATATTTTCCTGTTCTAATCGTCTGCTAGTGCAAATAAGAGAGCAAAACGTGGACAGGTGCTGTCACTGGGCATTGCTCCTATATCTGTTGTTTGCTTTTAGTTGGATTTGAACGCATCCTAGATAGCGAGTACTTTATTATAGACTAGAAGACCCGGCAGACGTTGTCCTACACTAAATTTGGCCTATTTGCATACATTTTAATAAGCTTTTTCCGTATGACTCTGCCCTCCCCCTGTCCACTTTTTCCTAATCCTTTTATTCACTCCTCCCTCCGTCTTTTTCGCTTCATCTATCTTCGTCTCATTCTCTCTCTCTTTCTCAATCTCCTTCTCTCTTTTCTCTTCTCTCAATTTCTTCTCATTCTTCTGCACCCTTATTGCCTGTCCCAGAGGGTGGTATGGATTTTATTCCAGTCCCAGTCCCAGTCCAACTCCGAGTCTCAGTCCCAGTCCTAGTCCTAATCCCAGTCCTAGTCCGTCTCTAGATAATATATTACTCTGTACTAAAGCACTCATCAACAGCTTTCATTTGATATCCATATTGTATATACACTGTCTAGGCATTCACTGGCCCACGTTTTGGCCAATATCTCGAGACCCTAGTCACCCAGGGGTATGAAAATTACCCTCTACACAACTAAAGACTCCTGAATTCAGAAAAATGCCATAGTACCTCTAAATCGCGGGCCCTCTCAGAAACCCCCCCTCCCCCCTCTCAGCGGGCCTGGTGATATGCTATACTTGATATCATTCGCTATAATAAAATTAAACACCAAGCAATTACACCGAAGTATATCCGCACCACCTGAAAATATGAGTGCCACTGCGTATACGTAACATTTTATTATTACGTATAAACGAATAAAAAAAATTGCAATAAAATAGTATTGCGACTATAAACTGAGATATAACCTATCATATGTTTCAAGTTAGATCAAACTACATACGGGGTGCAAAAAAATTTAAAATCGGTTTAGTAGTTTAGGAGTCCATCGCGGCCAAAAATGTTGTGACACGTGTTTTTTATATATTAAGATAACATTTAAATGTAGCAGTTGGTAATTGGCAAGTTAAAGAATAATGCAAAAATAATTATTCTACACCTTCTTTTATCATTTGAATCCGTGAACTGTTGAATAAATAACGTAAATAATCAATAAAGCAAAATTTTCTTTATTTAAAAAATTAATTTGGTAGTAGTATTTCACAATTAAGTTACTCGCGTACTACACTTTCAACGATTTTAAACCAAACTGATTGACTATTCCTTTCCTTGCGCTGCCTTAATACTCCCAGTTGCCACGTAGACTTTTCACTAAAATTCTTCTCGAATAATAGCTATTTATATGCCGTTTTTATATCTCATATTCACTGTTGCCTTCTTTGCATAAGTGTGTATATTCCTGAGTAACACGGGCTCTTAATTGCTATGCACATTAAACTGGGTCGATTTATTAACATATGTATATCGCACCATCGATTTTTCGATAGGACTTGGGCTCAGGAAAAAAAGTTCCACTACGCATACCGAAAAAAATAATTTTCGAGCCTGCAAAAAAAATGGCGAAAGGGTAAATTTTTCGACCAAAACACTCCCCAAACCCAACTACTCAAAAAAACCTTTGTAAAAACGTTGGCAATAACAGTTTTTTGAAAAAAAAAAAAAAATACTTGTTCGGTTTTGGGGAGTGCTTTGGTCCAAAAATTACATTTTTCTTTTTGCAGACTCGAAAATAATTTTTTTGGGTATGCTTAGTGGACCTTTTTTTCTTGCGCCCAAATTCTATCGAGAAATCGATGGCGCGATATAGGTTAACTTTCGTCCATACAAATCGACTCAGGTTAATGCACATATACATATGTATGTATATGTGACTATTTACTATTCCATCTGCTTGCTTTGCTGTTCTTGTCCGGCGTTTAATACTAGCAGCATAGTGACGTATCGCAACTGCTAATATTCGCAACAGTATGTTTATGGGATTTAACCTAGTTCGGGGGACGTTTTTTATACTCAGTTGAGCAGAGCTCACAGAGTATATTAAGTTTGATTGGATAACGGTTGGTTGTACATATATAAAGGAATCGAGATAGATATAGACTTCCATATATCAAAATAATCAGGATAGAAAAAAAATTTGATTGAGCCATGTCCGTCCGTCCGTCCGTCCGTCCGTTAACACGATAACTTGAGTAAATTTTTGAGGTATCTTGATGAAATTTGGTATGTAGGTTCCTGAGCACTCATCTCAGATCGCTATTTAAAATGAACGATATCGGACTATAACCACGCCCACTTTTTCGATATCGAAAATTTCGAAAAACCGAAAAAATGCGATAATTCATTGCCAAAGGCGGTTAAAGCGGTGAAACTTGGTAGATGGGTTGACGTTATGACGCAGAATAGAAAACTAGTAAGATTTTGGACAATGGGCGTGGCACCGCCCACTTTTACAAGAAGGTAATTTAAAAGTTTTGCAAGCTGTAATTTGGCAGTCGTTGAAGATATCATGATGAAATTTGCAAGGAACGTTACTACTATTACTATATAAGTGCTAAATAAAAATTAGCAAAATTGGATGAAGAACACGCCCACTTTTTAAAAAAAATTTTTTTTAAATTCAAATTTTAACAAAAAAGTTAATATCTTTACTGTATATAAGTAAATTAAGTCAAAATTCAACTCCAGTAATGATATGATGCAACAAAATCCAAAAATAAAAGAAAATTTCAAAATGGGCGTGGCCCCGCCCATTTTCATTTAGTATGTCTAGAATACTTTTAATGCAATAAGTCGAACAAAAATTTACCAATCCTTCTCAAATTTGGTATGAGCATAGATTCTGTGACGGTAACTGTTCTCTGTGAAAATGGGCGAAATCGGTGGAAGCCACGCCCAGTTTTTATACACAGTCCACCGTCTGTCCTTCCGCTCGGCCGTTAACACAATAACTTGAGCAAAAACCGATATATCTTTACTAAACTTAGCCCACGTACTTATCTGAACTCACTTTATCTTGGTATAAAAAATGGCCGAAATCCGACCATAACCACGCCCACTTTATCGATATCGAAAATTACGAAAAATGAAAAAAATGCCATAATTCTATACCAACTACGAAAAAAGGGATGAAACATGGTAACTGGATTGGTTTATTGACGCAAAATATAACTTTGGAAAAAACTTTGTAAAATGGGTGTGACACCTACCATATTAAGTAGAAGAAAATGAAAAAGTTCTACAAGGCGAAATCAACAGCCCTTGGAATCTTGGCAGGAATACTGTTAGTGGTATTGCATATATAAATAAATTAGCAGTACCCGACATATGATTTTCTGGATCACCTGGTCCACATTTTGGTCGATATCGCGAGAACGCCTTCACATATACATCTAAGGGCCACTCGCTTTTAAAACCCTCATTAATACTTTTAATTTGATATCCATATCGTACAAACACATTCTAGAATCACCTCGGCCCACCCTAATGGCGATATCTCGAAAAGGCGTCCACCTATAGACCTAATGCCCACTCCCTTTTAAAATACTCATTAATACCTTTCATTTGATACCCATATCGTACAAACGCATTCTAGAGTCACCCCTGGTCCATCTTTACGGCGATATCTCGAAAATGCGTCCATCTATAGTACTTAGGTCCACGCCCTTTTAAAATACTCATTAATACCTTTCATTTGATACCCATATCGTACAAACACATTCTAGAGTCAGCCCTGGTCCACCTTTATGGCGATATCCCTAAATGGCGTCCATCCATAGAACTATGGCCTACTCTCTCTTAAAATACTCTTTAATACCTTCCATTTGATACACATGTCATACAACCACATTCCAGGGTTACCCTAGGTTCATTTTCCTACATGGTGATTTTCCTTATTTTGTCTCCATAGCTCTCAACTGAGTATGTAATGTTCGGTTACACCCGAACTTAGCCTTCCTTACTTGTTACACCTATTTTTGGCCGACGCAGTCACCCCGGTGACTGCCAGAAAAAAAGTGTTCAACCCGTTACAGTTGTCTATGACTAAAATTGAAAAACCCTATTTCGTATTTTTTTTACTTAAAATTCATTAAGTTAGGATGTTACGGAAAATTAGTTAACAAAATTTATTAAAAATATGTTTTTTTATTAAATAATTAAATAGTCACCCCGATGACTTGTCGGCCAAATACGTTGTAAAACAGTTGTAAATGACTGAAATTATAAAACCTTTTTTTTTGTATTTTTTCCACTTAAAATTCATAAATTTATTAAAAATATGTTTTTTGAGGGGAGAATGTAAAAAGTCACCCCGTCGGCCGAACTAGGGTTAAGGAGTTGATAAGCGCAACACAAGGCTTCCGCAACGCAATTATCAATTTGACCTACGCGAAGAGAATCCTGTTACAAATATGAGTGTGTCACACACATATTTAGCAGGCGAGGCTCTGGCGATCCCAAGATCTTGGAGGGTATAGGAAGGGGCGGGATGGCCTATATGGTCATATTAATTGTTCCCAAGATAGTCTAGTACCTTAATGGTGCTTGTTACCGGAACGTATTGTATCTGTATCCGGCAAAGGACCATCAACATCGATAACACTCCCCAAAACCTCCGGGGAGTACCTTTATCGTTAATATCACAACAACAATATGTTTATTCAGAAAGTTGATTTACTTTGTCGATCTCGCATATGCTTAATGTAAATTTCACTTAATTGATATTTCTTTGCGGAAACTCCTAGAATACATTAGCATTAGTTTACGCCCTGAATTGAGAATTTGAGCTGAAATGCACATAGTAAAGGCCAATTGGAAGTTGAAAATATACCTCATTTGCTAAAATAAGCGTAAAACAGAAAAAAAAATTAAATTAATGCTAAAATTAAAAAAAAAAGGTTAAAAATACTGATCAAAACTAAAAGTTGGTAATTTTCGTTCATTGGCCTTAACTATAAATCAAATATTCAGTAGCGCCTCATGAACATAAATTAAAATTTTTTTGCTTGAAAAAAAAAAATAATAATAATAAAAACTTAACCAACAATACAAATATTTCATAAATACAACAAAATATGATCAAACAAATAACAGTAAGTTTGAAAATTAATTGCACTTTCAGCTATTTGATACGCAGAACCTGGTCAACCTTAATTTGAATATGTTAAGTGCCGCGAATAACAGGCCAATGCGGATGAAGAAATAAATAGACGAGAAGATGAGCTGACAAACAATAAAAAAGCTGGTTGTTTGCGTGCAAGTAAACGCAGCATCACCTAAACTAAACAACGACCAGACAAAGAGGCTGCAACTTTAAGCTTTGTAAAATGACCGTAATGCATAATACAGGGCTAGGGAAATATTTTTCTTTAACCCTTTTTATACCCAGCTGTTCTTGTACACAGGGTATTATAACTTTGATTGGATAACGGTTGATTGTACAGGTATAAAGGAATCGAGATAGATATAGACTTCCATATATCAAAATCATCAGTATCGAAAAAAAAATTTGATTGAGCCATGTCCGTCCGTCTATCCGTTAACACGATAACTTGAGTAAATATTGAGATATCTTCGCCAAATTTGGTACACGAGCTTATCTGGGCCCATAATAGATTGGTACTGAAAATGAGCGAAATCGGATGATAACTACGCCCACTTTTTATATATATAACATTTTGGAAAACACAAAAAACCTGATTATTTAGTGAATAATACACCTAGAATGTTGAAACTTGACGTGTGGATTGATATTGAGACTCTTGATAAAAATTTGAAAAAAAATTTTAAATGGGCGTGGCACCGCCCACTTGTGATAAAATTAATTTTACAAATATTATTAATCATAAATCAAGAATCGTTAAACCTATCCTAACAAAATCCGGCAGAGAGGTTTGCTTTACTATAAGGAACGTTATGAGGAAAAATTAACGAAATCGGTTAAGGACCATGCCCACTTTTATATAAAAGCTTTTCAAAAGGGTCGTGGACGAATAAAATAAGCTGTATCTTTGCAAAAAGAGCTTTATATCAATGGTATTTCATTTCCCAAGTGGATTTATAACAACAAATAGGAAAAACTTCAAATTTTAAAAAATGGGCGTGCACCGCCCTTTTATGACTAAGCAATTTTCTATGTTTCGTGAGCCATAACTCGCAGAAAAATAAGTTCAGAATAGGACCATGTGTATATGTATTATTGCGCAGCCTTGTAACAATATTAAGCACACAAAACAAACAACAACAGCATTTCAAGTGTGCAGCTGGGTATGTAATGTTCGGTTCCACCCGAACTTAGACTTCCTTACTTGTTATAACAGCAATTTAGGTATATGGCGAATGCAGGAACTGCCAAGAGGTGGCCTATGTTCACGACCTGGAAATACTTGTCACCTTGAAATTTCTAGACATCTTTTGA
The DNA here is from genome assembly GCF_040869045.1 of Eurosta solidaginis. Classification (NCBI taxonomy): domain Eukaryota; kingdom Metazoa; phylum Arthropoda; class Insecta; order Diptera; family Tephritidae; genus Eurosta; species Eurosta solidaginis. The sequence goes on along the minus strand of NC_090321.1, from coordinate 27,027,159 downwards.
AGAAATACCTAGACAAGATTGCTTGCATACTGCGGACCAGCTGTAAACCCCACTGCAACTGAGCTAATTCTATTGACGGGTGCGTATAAGATTAGTGTGTTCAGACCACCTTAAATTGATGCTGCTGTTGAAGAGGGTTAAGTATCCTGGCGTTATACTTGACAATTAGGGGAGAAAATTTGAAAATCCATGGGGCTCAGTCAAGGCTTTATGAAATGGTGGTCAAGCTGATCCTCTTATATAAACTGTTGATCTTGTAGAACGCACTAGACACTTCTTGTATAGCCTTTTATGCCCTCCAGGAAGAAAGTCGGTGGGGAGCGGGGGTTGAGTAAACTTTTTTACGGATAAATACCGCTAAATTGGTAGGTGGGGATGATATAATTTCGGCAGTAACTCGGGCTCAGCAAGATTTTTGGGCTGCCCGGCCAAAGCAGCGACTTCCAAGCGTATATCGCATGTGTCGCGGAGACGAAGGTGGACGTCAGTAGTAGGTTTGAAGCACCGTTGATAACTTGCAGTATGCTTCTAGAAAGGTGGGCCTAGGCTACACTGATACCAACTCTTGGACGGTGCGGAGATCCTTACGACCTGTTATTGAAGCTCAAGCCTTCAAAATTACTACTGTGCTTCCTTAAGTACATTATATTGTTGATGGACATTGCTCTCCACGCGCAGCCGCTCAGTATTCTAGAAGATGAAGAGATGTAGTCATCTATTAAATTCATACCTAAGTGCCTCGCTTTTGCAAGGCAAGAATATCTCGATGTCAGTGTATAGAAGGTTTCTAGCACACATTAGAACCTACAACGCAAGGAGAAGGAACTTCACCATCATACCAGAGTTTAACATGCTCAAACAAAATGTTACCCAGCAAACATCAATCGAACAGTCTTGTGAAAGGCCAACATCTGAACGTACCGGTGGGAATGGTGCACTTAGACTGTAAGAGGTTTCTTGCTTCATATATTCAATCATTCCTGGCCACACCTGCTCAAGTAACTGCGGTCAAAAATGCAAAATAAACGATAAAAATCATCAGGAAATAAAATGGCTATGAAGATGGCACAACGCCTAAACCGGCTTGTCACCAAACTTAACTTTAAAAGGGATGTCAAAATCGTTCCAATATGCATCAAATTGATTAATAGTTATTCCGAGTCCCTGACATTAGCAGACATGTTTTACTGGACATGTAAGCATTTGAAATCAATTGCGCATGCGCAACAACCTTAGGCACAACCGCATTGGCAAAAGCGGCATGCGTTTACAGAGCACTCAAAAGCACGATGAATTAATTGTGTGGCCGTTGATTGGTTTGTTTGTGCTATGCTGAAACTACTAGCGACTAGGCAGTTATTGTTGCTTGCCAGTGGCAATGGGAGCTTTAAAAAGTGGGAATAGCCTCTGGAAATTAGGCATTACAACTAATATTTAATACAAATATGTGTAACTATGCTCTTCTATCTACATATTTGATTAACTTCAATAGTTATTGATGCTTTTGAATTTTTTCTGCAATTCATTTGCTGTTTTGTGCAATAAAGCTGAGTACTATACTTTAGCAAATTTCTTTCTTTTTGCAATTTCACATTCCTACTTTCGCTTTTTAATCACTGTGATATCTCTACCTACTTTTGCTTGCAATTAGCTATAATATTTTTTCAATTAATAATAATAAGTGAGTATAAAACTCAAACGCAAGAGACATACATATGTACATATAAATCTGATCATGACGAATTTGCAAAAGCCAATATAAATTCAATAAAATGTGTGCAATGAGCAAGCAAACAACAAATAAAAGCGAAACTATCAATCAAACACAAAACACGCCCACTTTTTGCATTTTTACCCATATGAAATTTAGTTAAGCAAACTGAGGTAATAAAGTGGCTATCAATTTTTCACTGGAACTGACATAAGCAGATATGTATTTATTTGTATGTGTACTTTGGGTATGGAAATCGCAAATAACAGTTCCCGAAACCGATGTAAATAACGTCCAAACACGGGTATAACGGGTTTCGGTAAATCACAGAAAACGGACGTTTTGCAAGCAAAATATAAGGAAATGCCAATGAACGAGAAAATCCGATAATGCAAAAATATAAATCACGAACTGTTCAGATGTATGTTACCTAACAGGGTTTCTGTGAAGGAATGATGCATGAAGAAAGGAAAGGAAGGAAAAGAAAAGGACTTGTTAACGAAAATTTGTCGACTCATTTTCGAAAACTTTTCGCAATAATACCAATTTGTTATCGATAATTTTTTATAGTAAATCGATATATTTTCGATAATTTTCCAATGGTTAAGTAAGGTTTCTTCTATGACATATCGATTTTTATTCGGTATCAAATCGATTTTGTTTCACAGAAAATTGATTTTTTTTTCACTGGCAAATCAATTTTTTCGATGACATATCGATATTTTTTCGATAATAAATTGACATTAGGTTTTTAATAGTAAATCGATTTTTTTCAATAGTAAATCGATATATTTTAATAACCAATCGGCAAATTTTTAATTACGAATCGATTTTTTCGATATATTTTCGATAACCATTCGATATTTTTCGTGATCAATAATCGATACATTTTGAGATAAGTGAGGTTTCTTCTATAACATATCGATATTTATTCGGTAACAAATCAATTTTTTTTCACACCAAATCGATTTTTTTCAATGGCAAATCCTTTTCTTTTGAATGGCATATCGATATTTTTTCGATAATGAATTGACATTCAGTTTTTAATAGTAAATCTATTTTTTCAATAGTAAATCGATTTTTTTTTGATAACAAATAGGAACATTTTTTATTACAAATCGATATTTTTTCGACAACAAATCGATATTTTTTCGATAACCATTCGATATTTTTCATGATCAAAAATCGATAACTTTTCAACAGAAAATTTTTATTTTTGCGATAAAACATCGATAAAATTTGATAACAGAACAATATTTTTTCGATAATAAACCAGTAACACGTCGATAATTCACCGATAGCATACCAACAACGCTCGTCGATAAGTCCTCGATAACAGTCCAACAATATGCATATAACAAAAACAGTTCGATAGTTTTTTGTATTCATAAATAAATTTTTTCGAACCCTGCTAAGGGTCACTAACATAATCCCGAAGTTATTTTGAAATGGCTCTATAGTGATCCTAAGATGATGCGATAATAGTTAGTCCCGAAATAATTCAGAAATAGTGCTGAAATTATCCTGTAATATTCGCGCAAGTAATTCCCAAATACTCCCTGCATACTCCAAACACTTCCAAATTGAACTCGAAATCGAACTTCCTTTTCTGTTTAACAGTTAAATGCAATCTCTTATATTTATGCATTTGTTAGCAATCGACATACTATTAATTTGTGTACATCAAACTGAGCACGATTTTTTAATTAAATCACAATATGCTATATGTTTATTTTGTATTGAATTTCAATTGCGTTGCTGATTTTTGGTTTAAGCTTACCCACATATCGTAAACACATATTTACCTACACTCAATAATGCTAAATTTCAATACGTTTATTATTTTGCAGTCATAACGTTAAGGAAACTTAAGCTTAAATATATACAGGGAAACACCAACTAACGTACATCTCTACTAGGTGGACGCTTCCCTTGGCCGAACGCGGACAGTAATTTGCTATAAAATGGGATGAAAAACCTCTACTGAGAGGACACGGCGGATACTGAGAATTTTGTTCATAACAAATCAATCAGAAACATCTTTTGGACAGACCCGAACTTCAATTTATACCCGAGGTCACCAAAATTGAAACTGTGTTAGTAAGAGTGTGGTTTAGTAGTTGATAAAAAAGCAATGTGGTAGGACGTATGCACGCATGTTTGCTAACAAATACAATACAAATACTATTTTATTGCTAACAAAAAATTTAAACAAAATAAATTGCTCATATTTCACCATTAAAACATTTCGCGTTTCTTTTTCCAAAATATCTGTTTGGAAACGCGCAAATAAACAATAATAACTTCCTCTGATGTTGATACTCTGCTTGTTCAGCAAATACTAAACGAAAGAGAATAGTAATGTGTATCAGATGAGCGCGAATAATTATTTCACCAGCTGACGACCACTGACTTATACGTTTAAAAGACGTCGTACTGGTTGCCGACGTATGTATTTGCCAATTGAAAAAAGGGCGCTCCACGAATAAAACCGAAGCCCATATTATGTTCAACGATCAGTGACTGAAAACCAATTTCACTCGAATGCTAAATTTTCATCTGACCAACTATTTTTAAAAATTATAATATATTATGGACCCAAAGAATGCTATTTGACGCTATTCTGAGCTATTATGATTTAAACAATCACGGATCGTTAAACGTAATGCGGGTCCCACTTTGCATTAGATAAATATGTATCTACTCAAGTTTAAGAAGTGTCATAGTCTGTCACAACTTAATATCGCTTTTATTTAAATCAAATGTAATGATTGCCTGAAGTAGGGTTACGTTGAATTGGTTGTTTCTTCAACAATTCATATGAACTGAGTCATAGTTACCATAAGCTTATACGAGGACCAAGCTGGGGTTGTTGTTCAATATCCTAAGCTTTGAAATAACTATGCTCTATTGGAAAATACTAAAATTCACATTGGAATCACTCCACTAACGGCTTCTAGAACTGAAATTTTGATTTTATATTATCTTTTCTACTTGATTGAGGTATTGTCTCCTTTCCCAGTTCATCCGCCTTTTCATTATAATCTATGCCCATAAGACCGATTCTCTATAATGATTGTAAGCTTCTACCTGTTCTTATTCTTCGAAGTGCTTATTTGAACCCTTACACACTTCTAGTTTACGCTGCTGCAGGTTACGCAATTTTTTCCAGTATATCTACCATTTTGTACGATACTGTTATTACCGGATCGGCACAGTATGCCACATACTATCCCGTTCCATTAGTTTGGTTCCATTTTTGTATCGTGTGTCGTATCTTTCGACATTTCGGAGCCCTTGGTGCACCCTTCCAACTATATTGAGACTCAGCATAATATAAAAATTTGTCTTTAACATAGAAATTTCTGACTAATTTTAACTGATAAAAAAAATGTAAAATAGGTACTCACTCGTTGCGCTGACACCTCTCGCGGGCTAACAAAAATTGGCTGGCGGTGAGTATCCGCCCAAAGGAGGCTTCCCTGTGTTTGATTATACAAAAAAAAAATTGCCTATTAAGCGTGCATTGGCTTGGGAGTGCTTGCTTAATGCAATCGAAAGTTCAGTGACTTAATTTATTATTAATTGCATAAATTGTAAAATGATATCTTAATAATATAGAAACATTTTTTAAAAGCCTTACTAATTCATTTACTTTTCCTCTTTCGAATTTGAACCACTATTTCTCTTTCTCTGATCCTAAGATACGCTCCGGATGATATCGGGAAGGCAGTGCAATTGCTTAATTGACAACTTTTTAGCTAAGGAAAAAATTAAAAAAAAAATTTACTACACAACAGCAATCGTGCAACAATGTAACAAAGGTGTTTTCCTGAAATGTGACATCATTCAGATGACTTTTTCTCAACAAACTTATAGTCTAGCGTGTCTAGTTTACTTTTAAATTGGTTAAATTGGTCAAAAGATGTTCTTCGGGCATTTGTGAAGAATTATGAAGTGCTAAGACCTTGCTTTGAAAAGCTTTTTCTTATCGAAAAACTTGTTTCTTAATTTTTGATAATGCTGAATGCTACATGAACTGGCGAAAAGATGTTTGGTTTATAAGTGTCGTGTTACTTTTTTAAAAGAAAATGCGATAGCCAGGGCGTGCTGAATCGTAGGCTGCGGAACTATGGAATTTGTCCCTCTTTCTTGTTCTTAACCGCAAAATATCATCGAAGCTTACAGAAATGAAGATTGTAGCGTAAGTTCGTAATGTGCAGTACCTGTTTTTGGATTCCTTACCTTACGTGGGTACAGGAATCCTACTTTAGGCTAAGCCTGCTATCTACTCTTAAATTACCATGGTTAAATGGCTTGTTTTCCCGCTACAAAGTTTTTGGGACTAACAATCGATTGCAAACTCAATTGGAAATCTTTCATGGAAGAGCGAATTCCGAAAGTCCGTTTTGCTACCAGTGCTTGTAAATCGATCTTTGGTCAGAAATGAAGTCGTCAGCTCAATATGCTGCTTTTTTTGTACGTCCATACCCCATTCGACACCAGCCGCTCCTATACTCTTACTAATAAAAAGCCGAAAGTAAAACAATAACGCCTCGGCATCCACCGGAGCTCCACTCAAATAGAACAAAACTATTTATTTCTGTTAAATTAAAGGCTACAGAACATTATCAAATGAGCTTGCTGATTATCCAAGACTGTTTGCTAAATGGGTTGCCTTCCACGATATCTACATCTTATTTGTTATGCCAATAAACTAGTGATAAGCCTTAAGTTTTCAGGTTGCTTTAGATTTGTTCGTGAATCCACTATCTGTTGAAACTAGAGGTTGAGACTCAAGAACACTGAGATCGGCATGGCGGTCACATATTAATGAAGAAAAAGACTACAAAGCTCACTCGATGTTCAGCCAAACAACATCTACTTATTTCAAAACCAGCGCGAATGTATATAACACTCGGAAAAAACACTTACTTAAAATGAGGAAAATATTTCCTAAAATAATTGGCCTGTAGTCATAGTCGAAATAAAATAGAGTTTTATTGGTTTAAACATCGTTCTAAATTAAATATCATTTCAAGTCTGTTATAGTCCACTTAAACACTATTTTATCTCTAAAAAGGTATTTTAAATTTAAAATGACGCGCAATTTTAATTTTTTAAAATAGGTTTTAAGTTGGTGGTCTGCTGTCAAAAGTTGCGAGAAATTAAACAATTTGCTATTTAAACGCGATGAACTTAAATGGAAGTGAAAAAAGGCTTCCCCGACAAGCAAATATACGTCAGGAACTAACTTATTATACCTAGAATGCGTATTAATATGTTTGTGACGAAAATTACACAATTTTAAAATGTGCGATGGTTACTTGGCTCCACATATGCGAAATTTTAAATTATAGATATTTATGAGTTTTGGTATTTTAGTATCTTTTGCGGAAAAAGTAGCATCCTATACTGATTTTGGCATTAAATTAGAAATAAATATTCAATGGAAGGAACTATTTACCACAGGCGTCGATTTTTAATACCTGTCAAAAAATTTCGGGAGAGGTATCAAATGACGCGTTTTAATTTCGGAAACAATAATCCGAGGGCGGCAAAGTAATACCTTTACTCTTTCAAGATATTTTTGCAAAAAAAAATTTTTAAGACTTTCATGTGGTTGCTGAAATTTTGGTGATATTATTGTACACAGAAAAAAGTTTCGCAATCGGTTCAGGGTAATTATTCGTGTTTTTGTGAATATCTATTAATAAAAGAACAATTTCTTATTTCCGACTTCTAATTATTGAATTTCATTACAGAATTATTGAATTCAATTCTGTTGGTATTTCCTATTATGTATTCTATTCCCATTTACATTTGCCAATTCCTCTTAAAAGAAAGCGTGAAATAAAACACGGAATACAACAAGAAGTAGCAACAAAAATTTTAAGAACTGCTTGGTATGGGCGCTGTTGTGCTACTTCTCTCCTTTATCACCCTCTTAGTCTATGTCATGATCGACTTGAGTTCAATGATTTGGTAATGTAAAAGGGACTTACACTTTGCAGGTCCATGTACAATGGCTCCACATTCTAGGTCCCTTCTTTCCTATGGAAAACTATACTAAACTCCTCATTTATGCTGACTTTGCGAAGACAAACCTAAATTTGATTTAACCTGATTATCATTGAATGTCCGGCATACTTATTAGTATCGAGGTTAGATATATCCCTTTTTGGTTTCGGGTCTATTAAATTAAACGGCTTTAACGGTTAGGGCCACCTAACATTTAAGGTTTGCATCATTTTGGCCGTCACATCGGTCTTAATGCAAACAACTTTTCTTTACAACATTCTTACAAACTATATAAACTATTCAACATGAATACGAGTGTATGAGTGAATCGCCTTGTAGCTTCCGTTGCTTTAAGGAGCCGAAATCCGCTTTAACTACCTATTCTTTTATGTTGCGAGATTTAAATAATTTTTTAAGAACGAAATTAAGTAAATTTTCTTTAAATAAGTATGTTCATGTTGAATTAATAGATTGTACACTCAATTTTAAATTGACGGCTGATAAAAAACAGCGAACCTTTACAAAACGTTTGCTAATAACTTTTAAATAGAATTGAATGATAATTATCCGCCACCGGATCATGATCAAAACGCGTTTTCAGGTACTCCTTCGAGAATTTTTGTGGTGTTTTAACAGTTTTTGTCAAGTAAAAAATTACCATTTTTTATACGTGGAGTCAAGTAACCACGGTTGTAAGGAACAGGGTGAACTTTTAGTACTTCTAAAAAAATGTCTTCATAGCGCCAATCAATGCCTTTTTCATGCGGATACCCTGTCCATGCTTATTTTAGCTGAAAAGTGTGTTTAACATGTCTATGACAAATCAAAATTTTAAATCCCATTTTTAATTTAGGCAAGATTTTAACTAAAGAGTATTTTAGTCAGCGACTATGATTACGGGCCATTGTCTTTAAATTGTTGTAAATTTCAACTTAATGTGTGTGAATTTTTAATTTTTGTATAAAACGTTCAACAATTTGAGGGACGATTTTCCTTCTATTTATTCAATCAAAAATACTTGTTTGAATATTTCTCACTATATTTACATGTGTGAGTTAGCTCAGCGTATAAGAGCACTCGGCTATAATGTTGAGCACCTCAACTAAAAAAAACCACGGTAGTGAAAGTAGCACACAAGGCAAAGGAGAATCCATAACAGGTGGTGGCAAAGCGAACTCCACCAATTCGCCGTGCAGAAGAATGTCAAGTCAAAAGAAAATTTTAATTGATTTCGATTAGCTGACATATTAAAGTACAAGGCGCTGTATGGAAAATAATCAAGAAAAAGCAATCAGCTGTTGGGATCACAACACCTGGTACTGAATTCGCCTTGACACAAGGCAAATCTATACAAGTTGATGACAAAGCGAATTTAACCCAATTCGCATTGCACATGAACGATAAGTCAAAAGAAAATTAGCATTGATTTCGATTAACTGACATCTTGTTGTACCAAGAAGTTTCGTGGAAATTGTTTGTTTGTTTGTAGTTTTAAGTTGCTTCCATTCATTTATTTGAATGAAAGACTGGGAGTGCCCCTAAATCCCCAAACACAGAATCCCCAGGTAAAAGAAAAATCCCTAATACATAATCCCTAAATTTAAAATCCCATAACCAAAATCCCCAACACAAAATCCCCGCACTTTTTTTGGGGCTAAATCCCCAAACCTTTTTTGAGGAAATATCAAAAAACCTCGAACACAAAATTACAAAAATTTTAATTAAATCATAAGGTAAAATTCTGACGCGTATAAACATAATTACGCATTTATATATATGTAAGTATGACTATAAGCATAAAGTAAAATGATGGGGAATAACCTAACGGTACACGTTCTATTTGCATTGTGTTTTCATATATTCTTTCTGTTCTAACCATGTCAATGTTATATTGCGAATTTGACAACAACTTCTTTGTACATCAGTGGCACAGAGGCTTAGGTCTTCAACTACCGTGCAAAAGTCGTCGGTTCAATGCCAGATCACGTATTTAAATTTCATTTTCTATTTATTTAATTTTGGTTTATTTAATTTTATTTAATATTATTAAAAATACTGTGAAAAAATATTAAAAATTTTAAATGAAAAACCTAGATCTGGTAGTCAACCGACGATGAGAAAATATCGCAAAATTAACATAATATCATTAATATAGCTATTGAATAGAAGGAAACTACGAAAGTAAACTGCAAAAGTTCTCAAAATAATTGAAAAAAGGAAAATTCAAAACGTTACAGACATTGTGAATTCATACAAGTGGTGAATGTTTGACACAACGTTCATATTAGTAAACAGCCTCGATCACCTGTTCAATTGCTGTTCGATTACTAAAATCATTTGCTCAATAGTGTTTTTCAAACATTTTTGTAGACGACTGTTATATTGCATTATTTACATATTTTAGAATGTTTGCTTAACGGGCTGCTCAAATTGAATTAACTGGATTTTAGAAATGAATATTAATATGTAGACTGATTTTCTGTATACACATTTTAAAGAAAATCTGATTTGAAACACATATGGGCAATTCATGGCATGTAATCGCGAGCAAAAAACAAACCTTTCTTCCATTCTCTGGCCATTCGCGGCAGCCGTTCTCCCTGTCAGCAATTATTTGACAGGTAGTATGGCAATGGAGGAATAGAAAGATTCTTCACTTGTATGAATTCACAATAGTTACAGATCTCCATCGCCTAAATATTTTCTAGGAGAAAAAATTCCGTTAAAGTATAAGGTTTGTTTGTCAAATGAATTTCTATCGCCTTATTAACTGCAAAATGTATCGAATTAGTTACTTCTTGGCGATAGACGATAAATTTACCAGAAAAATGCTGGCAGGGTTTTGTAATGTAATTTTTACATAAAAATTTATGTATGTACAAATGTATCTATAATTTGTAAAAACAAAAAAAAAAAAAATGTTCCGGTGTTTATCTGCAATGCAATGATTTTTTTGTTATGTAAATACTGTATTAATTGTATCTATAAGTTATTGCGTTGCACTGTATTTTCTTTAATGTGCCCATTAAATATTTGTGAAATAATCAATATTGAAGTGTTGGGGATTTTGATTTTGGGGATTTTGATTTGGGAATTTTGATTTGGGATTTAGATTTTGGGGATAAAGGGGGTAACCCTGAAAGACTACCTTGGCCCGGCTAACTTAGAAGCTATAACGCCATAACTAATTCTTATTTTGTGGAATCTTTCAGAAGTTTGATGTCTTTAGATTGCTGTACAGTTGCTCCACCAACACACAGGTAATACACTAAGGCCAGAACCATGTGCGTAGGTTTCTGCGTAATTGAGACTACTACATATTTAGATACATTCCGATTTAATGGTTTACTCCAATTACGATAACTTTTTCAGTTTTTCAAATGTTTCCAATTCAATTTTTTGTGATTTCGATTCCCGCACTATCCGCCATTTTATTCTCAACCACATGAATAGCGCCCTTTTATAGCACGCGGTTGAGTTGTGGGGAAAAACGAACTTGACGCGACGACGTTACAAAACGAAGTGTCGTCGAAATTATAAAGACTCAGTCAGCTGATGGAAGGAAAGGCTTTCAATATCATGTACCTGTTTCCTTATTTTAACCATGGAAAAAAATAGTTTTATTTATTTAATTACAAAATTAAATTAAATAAATCATAAAAATAGTTTTAATTTTTAAGAAATTTACTTTTCTAGTTCAAGGCGAATCTAAACAAGGTGATGTCAAAGCGAATTCAACCCACTTCGCCGTGCAGAAGAATGTCAAATCAAAAGAAAATTAGCATAGATTTGAATTTACTGGCATCTTGTTGTACGAAGGTGTTTCGTGAAAATTATCAAGAAGATGCAATCAACTGAGGGTATAAAACTAACTGGTTAAGATTTGAGGACGCATTTCTATGGCAAAACATCATGTGTCAGTTTTTCTTATTTTAATAGCTATTTTCCCCGTTCTGAGGCAACATTTTTTTTTCGAGTGTAGATATAAAGTGAGAAATTCCACAGATTTCAAGATGACAAAAGCAACAGCAACAAACAGATTGAAAAAAATAGAAACAGTTTTTTGAATTTTCAATTTGTAAGAGCATTCGCCGTCAGCAATTGCTCCCAACAGCAACAAATTACTTTATCAAAATTCTCAAGTGTCCAGCGGTGATAAGTATTGAATGAGGGTTTTCTAGAGTGTGAAATATATGGAGATTTTCTTTGTTTGTTGTTATCGACCAACGCAATTTACTACAAAGCGAAATTTGTTGTCAGTTTAACTGACAAAACTAAAACTAACAATAGCGGCAACAACAAAATTTAAAAACAAAAACAAACATAGGCAACAACAACATAAACGCATTTATTCCACTTTATGATTAAGTGAGTGTCTAATAATGAGTTAACGAAAAGTATCTAAAAAAAATTTTCAAGTGAAAAATAAAGGTCATAGCGAGTTGAGCTATACTAGAAGCCACATAACATAACAGATACAGCAAATGTCATACAGTTAGCGCGGCAACACATTTGTCTATGTAGTATGTACTTGTTGGTAAGTGACAGAGGGCAGGGCGTATTCTTGTGGCAACACTTTTCGGCTTGTTTTGTTACAATTCTTCTTACTTTCAGTCAAATTTTTTGTTTGTTTTTTTGTGCATAGTCTATGAAAACGGTCTGTTTTACACACGCTTTGTCTTTTGACCCCAACAACGACAAATTTTTTTACACATTCATGGAAGACGTGGAAAAGGGGTATTTCATGTTGGTTTATAAACACAAATTTTTTTCTTTTACCCGCCGGCTTTGCTATGGTGTGATGCGACGCTTTGTTTGAAATGTTGCTGACAAACCACTTGAGTTGTTGTTTCTTAGTTGAATTTCAAATGAAATGCCAAATGCTTTGTAATCTTTTTCTTCTTTTGGTTTTTTTTTTTTTTTCGTGAAAGTTCAAAGTAATGGTGTGAGTTGCTTTAGCTGTTGCCGAAATAATTTATACGAAAAAACTTGCGTCACTATTCTAGGCATCAAATGGTTATATATTTACATATGGTTGTATGTAGTTATGTCTGACTACAAATAGCTTTGGCCCCTTACAAAGCAAGCCAACGCATGCAACAAAACTTTCAAGTACATACGTACATATGTTTGTACATCAAATCGCATCACTCATCACTAGCAATTCATTGCCGCGCTGCTTAAAAATTTTCACGAATTTCTGTAGCACTTGCATTTCAACACTTTGTGTGGCAGATACTTCAATAGCAGACAGACTGGCTGTCAGATTTACTAGGCGTAGACATAGTATTAGTAAGTATAAACATATACATATGTATGTATGCACATACACAATCACACATGACAACAGTCATTTATTCATATACAAATCGGTTAAAAGTCAACGATTTCGGAGGCATCTCACTGAGCAAATGTGGTTGCTTATGGCTCATTCCATGGTGAAGGGTGTAACATTTTATGGTTTCATTCGCAAACTTCATCTAAATATTCGGTAGAACTCTTAGTTTATATTTAAATATTAGAAAAAAAGGAGTTAGTACCAAGTACTTGTGAAGTTCAATATGGAAACATAGAGGGGTACGTCTAGAAAACTATGTTTTTGAAGTTATGTATGTTGAACTATGTTTTGAAGTTAGCTCGCCAAGGGTTGAAGGAAACAAAGGTAACTTAACCGGAAACAAATCATTTTGGGTGTTTGAGGCGAGTTCCGTCGGTTTTTATCGATAACAACCGACACCGACAAGTTATTATTTTTTTTTTAACGGCTGATCGATAGGTAAATATCATTTTGTTATGAACTTTTTATCGCGGAGTCATAGGCTTCTTTCTGGTTTCATATCGCCTTGTTATAAACATGTTACAGGTGTGTCATTGAGTCATCGGTAACAATCAAGAACATGCTGTTAACAAATTGGTAACACTGACAGAAGATATAGCTAACAAAACTGTAACCCTTCGACAACTTTTAAGTATATAATTGATAAATTTTCGAGAATTTATCGATATCTTTTGGATACGACTTAGTTTGCATACAACGTGATTATCAGTTTAATCTCTGGAAGCACAAAATAAAGGGAAACGTGAAAATTTGACAGAAAATTAGTTAGTTCCTAGGGATGGAACATATGTAAACGCGTAGCTCAGCTATTGACGATTTATTGTAGATTATGGCATGTGTTAACGTGGTCTAAGATATTGATCAATTTTCGGTAAATAATTGATAACTTTCGATAATAAGTAGGTAACTTTTCGAAAGCAGACCGATAACAAATCTCCAACATTCCAATTGCGAACCGATAAATTTTCAATAAAAAATCGATTGCTTTTCTATTACAAATCGGTAACTTTTCAGTAGCAAATCGATATTTTTTTGATAAAATTACATATCGCTAATTTTTCGTTAAATAACGAGAATTTTTAGATAATGAATCGAAATTTTTCGATAGCTTTTAGAAAGCCTCTTGATATTTGTTCTATAATTTGGTGAACTTAGGACACGTAATCCATAACTTTTCGATAACAAAGCATATAACTCTTTGATAATGAATCGGTAGTTCATTGATAACCTTTGTTATCGATATAAAATGTATGGCTCTTCAGTGAATCGATAGCTCGTCGATAAGAAATTGGTAAAATTATCACCGACTGAAAATCTTGAACGCCTGCCTTGAGTAGGCAAGAAATCTTCTAATTTGCTTTAATATTGTTTATAATAAACGCAAATGTTAAAAGGCTGTGATAGCTGGCATGATACAAATGCAGACACTCTTTGGAAAATAGCTTAACTTCAGCTTTTGGTTGAAATTAAAGCGTATCAAATCAAAACGATAAAAATTCTGTAGCAAGTAGCCTACTCCCACCACATCTCAAAGGCACCTTTAATACAAGTCGATTTTTTTCAACTTTTTTTCCATTCAACGCTAATATTGAACATTGCCTTCTGGCTGCACATGCTTATAAGTTAGGCCTCGCCAGTAGCAGCAGATATAGAAAGTGCAAGCTGCAGAAAGAAACAGTTGAGCAAATTCTGTGTTCGTGTCTTGCGCTCGCCAGTTCAAGGCTCCAGCTACCAGAGCCAGGTCTTAGAAAATTTCTAGTACCTATTTACCAAAAGGACCGAACTATTTTATAACGCAAGTCCTGGTATCTTATTGAGGCTTTTCTGTTTGGTAGCCAAACAAATTGAAGGGGTTAATAAGCGAAATACAAAGTTTTATAGCTTCAGTGCTTCCGCAATCCAATTTCCAACTTCACCTACGAGAGGGTTCCCCTGTTACAAATATGAATGTATCATTCACATACATATATAGCAGGCGAGGTTCTGGCGACCCCAAGTTTCTCATGGTCATATTAATCGTTGCATGGATGGTCGGGCTAGTACCTTAATGGTGCTTTGTTACCGGAACGTACGGGATCTATATCCAGCACAGTCAGTTCCTTATTGTGCGGTCAGTTCGACCTTACGTTAATAATGGCCTCTTGATGCACTTATCTAAATTCAAATAAACCTAAAATACACCAAATCCATGTCCAAATGGCTCAATTCTGTAATGTATTTAAGATGCATTTTTCACTCTAACTTAATTTATTTAAGCTCAACTAACCCTTTACACCACATCTGATATTTTGTACGCTCTCAGCTTTTTAAGTTTCCTCCTTTTAAAATTATATTTAATTATTTGTATGAGCAGCTTCTTTTCTCTTAGCATGCCACCTGTCAATCCTAATACTTCGTTTTGTGACACGCAAATTTTTGCGCCATCCTTTGAAATGGAGCTGTCATAATTCATTGCTGTCCAAATATGCCTAGTTATAAGTGAATTTCAATTGTGTCTACAATTAATTTTGGGTTGCCGCTTTCTTTGAAGCTCTCTTCATCTTCTTTCTTAAAAGAATATTAGATTTTTAGATCACTTAAGTAGTAGGGGATGTACGACATCAACTAAAAAAAACTAAAAACAAACTGTTCCAAAGTATTTTAAAGTAATTTAATTTTTTTTTTTCGAAGAAATTTGGCACTACTTCCAAACTTGTTATCGGTTGTTATTGAAAGAAGACAAGTACTTTGTTCTCTAGATATTTAAATGTGGTTATTTTTTTCTGGGCAGTGGACCAAAAAACGAGGTCTGAAAGGAAGACGGAATAGAGAGGCCAGATTAAAAGATAGCGTAATGGAGAATAGTGGTATAAAGATACAGTAAAGAACAGAGAGAAAGAGATGAAGCAGGAGAAGGGCCGAATAACGGCTCGTTAAAAATCATTCGGCAGCAAGGATCCTACTCTACGCAGCCGCCATAATTGATAGGTAGCACTAACAATTTTGTTTGTCCGGGCTCGCGATTTCCGATTTCTTCGAGAGAAGAACGAAGGCGAACTTATACAAGGTGATGGCAAAGCGAATTCAACCAATTCGCCGTGCAGAAGGATGTAAAGTCAAAAGAAAAGTTTCATTGATTTCGATTTACTGTCTTACAAAAGCATTGTATGGAAAATAATCAAGAAGAAGCAAACATCTGATGGGATAACAACACTTGGTATTTGCAAAATGTTGAAAGCAAGGCTAATTTAATACCAAGTGTTATTATCCGAACAGCTGGTTGCTTTCCATATAACGAAAATGTACAACATTACATCAGTTAATCGAAATTAATGAAGTTGCTTTTGACTTGACATTCTTCTGCACGGCGAATTCGCTTTGCCATCGTTTCGTATAAATTCGCCTTGCCTTGGATAAGTAGAAAATAGATCAAATTTTCATCGGATCTACTATTGTTAATAGCATCCTTAATTACACAGCTATAATTACCTACGCCCCAGCAGAATGAGGGGCTTGCGGCTAAAGGTCTATCGATATAGTCGGAACAGTAGCTTCAAAGAACGTACTGGAACAATATCCGGCTATGGAACATCATCATCATCAATACTTCTCCTTACTATCTGCAGGGAGTGTCTTTATCGCTAATACAAGAAAACGCAGTACAACAAAATAACTAATTAAAAAATTTAATTTTTCGCTGATTTTTATTAATATTTTTATATTTTTAGTACTTCGTTTTTTTTTTTTTATATACCAAGTTTTTTTTACAAAAAAAAATTTATGTTATATAGAAATATGATCTTATGTAGTATTCTTGAATAAATCTTAAATGGAAAATATTTTGTAAGGTACTAGATGGTTCTTTCCAAGATATTGCAGTATAGTTTTACGATTTTTATTTTTTTATTTTTTTTTGTAAGCAACTTTTAGCTTCGCGAAAAATTTCAACTTTCAATACCCTGACCAACTTTAAGCATGACACTGAAAGCTGAAACTTTAGATAAAGTTAGTATGTGCTCCAAAACCTCAAACAACCCTCCAAAGCCTCAGACATATACTACAATACAATAATTATCCACCCGATTCGCCGTCCCAGTAGTTTACAAAGCCTCAACACTTGATCGTCAACCCGTAATGCTGTTTTTTGTTATAATTTAGCAGGTTTTTACATTGTTTTGTTCTTAAACTCTACTACAAATTGGACCGACATATAAACAATTGCACTCAACTGGATGTCTTTGCTTCGGCTTAGGACGATTACATTCTGAATAGGCTGGATAGGGTGTGCATATTTTGCGGCAATTTGATGGCGGTTTAATGACAAAACATTTAGGTGGATCACGCCCTTGCCCACATCCCGGCAAACGTATTTTTATACAACGTTTATTACCACCAATCGAACAGTTTTTTTGTTCTTCTGCTGTGACAATTGGACATGCCGTGTCTGGAATTTCCTTCTTTTTGCGCCTTTCCATTGGTGGATATTTCAGGTTTTCGAAACAGCATAGCTTTTTTTGTACTATTTTAAATTCGGGACATTCATTCCATGTTTGTGTATATTTGCGCTCCTTTTTATCAGATGGTTTGTAATAGAGCTCATCAAAACGTGGCAACATATCCGGACATAAATTCTTACAACATTCTGGATTTAGCCACATAGACTGAGGTTTTTTGTCTTTTTCACATTTACCTTTTTTCTGCTTTTCTTTCATGCGCTTCTCGCCACACTTTGGGTCAAGGCTATCGCATTGATCGCGATAATTCACACCTTTTTTCTTGGTGGCATATGAACGACAGAGTGATTCGGAAAATACAGGTGCTTTAAAAGTTTGAAGTAAATTTTTACCAATCAATCGACAAAATGCCATATTTGGGTATAATTTCAGGAGAATGCTACCATGCTAAATATACTTCTCATATAAATTTTGGTACTTTATTTTTATCTTCGTGATTTTGAGTAAGAATTTTTGTTTGTTTTTGTGTTTAGAATTTATATTAAATTTAAAAGAAAATGTTAAATTTTAAAGAAATAAGAATTTTTTTAGCTAAATTTTCATTTTAATTTTTGAAATATAATTGAAAGAATTTTTAAAACTAAGCTACTGAGGTAATATTAAATTTTTCATATATTGTTGAGCTACCATGCACAGATATGCAGTGAACTAACGCCCGCGGGCGTTTTCATTTATTTGGTTTTATTTTATTTTGTTATTTCCATTTTAGGCTATTCTCTACTTTAGCTCACAACTGCTAAAACTCGTCCAAAATATCGGTGTTATTTTATTATATTATATTTTTTAAATTTTGTTTTAAATTTGTTTTATTTTATTATATTTTATTTTATTTTATTACACTTTATTTTGTTTTGGTTTATTTTATTTTATATTGTTTTAATTTAGTTTAATAAAATATATTTGATTTCGTTTTGTTTTAATGTGTTTAATTTTATTTGTTTTATTTTATTTTACGCTTCTCTATTTACATCAGTATGAATTATGAATATTGGAGATTCGAGTTCAATACTCAGCTCCCGAGAGGCCATATGATGAAGAAGTGAAATTCAGAAACGTGTCCTAGTAACCATCTCTGTTTGTAAACTTTGTAATTTTTCTCTAGTATCAATAACAACAAGTAAGGAAGGCTAAGTTCGGGTGTAACCGAACATTACATGGAGAACAAATATGGAGACAAAATAAGGGAAATCACCATGAAGGAAAATGGACCTAGGGTAACCCTGGAATGTGTTTGTATGACATGTGTATCAAATGGAAGGTATTAAATAGTATTTTAAGAGAGAGTGGGCCATACTTCTATAGGTGGACGCCATTTAGAGATATCGCCATAAATGTGGACCATGGCTGACACTAGAATTTCTTTGTACGATATGCGTATCAAATGAAAAGTGTTAAAGAGTATTTCAAAAGGGCGTGGGCTTAGTTCTATAGGTGGACGCCTTTTCGAGATATCGCCATAAAGGTAGACCGGGGGTGAATCTAGAATGCGTTTGTACGATATGGGTATGAAATTAAAGGTTAATGGGTGTTTTAAAAGGGAGTGTTGGTAGTTGTATATGTGAAGCCGTTTTCGAGATATCGACCAAAATGAGGACCAGGGTGACCCAAAAAATCTTCTGTGGGGTACCGCTAATTAATTTATATATGTAATACCACGACCAGTATTCCAGCCAAGATTCCAAGGGCTTTTAATTTCGCCCTGCAGAACTTTTTCATTTCATTCTACTTAATATGGTAGGTGTTACACCCATTTTACTAAGTTTTTTTCTAAAGTTATATGTTGCGTCAATAAACCAATCCAATTACCATGTTTCATCCCTTTTTTCGTATTTGGTATAGAATAATGGCATTTTTTCATTTTTCGTAATTTTCGATATCGAAAAAGGGGGCGTGGTCATAGCCCGATTTCGGCCATTTTTTATACTAATACAAAGTGAGCTCACATAAGTACGTGAACTGAGTTTAGTAAAGATATATCGATTTTTGCTCAAAGTTATCCTGTTAACGTCCGAGCGGAAGAACAGACGGTCGACTGTGTATAAAAACTGGGCGTGGCTTCAACCGATTTCGCCCTTTTTCACAGAAAACAGTTATCGTCCTTGAAAATAAGCCCCTACCAAATTTCACAATTGTTGACAGAAAATATATTAAATTTTTTGTTAAAATTTGACTTTTAAAAAAAATTTTTTTTAAAAAGTGGGCGTGTTCTTCATCCGATTTTGCTAATTTTTATTGTGCATACATATAGTAATAGGAGTACCGCTCCTGCCAAATTTCATCATGATATCTTCAACGACTGCCAAATTACTGATTGCAAAACTTTTAAATTACCTTCTTTTAAAAGTGGGCGGTGCCACGCCCTTTGTCCAAAATTTTACTAATTTTCTATTCTGCGTCATAAGTTCAACTCACTTACCAAGTTTCAAAGCTTTATCTGTCTTTGGTAATGAATTATCGCACTTTTTCTGTTTTTCGAAATTTTGGATATCGAAAAAGTGGGCGTGGATATAATCCGATATCGTTCATTTTAAATAGCGATCTTAGATGAGTTCCCAGGAACCTACATGCCAAATGTCATCAAGATACCTCAAAATTTACTCAAGTTATCGTGTTAACGGACGGACGGACGGACGGACGGGCGGACATGGTTCAATCAAATTTTTTTTCGATACTGATGATTTTGATATATGGAAGTCTATATCTATATCGATTCCTTTCTACCTGTGCAACCAACCGTTATCCAATCGAAGTTAATATACTCTGTGAGCTCTGCTCAACTGAGTATAAAAACAATTGTATAAAGCAATATGAGCATGTCTCGCTAATTAAATACAGATGATATATTAGTTTACTTTAACTTATTGTGTTTTATTTTACCTTATTTTTTATTTTTTTATACTCAGTTGAGCAGAGCTCACAGAGTATATTAAGTTTGATTGGATAACGGTTGGTTGTACATATATAAAGGAATCGAGATAGATATAGACTTCCATATATCAAAATAATCAGGATCGAAAAAAAATTTGATTGAGCCATGTCCGTCCGTCCGTCCGTCCGTCCGTTAACACGATAACTTGAGTAAATTTTGAGGTATCTTAATGAAATTTGGTATGTAGGTTCCTTAGCACTCATCTCAGATCGATATTTAAAATGAACGATATCGGACTATAACCACGCCCACTTTTTCGATATCGAAAATTACGAAAAATGAAAAAAATGCCATAATTCTATACCAAATACGAAAAAAGGGATGAAGCATGGTGAGGTAATTGGATTGGTTTATTGACGCGAAATATAACTTTAGAAAAAACTTTATAAAATGGTTGTGACACCTACCATATTAAGTAGAAGAAAATTAAAAAGTTCTGAAGGACGAAATAAAAAACCCTTAAAATCTTGGCAGGTATATTACATATATAAATAAATTAGCGGTATCCAACAGATGATGTTCTGGGTCACCCTGGTCCACATTTTGGTCGATATCTGGAAAACGCCTTCACATATACAACTACCGCCACTCCCTTTTAAAACTCTCATTAATAGCTTTAATTTGATACCCATATCGTACAAACACATTCTAGAGTCACCCCTGGTCCACCTTTATGGCGATAGCTCGAAAAGGCGTCCACCTATAGAACTAAGCCCCACGCCCTTTTAAAGTACTCATTAACACCTTTCATTTGATACCCATATCGTACAAACATATTCTAAAGTCACCCCTGGTCCACCTTTATGGTGATATCCCGAAAAGGCGAACACATATAGAACGAACGCCCACTCCCTTTTAAAAATACTCATTAACACCTTTCATTTGATACCCATATTGCACAAACGAACTCTAGAGTCACCCCTGGTCCACCTTTATGGCGGTATCTCGAAACGGCGTCCACCTATGAAACTAAGGATTACTCCCTTTTAAAATACTCATTAACACCTTTCATTTGATACCCATATTGCACAAACGAATTCTAGAGTCACCCCTGGTCCACCTTTATGGCGGTACCTCGAAACGGCGTCCACCTATGGAACTAAGGATTACTCCCTTTTAAAATACTCATTAACACCTTTCTTTTGATACCCATATTGTACAAACAAATTCTAGGGTCACCCCTGCCCACCTTTATGGCGATATCTCGAAACGGCGTCCACCTATGGAACTAAGGATTACTCCCTTTTAAAATACTCATTAACACCTTTCATTTGATACCCATATTGCACAAACGAATTCTAGATTCACCCCTGGTCCACCTTTATGGCGGTATCTCGAAACGGCGTCCACCTATGGAACTAAGGATTACTCCCTTTTAAAATACTCATTAACACCTTTCGTTTGATACCCATATTGCACAAACGAATTCTAGAGTCATCCCTGGTCCACCTTTATGGCGGTATCTCGAAACGGCGTCCACCTATGGAACTAAGGATTACTCCCTTTTAAAATACTCATTAACACCTTTCTTTTGATACCCATATCGTACAAACAAAGTCTAGAGTCACCCCTGGTCCACCTTTATGGCGATAGCTCGAAAAGGCGTCCACCTATGGAACTAAGCCCCACGCCCTTTTAAAATACTCATTAACACCTTTCATTTGATACCCATATCGTACAAACATATTCTAAAGTCACCCCTGGTCCACCTTTATGGTGATATCCCGAAAAGGCGAACACATATAGAACGAACGCCCACTCCCTTTTAAAAATACTCATTAGCACCTTTCATTTGATACCCATATTGCACAAACGAAATCTAGAGTCACCCCTGGTCCACCTTTATGGCGGTATCTCGAAACGGCGTCCACCTATGAAACTAAGGATTACTCCCTTTTAAAATACTCATTAACACCTTTCATTTGATACCCATATTGCACAAACGAATTCTAGATTCACCCCTGGTCCACCTTTATGGCGGTATCTCGAAACGGCGTCCACCTATGGAACTAAGGATTACTCCCTTTTAAAATACTCATTAACACCTTTCTTTTGATACCCATATCGTACAAACAAAGTCTAGAGTCACCCCTGGTCCACCTTTATGGCGATAGCTCGAAAAGGCGTCCACCTATAGAACTAAGCCCCACGCCCTTTTAAAATACTCATTAACACCTTTCATTTGATACCCATATCGTACAAACATATTCTAAAGTCACCCCTGGTCCACCTTTATGGTGATATCCCGAAAAGGCGAACACATATAGAACGAACGCCCACTCCCTTTTAAAAATACTCATTAACACCTTTCATTTGATACCCATATTGCACAAACGAACTCTAGAGTCACCCCTGGTCCACCTTTATGGCGGTATCTCGAAACGGCGTCCACCTATGAAACTAAGGATTACTCCCTTTTAAAATACTCATTAACACCTTTCATTTGATACCCATATTGCACAAACGAATTCTAGAGTCACCCCTGGTCCACCTTTATGGCGGTATCTCGAAACGGCGTCCACCTATGGAACTAAGGATTACTCCCTTTTAAAATACTCATTAACACCTTTCTTTTGATACCCATATCGTACAAACAAAGTCTAGAGTCACCCCTGGTCCACCTTTATGGCGATAGCTCGAAAAGGCGTCCACCTATAGAACTAAGCCCCACGCCCTTTTAAAATACTCATTAACACCTTTCATTTGATACCCATATCGTACAAACATATTCTAAAGTCACCCCTGGTCCACCTTTATGGTGATATCCCGAAAAGGCGAACACATATAGAACGAACGCCCACTCCCTTTTAAAAATACTCATTAGCACCTTTCATTTGATACCCATATTGCACAAACGAAATCTAGAGTCACCCCTGGTCCACCTTTATGGCGGTATCTCGGAACGGCGTCCACCTATGAAACTAAGGATTACTCCCTTTTAAAATACTCATTAACACCTTTCGTTTGATACCCATATTGCACAAACGAATTCTAGAGTCATCCCTGGTCCACCTTTATGGCGGTATCTCGAAACGGCGTCCACCTATGGAACTAAGGATTACTCCCTTTTAAAATACTCATTAACACCTTTCTTTTGATACCCATATTGTACAAACAAATTCTAGGGTCATCCCTGGTCCACCTTTATGGCGATATCTCGAAAATGCGACCACCTATACAACAACCACCACTCCCTTTTAAAACCCTAATTAATACCTTTAATTTGATACCCATATCATACAAACTCATTCTAGAGTCACCCCTGGTCCACCTTTATGGCGATATTTCGAAACGGCGTCCACCTATAGAACTAAGGCCCACTCCCTTTTAAAATACTTATTAACACCTTTCGTTTGATGCCCATATTGTACAAACAAATTCTAGGGTCACCCCTGGTCCACATTTATGGCGATGTCTCGAAACGGCGTCCACCTATGGAACTAAGGATTACTCCCTTTTAAAGTACCCATTAACACCTTTCTTTTGATACCCATATTGTACAAACAAATTCTAGGGTCACCCCTGGTCCACCTTTATGCCGATATCTCGAAACGGCGTCCACCTATGGAACTAAGGATTACTCGCTTTTAAAATACTCATTAACACCTTTCATTTGATACCCATATCGTACAAACGCATTCTAGAGCCACCACTGGTCCACCTATATGGCGATATCTCGAAAAGGCGACCACCTATACAACAACCACCACTCCCTTTTAAAACCCTCATTAATACCTTTAATTTGATACCCATATCGTACAAACACATTCTAGAGTCACCCCTGGTCCACCTTTATGGCGATATTTCGAAACGGCGTCCACCTATAGAACTAAGGCCCACTCCCTTTTAAAGTACTCATTAACACCATTCGTTTGATGCCCATATTGTACAGACAAATTCTAGGGTCACCCCTGGTCCACCTTTGTGGCGATATCTCGAAACGGCGTCCACCTATGGAACTAAGGATTACTCCCTTTTAAAATACCCATTAACACCTTTCTTTTGATACACATATTGTACAAACAAATTCTAGGGTCACCCCTGGTCCACCTTTATGGCGATATCTCGAAACGGCGTCCACCTATGGAACTAAGGATTACTCCCTTTTAAAATACTCATTAACACCCTTCATTTGATACCCATATCGTACAAACGAATTCTAGAGTCAACCCTGATCCACCTTTATGGCTATATCCCTAAATGGCATCCACCTATAGAACTATGGCCCACTCCCTCATAAAATACTCTTTAATGACTTTCATTTGATACACATTTCATACAAACACATTCCAGGGTTTTCCTCGGTTCATTTTCCTACATGGTTATTTTCCCTTATGTTGTCACCATAGCTCTCAACTGAGTATGTAATGTTCGGTTACACCCGAACTTAACCTTCCTTACTTGTTATTTTTTTTTTTATTATTTTAATATAGTTTAATTTATTTTATTTGGTTTAATTTTGTTTTAATGTGTTTAATTTTTTTTGTTTATTTTTATTTTACGTTATTTTATTTTATTTTATTTTATTTCATTTTATTCTATTTTATTTTATTTTATTGTATTTTAATTTAATTAATTTTACTTTATTTTATTTTATTTTTTTTCATTTTACTTTATTTTATCTTATTTTAATTTAATTTATTTTATTATATTTTATTTAATTTTACTTCATTTTATTTTATTTTATTTTATTTTATTTTAATATATTTTATTTTCTATTTTATTTTATTTTAGTTTATTTTATAATTTTATTTTATTAAACTCAATTTAATATTTTTTATTTTTTATTTTAATTTAATTTATTTTATTAAATTTTATTTTATTTTACTTCATTTTATTTTATTTTATTTTAATATATTTTATTTTCTATTTTATTTTATTTTAGTTTATTTTATAATTTTATTTTATTAAACTCAATTTAATATTTTTTATTTTTTATTTTATTTTATTTTAATTTAATTTATTTTATTATATTTTATTTTATTTTACTTCATTTTATTTTATTTTATTTTAATATATTTTATTTTCTATTTTATTTTATTTTAGTTTATTTTATAATTTTATTTTATTAAACTCAATTTAATATTTTTTATTTTACTTTATTTTATTTTAATTTAATTTATTTTATTATATTTTATTTTATTTTACTTCATTTTATTTTATTTTATTTTATTTTATTTTATTTTATTTTATTTTAATATATTTTATTTTCTATTTTATTTTATTTTAGTTTATTTTATAATTTTATTTTATTAAACTCAAATTAATATTTTTTATTTTTTATTTTATTTTATTTTATTTTGATTTAATTTATTTTATATTATTTTATTTTATGTTTCAGGCATATTCCAAAATAGGCTTGAAAATATCTATATTAAGTTATAATTTGCGGCCGTCACGGAGTGGTGATAACGACCTCTGGCTACCACACCGAAGATCCTGGGTTCAAAACGCGAGCAAAAAGACCTTTCTTTTATATATTTTTAAGTTATTGTTATAAAGCGGTAGTGGGTGAAATAAAGCCCGCGGGCGTTATTTCCTTTTATCATTGGGCAATATTTCTATATTGAAATGAAAATAAAATCTACGGACGTTATTTTCCAAAATTACCCGAGTAGACAAACAACTGAGCTGGTAGTATACAGAGGGAAATATGCTGTAGAAATGGTTCCGCGCCAATCTAGTGGCGGGTAGCAACAGAAACGTGCAGTATTTGGAAGGCAACATGTGAGCATCAGTTCGATTAAGGACGGCCAATGATCACAGCAACGACGAGGGGTATCGGAACCCTAACCCCTAGGTTTCGGTATCAGAAAGGGTAGCGCCAGTAAAGCTAACGTCAGTAAAACCATATATATATTTCGAAAAATAAAAGAAATGGAGAAACAATCACACTGAAATGGCAGCCAAAAGGACGTATGTATTTTGCAAATTCTCAGTTTTATAGGCTCGTACCAAGACGTACCGGATTCAATCCTTCGAAAGACTGCCCATATCGATAACACTCCTCTTGCCTTCAGAAAGTGGTTTTGTAATTAAAAGAACAAAAACTACAGCCAGAGGCGGTGTTTTTGTAGTTAAAACAACAACAGGGTATGTAGTGTTGAGGCGATTCCAAAGCCGACTTTTTGACTTAGATTATGCAGTAAAGGAAATTTGCGTGGTGCTCCTTTTAATTTTTCTTAAAAATTAGCGGGACGGGACCTAAATGTTTTATGTCGACTTCGGACGGTACTTGCATGACAGGTAAATTTTCATTGAGAAGCTATGCATGGCAGAAATCTAGGCGAATTTGAAGTGACCTTGGGCAGAATTACGCTCGCGAGTGTTTGCCAAATCACT
Organism: Eurosta solidaginis; assembly: GCF_040869045.1. Lineage (NCBI taxonomy): Eukaryota > Metazoa > Arthropoda > Insecta > Diptera > Tephritidae > Eurosta > Eurosta solidaginis. The sequence continues at coordinate 27,000,325 of NC_090321.1, read as the reverse complement.
GCCTTGGAACGACTCCGCTTAAAAAAAGTTATTTTTAATTGAACCAGCTTTTTTCTAAACTTTTGAATTTATGCTCGGGCTTTTCTAAATATAGGACCTTCGGTGTGGTAGGCGAAGCACGCTACCATTCACGGCGGCCGCGAATGTAACCTGCTCAGAAAAAAAAAATTTGGCATAAATTTCTCACCTTGCCATAAAAACAAGCCTCATATACATATAACAATTTCATTTATTAACGTAAACAGATAATTTTGGGACAATTCTTAGATATTTGTTTTCAATACGTTTTTTTAAATACATTTTAACTTTTTCGGTTTTTATGTGAGCATGCCTACAGGTCTTATCTTTGCAGTTCCATTACAATTTCGACTTCTCATTGCCCCGCGACATACCAGCTAGGTCAGCCCACTCTAAATCGTATATAAACGGCAACTATCCTTCTGCTGTGACAAATGGACATGCCGTGTCTGGAATTTCCTTCTTTTTGCGCCTTTCCATTGGTGGATATTTCAGGTTATCGAAAGAGCATAGCTTCTTTTGTACTATTCTAAATTCGGGACATTCATTCCATGTTTGTGTATATTTGCGCTTCTCTATATCAGATGGTTTGTAATAGAGATCATCAAAACGTGGCAACATATCCGGACGTAAATCCTTACAATATTCTGCATTGAGCCACATAGACTGAAGTTTTTTGTCTTTTTCACTTATACCATTTTTCTGCTTTTCTTTCATGCGCTTCTTGCCACACTTTGGGTCAACGCTATCGCATTGATCGCGATAATTCACACCTTTTTTCTTGGTGGCATATGAACGACAGAGTGATTCGGAAAATACAGGTGCTTTAAACGTTTGAAGTAAATTTTTACCAATCAATCGACAAAATGCCATATTTGGGTGTAATTTTAGGATAATGCTACTATGCTAATATTATACTTCTCATATAACTTTTGGTAGTTTATGCGAAGAGCCGGAGATGCGTTATAATTTTTAACTTCGTGATTTTGAGTAAGAATTTCTTTGTTTTTGTGTTTAGAATTTATGTATGTATGTATATTAAATTTAAAAAAAAATGTAAGATTTTAAAGAAATAAGAAATTTTTTAGCTAAACTTTCGTTTCTGTTTTTGTAATATAATTGAAAGCATTTTTAAATTTTTTTTAAGCTACTGAGGTAATATTAAGTTTTTCATATATTGTCAAGGCGAATTCAGTACCAGGTGTTTGTATCCAAACAACCGAGGCGAATCCATATCAGGTGGTGGGAAAGCGAATTCAACAAATTCGCCGTGCAGAAGAATGTCAAATCAAAAGAAACTTTTAATTGATTTCGATCAACTGACATATTAAAGTACAAGGCGCATTTTTATATGTCAGTTAATCGCAATCAATGAAAATTTTCTTTTGACTTGACATTCTTTTACACGGCTAATTTTTTTTTAATTCGCTTTGCCACCACCTGGTATGGATTCGCTTTGTGTGCAGTGAACTAACGCCAGCGGGCGTTTTGATTTATTTTGTTTTATTTTGTTTTATTATTCTCTACTTTAGTTCGCAACTGCTAAAACTCGTCCAAAAATGTCGGTCTTATTTTATTTAATTATATTTTTTTAATTTTATTTTAAATCTGCCTTGTTTTATTTTATTTTATTTTTTGTTTTAATTTAGTTTAATTTAGTATATTTGATTTTAATGTGTTTTATTTTCTTACTTTTACTTTTTTTTATTTTATTTTATTTTATTTTGTTTTATTTTATTTTATTTTATTTTATTTTATTTTATTTTATTTCGTTTTATTTTATCTAATTGTGTTTTATTTTATTTTTTGTGTTGTTTTATTTTATTTTAGTTTATTTCATTTAATTTGATTTTAAATTAATTTATTTAGATTAATTTAATTTATTTTGTTTTAATGTATTCAATTATATTTTATTTTGTTTGGTTTTATTTTATTTTATTTTATTTTATATTATTTTATTTTATTTTATTTTATTTTATTTTATTTTGTTTTATTCTATTTTATTTAATTTAATTTAATTTTATTTTATTTTATTATATTTTTTGTTATTATGATTTTATTTTATATTATTTTATTTCATTTTACTTTATTTTATTTTGTTTTGTTTCATTTTACTTTATTTTATTTCATTTAGTTTTATTTTAATTTATTTTGTATTATTTTATTTTGTTTTATTTTATTTTATTATTCTCTACTTTAGCTCGCAACTGCTAAAATTCGTCCAAAAATATCGGTCTTATTTTATTTAATTATAGTTTTTTAATTTTATTTTAAATTTGTTTTATTTTATTTTTTTTTTTTTTTGTTTTTGTCTTTTTTGTTTTAATTTAGTTTAATTTATTATATTTCATTTTGTTTTAATTTGTTTTATTTTATTACTTTTATTTTATTTTATTTTATTTTGTTTTATTTTATTTTATTTTATTATATTTTGTGTTATTATGATTTTATTTTATATTATTTTATTTCATTTTACTTTATTTTATTTTGTTTTGTTTCATTTTACTTTATTTTATTTCATTTCGTTTTATTTTAATTTACTTTGTATTATTTTATTTTGTTTTATTTTATTTTATTATTCTCTACTTTAGCTCGCAACTGCTAAAACTCGTCCAAAAATATCGGTCTTATTTTATTTAATTATAGTTTTTTAATTTTATTTTAAATTTGTTTTATTTTATTTTTTTTATTTTTATTTTTGTTTTGTTTTAATTTAGTTTAATTTATTATATTTCATTTTGTTTTAATTTCTTTTATTTTATTACTTTTATTTTATTTTATTTTGTTTTATTTTATCTAATTGTGTTTGATTTTATTTTTCGTTCTGTTTTATTTTATTTTAGTTTATTTCATTTAATTTTATTTTAAATTAATTATTTTATTTTATTTTGGTTTATTTTATTTTATTTTATTTTATTTAATATAATTTAATTTTATTTTATTTTGATTTTTTTTTCATGTTTCAGATTTATTACAACGGGCTTAAAAATAACTATATTAAGTTATAATTTGCGGCCGCCATGGTGTGGTGATAGCGTGCTCTGGCTCCCGCAAGGAAGATACTGGGTTCAAATCCCGGGCAAAGAAACATCAAAAGTTTAGAAAAAAGTTCTTTCAATTAGGAAAAAGTTTTTCTAAGTAGGATAGCTCCGTGGTAGTGGTTCGGCAAATAATCCGAGTGCATTTCTACCATGAGAAAACTGATCTGCCTTGCAGGTGCCGTTCGGAATTGGCATAACAACATGTAGGTCTCTACCCGCCCATATGTAGTAGAAATTAAAAATGCCCGACGCAAAGGGGAAGAGAAGCTCGGGCTAAAATACCCTCGGAGGTTATCATGCCTGGCATTTTTTTATTTTTTAAGTAATAATTTGGGGCATTGGGCGAAATAAAACCCGTGGGCGTTATTTCCTTTTATCCTTGGGCTATATTTCCATTTTGAAAAGAAAATAAAATCTGCGGGCGTTATTGTTCACAATTACCCGAGTAGACAAACAACTGAGCTCGTATTATACAGAGGTAAATATGCTGCAGAAACGGTTCGGCGCCAATCGAGTGGTGGGTAGCAATAGAAACGTATTACGCAGTATTTGGACGGCAACAGCTGAGCATCAGTTCAATTAAGGATGGCCAATGATCACAGCAACAACGAGGAGTATTGGAACCCTAACCCCTGGGCTTCGGTACGAGAAAGCTAACATTAGTAAAACAAACTACCCGGATTACCGAGTGGAATTATATGTATTTCGAAAAATAAAAAATAGGGATTTAAACCTGCAAAAGACTGCCGATATCGATAACAATCCTCTTGCCTTCAGCAAGTGGTTTTGTGATTAAAAGAACAAAAACTATAACCAGAAGAGTATTTTCGCAGTTAAAACAACAAAAACAACAATTAGCATTTTAACTTCCAATCAGCAGTAGTACAATGCCGTTGCTTTTGTTGTCGATGCTCGGAAATAAGGAATGTAGTGTTGAAACGATGCCATAGCCGACTTTTGACTTAAAAGGAAATTTTGGGGGTAACTATCACCATTTAGGTACAAGTGTTTGGGCCTCAATAGTACTAGCCGACAATATCAGGAAAGTACTGATATGACCACGTTAAACCTTCTAGCTCATCTCACCCCTTCCTTCCTAGCGTATTTGTCTAAGTATTCGATTTCGCGACTTTGAATCCAGGATCTTCGCTGTGGTAGGCGAAGCATGCTACCACATCACGCTAGCCGCAAATGTAACCTGCTAAAAAAAAAATAAAATAAAAATGGAGGCATAAATTTCTCACCTGGCCATAAAAACAATTTTCATATACGACAATTTCATTTATTAACATAAACAGACAATTTGGGACAATTTTAAAATATTTATTTTCAATAATTTTTTTTGTATACATTTTTAATTTTTTCGGTTTTTATGTGAGCATGCCTGCACGTCTTATCTTTGCTAATCCATTACTATTTCGACTTTTCATTGCCACGCGACATTCCAGCTAAGGTCTAGGTCATGCCATTCTAAAGCGTATATAAACGGCTACTATCCTTTACGGGAGCCGCGGTCACGGGTCGTGGCTGTTTAGCTCTCTCTTTTTCATATTCCATCAGTTCTTCCTCGCAGTGGCAATTGGGAAAGTCGATGTGTTTGCCATTGTAAATACGCTTATTACGACTTAGCTTATAATAAAGATCATCGTAACGCAAAGTTTCGGCTTGCCGATTGCGCAATGCCTGCGCGTATTGCTCCTCACCATTGCGATAGTAATAGCCATCATCGTAGTCCGCCAGGCTTGACCTTTTGTCTTTGCTTGTTCTATGGTAAACTACGCTGCGTGTGTTCACAAGTTTCAACATTCGATGATTACGATAATTTGCGACTCGATTGAGAATGCGTAAAAGAGGCATGGTGGGATGTGAAATTTTAATGCTCGTTTTATGGGCAAACAATTAATTTTGTTAGTAATTTTTTTATGTTTATTTTAGAATTTTGGTTAATGCTTTGAATTTTTTAATCAAGTTTTTGATTTTTTTTTCCTGACTTTGAATTTAGTTTGCCAAGGTAACTGCGATCTAAAATAGTTGTGAGTGAAAATTGAAAAGTTTACTTAAATAGGGTAGGTAGGGCATGGTGATTTAAGTAGTGGACAAAACAAGGTCGTTTCCCAACTGAGGAAACAAGCGCAAGTGAATAAATTCGGTGTTAAAAGTCTAGAACAGGGGTCGACTGTTAATACGCGATAGAGGTGTCAAAAGACGCGTTTTGACTTCGACAATAAAAATCCGAAAGCGGAAAAGAAAAATTGTATGTATATCTGTCCGTAGATATTTGCAGCTGAAGTTGGGAATTTTCATGTGGTTGTTGTAATGTTGTTATGCACTGAAAAAAATTTTGTGTACAGAGGGATTTTGCACGCATTTAATTTTTATCCCACCCCATTGGTGGACCGGCCAGAATAATTTTTTATAAGCGCAGAAGGCTGCCAACGCACAAAGTTTTTCTGCGCAAAAATCCTATGGATCCCAACCCCGGTTTCTGAGCGACCCGGGGATATATTTCGGTTTTTCGTTAATACCTTTTAAACGAGTTAAAATTGTTATTTTCCGCCTTCGGATTATTGTTGTCGAGGTCCCAACATGCGCCTTTTGATACTCTCTCGAAATTTTTGGATGCGTATTAACGGTCAACCCCTGTTCTATACTTTAACCTTAATTCGTTCTAAAAGTTCATCATTTGCAAAAACCGAAAAGAGTTGACCCCCACTAGTCACCGGAAAACGAGAGATCACCGACCGAGTTGGTCAAACGTGAAGACGGATATTGATAAAGAGGATGCATCAACTCCTATGCAAAGTATAGTCCGACGAGTTCACGCTTACATTAAGCTTGCGCTGCCCGATCCGCATTCTACTTAAAATCACAAAATAAAGTTCTTTCTATGTAAAGCATTGCACGAAATACTCTAGCCCAAAGACGACCAACTTGACGGAACTTGAGTATTTTCAGCCCTAATAAATCTACTCTGATCAAGTTTTATGATACGGCTACTCTTGAATGAGACTAACGATAAGGGAATAGATACGCATGGTATTCTTTTCGACCTCAATGCATATTTTGACACCGCTAAAAGGAGTTCTCTTCATATTTAAACGTTCGAATTTAAGTTCCCTGTAAATCTTTAGGATCTTTCAAGCGATTTTTTTTTGTTCAACTAAAATTACGATACCTTTGATTAGAATATGTTAAGCAAACACCACCAGCTCCGTGTATACTAGTAAGGACTTTTTCAAGCCGTTTATCAGGTGAGGCTCTTGCAACCCCAGGTTTCACGTGAAAGTAGGAAGTTGAATAAACTAGAAGGTTGAACGTAATCTTGCCAAATCGCTGCCGATATTGTAGGGTTAGTACTTCAATGGTGCTAGTTAGCGGAAAGTTCGATAAAATTCAAAACCTTCGAAGAGTCTCGTTATTGCTTAAAGGAAATGAAGAAGAAGAGCCTTGGATTTAGGAATACTGAGGGCTGTGAAGCGCAACACTTTCAAGGGATTTGCAGGGCACCTATGCATGGCGAATTCCGTAAATTTATCAGGCGAGCCTCTCGCAACCCCAAGCTCCTCATGGAAGGAGATCGTTGGATGACATAGAAGGCTCAAAGTGATCGTATCAAACCGTTCTCGCGATGTTCGCGCTAGCACTTAACTCAGATCCGCCCCAATAAAAACTACCTACTAAAGTTTTCGGTCTTTTTCATATTGTAACGAATTTAGTACAATTCCGCTTATTCCAAATCTTCTGCTAACGTTCGAATCGCTAAGCTGATGAATAAATAACTCCAATATTTAATAATGCAAAAATGGCCTTTTTTAAAGTTCTTCACAATAACACTACTATTGCTCGCCAGATAGCGCCTTAAATCAAAGTGATTGTCGTGCCTCTACTATTGCTGCCTTTTATACTCTGTGATTCATCGTTCGCATCTTCTAGGCGCTTCCATTTCCAGAATCTTGGCCATCAGCTATAAAATTACTACGTTTATAGCTTCTCCTCTACCGCACTCTATGCATGTAAAAGAATGCTGGGGTGTACCTGGGGCCTATCGCCCTCTCTTTCTCATTGGGTTTTTACAGCGATTGTAAGCCCTATTCTATACTATGGAGTTATTGTTTGGTGGAAATCCACACAAAAAACAACATACCTCAAAAAATTAGAGAGGGTATGCAGATTATCGATGCTTAGCATTACGAGAGCCCTGAAAACAACCCCGACGGCTGCGCTGTATGCCATTCTGCACATCCTACCTGTAGACCTGGTAGCAAAGAACAAAGCGTTAATGACCGCAACAAGGCTCGGTGCTTCGGGGCAGCTTGAGCGCCGACCATATGGCCATAGTAGTATAGCGTCATCAATCACAAGACAAACAGACTACATGATTCCCTATCTGCGCTTCGAGGGAGATCTTAAGGCCACAAAAGAGGTGGACGATTGGCACAAGGGTGCGCAAATGGCGGACGAGGCGATACATATGTACACCGATTGTTCCAAAGTAGTGGAAGGAGTAGGGTCTGCGGTATACTGCGCTGATCCGGAAATAAGCAGATCCTACAGGCTGCCGGATCACCCTAGCGTTTTCCAAGCGGAAATATTAGCCGTAACCAAAGCAGTAGAAACCCTGGAAGAGAATAGCTTAAGCTGCAACCGTATTAACTTTTATATTGACAGTCAAGCAGCAATTAAGGAAATAATCTCGCATAGCACGGCATCTAAATGCGTGTTAGAGTGTAAGCAGTCTCTGGAGAGAATCGGGACAGGAAGAAGCATACATCTATATTGGGTCCCAGGGCATATGGGAACAGATGGAAATGAAAAAGCGGAGGAACTATCTAAAAAGGGCGCATCCCTTGCCGCTTTCTCCGTAGACGTCCCAATTAGGCTGGGCGAGATTAAGCGAAGGCGAGAGTTGCATATGATGGACCAAGCGGGAAAGGCGTGGGTTCAAGCGCGGGGCTGTAAAGTGTCGAAGATTATGTGTAGGTCTTACAACCTTAGACTAGCACAGTTGCTTCTATCATTAAAAAGAGAGGACTGTATACTCATGACGGGTATTCTGACTGGACACTGCCTTCTGGCGTCACATGCCTTTAAATTAGGCTTGGTCAGTGATAGCAGATGTAGGAAGTGCGGGTTGGAAGAGGAAACTATCGAGCACGTTCTTTGCTCGTGTCCTGCACTTGCCAGGCTAAGACTCCAGCTTTTAGGAGTGATACAGCTGTCAGATCTAGAAGCAGCAAGTGGCTTAAGTCCTAGGAAGCTTCTAGTATTTGCCAAGAAGACGGAGTTATTTTATAACATAGGTCCTGGTTTTTGATAGGGTTTTTCAATTTGGTCGTTAAAACAAACTTCTGGTAACACTACGGACTCAATCAGTCTATGTGAGGTCCTCATGGACCGGCCAGTTCAACCTACCTACCTACCTAGCTTCTCATACGCGCGTGTATGTGTGAACACAATTATAATTGTATACTTTTGCGAGCATCTCAGATAAGATATCTGCATGTGTTTGTGCGTCTCTTCTCCGCTGCGTGTATGTACATCTGTGTAGACATAATGATTGAATTATTGATGTGCATAAAAGTTACTGCTTAGCATCGGCTTAGAGATGATAGTATACCTTAGTGTTGCTAATATTCGTTACAATATATAAGAACAGCGGCTGTGATGAGTAACTTTTAAAAAAAAATTAATAAAAAACTGGACCTACTAAATTCCGAGGATACTTAGGCCGAGCAATTTCAGTGTGCTCCTTTTAATTTTTCGTACAAGTTACGGGACGGAACCTACATGTTTTATGTCGACTACGGACGGCATCGATTTTCACTGAGGAGATTTTCAATGCAGAATTAAAAATGTGTTGGCCAAAGCAGTGCCGGTGTGCGACCCTGTTTGGAAACACGTTTTTTCTAATTAAAAAAAAATTTTTTTTTTTTTCAAAATGTTCAATGTTGGTTGAACCCGGGACCATCAGTGCGGTAGGAGAAGCACGCTTCCACTACACCACGGCAGCCGCCATCATCATGTTTTAGTTCTTCTTCCTGCAGGGACGCGACTCATTCAATACATCGACCTGGCTATTTTTGAAAATGATGGCTTGGTGCACCCAACCGCAAACACTCTTGCTCTTACTTGGTCTAGCTTCAATTATATGCACTCATTTGATTAATGTATGATTTATGGCGACACAAATGGGTCATAAATTACAAAGCATATGTGCGGACGTATGGACATAAAATCACAGAGACAAACACATATGCATAAGTTAATAAACAAGGCCAAAAAATACCTGCATAATTTAACCAGAATCTTCTAAATGCACCCCTACTACCCCTGATTTGTATGTATATCATATGTTAATTACACGAATGAGCCTTTAAAAAATATAGCTTAGGTAATGAGTGGCTTTTAGCAGCTTACTAACTGAAATGCTAATTTCAACAACCGACGCCAACAGCGACAGAAATGCCAACTACTTGAAAGCTGATAACGGTAAGCACGGACATTGACACGCAAGTGACTTTTCGTTACACGAGTCATGAGTCAAAGGCAACTAGGATATGTATACTCACGGAAAAAAGTATTGGGACAATATTTTTTTTTACATTTTTCACTTAGTTTTGCTAACGCAAAATAGTTTTCGCATTTTTTTTTTTTAAACAAGGGCAAATGTGCAATAAAACAAAAAATAAACCAAAGTTCAAGTTCAAGAATTTGCAAAAAATCGAATTCGAAACAATAACCTTCAGAATCTCAAGAATTTTTCTGAATATACAGTGTCATAGATCACTGAATTATAGCAAAAATGATATTTTAAACTCAATTTTTGGCAGTTTTTTCGTCAGCTGAGTTGAGCACTTTTTCCTTTTAAAAAAATTACTTTGAAAACTTTATATGGAAGCTGAAATACTCAAAAGAATCACCACATGGTCTCACAAATAGACGGTATAGAATCAAAATAAAGGTGTCCTTCGTTTTAAAAAACTTCAAGTGATCGCAGAAGAAACCATAATTTGTCTGTAACGACAGCGGTCGAACGATAGTGCATTTTTGTAAAGACATATGTGTAAAACAGGGTCCAATTAGAGCCAAGAAGGCGCCTTGTACTGCTGCCGCCAAGCCAATAGCTTACGCTGGGAGCTTTTTCTAAGGGTGTTACATTGGCTGTATGACATGGTGATCGGTCCGATTATTTTCTAGGTAGTGTTGCTCTGATGAAGCTCATAAGATACTGCGTCTAGTTTTTAAAGGCTAGAAATCAACGCTAGAATGCAATGGATTTCACAGCGCTTCGTACTCAATCAACTCTTTCAAAGAGTGTAATCGGTGTACGTTGTTAGAAGAACGACCGAAGCTTGTGATGTAATAAGGTTTAGAGACTTAGTTAAAATGTGTACTCAAGTATCATTACCAGCTTCAAAATCATCCGTAGGTCGTCAGTTTACGGTACGCGAAGTTTTGTCGCTGTTGTTAATCTCACAATTTGCACGCTTTCGAGCAGGGATGCACCTTAACGTTAAGCTAATCGTTTATCAAAAAATTTCCACCGTTTCCGTTGAAACACTTCGAAATATTATCGATAAAGAAATTATCAAGATAAATTGTATCTCGTTTTTAACCGAAACGAAGAGCTTTCGTTAACGTTAAAAACGTTAACGAAAACGTGATACTTTATGTTTGAATTGTGCTGGCAATGCTATAGCCATGGTGAAGCCGTAAGGTGGCAACAACGAGCGTACATACACACACAAACTCTATGTAATTTGTTTGTGTAATTCGTTGGTGGTAATGTCAAAAATACTCTGAGAAATGTTCGTACTGTCAAAATTCATGAGAAAATTTGCAATCAGCTTGGATAATGCTTTCACCTTTAATGACTCCGCCATCAATCAGCTTTGCCAGCATAGTTTGAAATTAATAATCAACATAAACGATTTGATTTCGTTTTGATATGGCAGAAAACGAAACGAAATCATTTCGTTAATTTGACGATCTTAACGTTAATAAACGAAACGAAATGACTTCGTTTCGTTTATTAACGTTGATTATCGTAACGAAATGATATCGTTTCGTTGGTTAAGCATGCCTGCTTTCGAGGATGTGGTGATGTAAGAAAATCATTTTTGGCCTCCTGCCACTTGGTGAACTTTTTTGTTTGTATGGATGTATTCAAGCTGGATGAGCAGGTTTGATTTGGTGTATTCTAACAGGAACTTGGAGTAAGCCGAAAGTTTAGACTGCCCAATCACTGCAGGGTATTCCAAGCAGAAGTGATGATATCAAGGATGGGGTCAATGGGGTGTTTTCCAGAGCGTCGTTTGATAGGAAGTTCGGACAGTCAAGTGGCTATCAAAGCCCTGAATTTGCCAACTTATTTTCTTTACTCTGCCAAAAAGTGTATCAAAATGTTCTTTATAATAACCAGTATAACATTTTTAAAAACCTCACCGGTTTCCCTTTTCTTGTGATGCCTCTTTGTAAGCAAAGTATCTAATTTATGAATGCGGGATATAATGTAGCCTGGTTCAGCAAATTAAAAAGTAATTTTTTTGTGGCTGAGCGTTTCGCTAAGTAAGTTAATGCAAGGTAGATAGATAAAACCCACATGTGAGGTGTATCGACAAACTTGTTTAGGAATAAATAAGAATGGAACTAGGTTCCTTATTAATTTAAAACGCCTATCTTTGCGTCAATTTATTGGAATATTAATAAACCACCGTCTGATGAGTCATCATGAGCGCATGCGAACCACAACGAGTGATTTTCGTTGGAGCTATTGGGACGTAGACTTATATGAACTGAACAGAATTATATAAACTGCCTGAACAGGCCATAAATCTACTGTTCAGCGAACTTGAAGCTTATATTGATTTTATTAAAAATTTTGACATGTTTTTATTAAAATTAGCGCAAACATTATTTTGCTTAAGCACAACCAAGGCGAATTCAGTGCCAGGTGTTGTTATCCCAACAGCTGATTGCTTCTTCTTGATTATTTTCCATACAACGCCTTGTACTACAATATGTCAGTTATTTGAAATCAATGAAAATTTTCTTTTGACTTGATATTTTTCTGCACGGCGAATTAGTTAAAGTTTTTCGTGAGTGTATGTAAATATGTATCTAACTATGCAGGTTATGAATATTTTTTGTGTACTAATAGAATATAACAATAACAACAAATCGTATAAAGGTAAAAAGGACAACAGTCAGCTGAGTAGGCGCCAGTTTAATACATTTGGTAGCTAAAATCAGGGCGGCATGTTAAAATATGCAAAACGAGCGGAATTTTTCAATTTGCGCCCACTTATATAACATGAAAAGTGCTTTAGACGCCTCTACTATAACAACAATAACAAACGCAAAATTGCATGTGTACGCTTACTTAATATAACTGAAAGTGCATTTAAACCGAGTTGTAGGTAATCTAAAAAATAAAAACTAAAGCAAAAAACAAGTAAGGAAGGCTAAGTTCGGGTGTAACCGAACATTACATACTCAGCTGAGAGCTTTGGAGACAAAATTAGAGAAAATCACCATTTAGCAAAATGAACCTAGGGTAACCCTGGAATGTGTTTGTATGACATGTGTATCAAATGAAAGGTGTTAATGATTATTTAAAACGTAGTGGGCCTTAGTTCTATATGTGACGCCTTTTCGAGATATCGCAATAAGGGTGGACCAGGGGTGACTCTAGGATGTGTTTGTACGATATGGGTATCAAATTAAAAGTATTAATGAGGGTTTTAAAATGGAGTAGCCCTTAGTTGTATATGTGAAGGCGTTTTCGAGATATCGACCAAAATGTGGACCAGGGTGACCCAGAATATCTTCTGTCGGGTACCGCTAATTTATTTATATATGTCATACCACGAACAGTATTCCAGTCAAGATTCCAAGGGCTTTCGATTTCGCCCTGCAGAAATTTTTCATTTTCTTCTACTTAATATGGTAGATGTCACACCCATTTTACAAAGTTTTTTCTAAAGTTATATTTTGCGTCAATAAACCAATCCAATCACCATGTTTCATCTCTTTTTTCATATTTGGTATAGATTATGGCATTTATTTCATTTTTCGTAATTTTCGATATCGGAAAAGTAGACGTGGTCATAGTCGGATTTCGGCCATATTTTATACCAAGATAAAGTGACTTCAGGTTAGTAATTGAACTAAGTTTAGTTAAGATATATCGTTTTTTGCTCAATTTATCGTGTTAACGGCCGAGCGGAAGGACAAACGGTCGACTGTGTATAAAAACTGGACGTGGTTTCAACCCATTTTCACAAAAAACAGTGATCGTCATAGAATCTATGTACCTACCAAATTTCACAAGGATTGCTAAATTTTCGTTCGACTTATGGCCTTAAAAGTATTCTAGACGAATTAAATGAAAAAGGGCGGATTTTGAAATTTTGTTTTATTTTTGTATTTTGTTGCACCATTTCATTACTGGAGTTAAATGTTGACATAATTTACTTATATACTGTAAAGATTTTAAATTTTTTGTCAAAATTTGGCTTTAAAAATTTTTTTTTTTAAAAGTGCCTGCCAAATTTTGTCATGATATATTCAACGATTGCGAAATTACAGCTTGCAAAACTTTTAAATTACCTTCTTTTAAAAGTGGGCGGTGCCACGCCCATTGTCCAAAAGTTTACTAGTTTTCTATTTTGCGTCATAAGGTCAACGCACCTACCAAGTTTTATCGCTTTATCCGTCTTTGGTAATGAATTATCGCACTTTTTCGGTTTTTCGAAAAAGTGGGCGTGGTTGTAGTCCGATTTCGTTCATTTTAAATAGCGATCTGAGATGAGCGCCCAGGAATCTACATGCCATATTTCATCAAGATACCTCAAAATTTACTCAAGTTATCGTGTTTACAGACGGACGGACGGACGGCATAGCTAAATGAATTTTTTTTTTCACCTAGATCATTTTGATATATAGAAGTCTATATCTATCTCGATTAATTTATGCCATTACGGATTACCGTTATGCGAACAATGGTAATATACTCTGTGAGCTCTGCTCAGCTGAGTATAAAAACGCTAAAAAGAGAACAACAGGCCAGTAAAAGCAAGTGGTGCTGTCCAAGAAGTAGGCACTCAGGCGCTTTTAAGTAATTTTGCTTCCAGATAAGCTCACCAACTTAGCAAGTTAACCCAATTAAGTTTTTTTTCCTATTAAATGTAAACACGCATTTAAATCTGGTTGTTTTTTTTTTCAAATTTTCCATACTTTTGTTACCAGGCTTTACCACCTTCAGCCCATTTCTACACATGTGCACGCTTTCACGCCTAAACTTCCTTCCTTTTTGTTTTTGTAATATTACTGCTCGTCATTTCCTTTATTACTTACTCCACTTGCAAGTCATAGCGAGTAAGCTCTCAAATTTCGCTCATAATTTGTTGACTTTGTTGCTGCAATTAAGTACAGAGGCGCAAATGGTATGCAATGAGCTGCTACTGCATGTTGCATTAACCGGCAAGGAAAGCAAGGATTTCCTTCATATATATATATATATTTTTTTTTTCTTTTTGTTGGAAATACAAGTGCAGTTAAAAGCATTCAAATAGGCTCGAGGAGTATTAGAAGCTCAATTGGGTAATATTCATAAAAATGAAGCACAGAGTTGTTATTCTCGTTGTGTACTTAAAATTGTTTAGCATTTTAACTTAGTAGTATTTGACGGCAGCTTTTAAAAAGCTATGAATTATTAAATTGTGTTGCATTAATGACTTGTGCGCATATTATTCGCACGATTTCAGAGTGTAAGTGATTTTCTGCGAAATGTAAACTTTGTTTTTTTTAAAATAGTTTATTAAGATTTCAATTTGTAAGAAACCGGAACGCGGATTCTTAGCTGTTTTCAATTATTTACAATAAGCAATGCAATTGCCGGCAATAATTTAGTTATCGATAAAAGACGCAGTGGTTAAACTGAGATTAAGGTCCGGTTTTTCAGTAGTTGGTTAAGCTAAGCTTAAACTAAGTTTGCTTACAGATTAGTCAAATTTAAACTCCAGTTAAACTACTGAGCAGTTTTTCAGTCACAGTTTAAGTCCGCCTTTGTGATATGATTTTTTGTATGGCAACATTGGTTTCTTATTATCTAGATAATTTGTAGATACGGCAACAGCTTGAACTTGCTTACACAACAAACATGGAAAAATATTTCACCAGCGAAATATATATATAGTTCCGGAGGTGATATCCAACATCATTTTATTTATCTCGAGTTGATATCCAACTTCATTCTCCAATCACTATCCAACCTTCCAACTTCTCCTTTATTGCTAGCTAGCGAGAGATACGGTGAATCCATTACTCCAATCGCCGATTATGGAAAACACGTTCCGGCACCCGATTGAGATGAAGTAGGAATGCCAATATCCCGGCTAAGAAATTACAAGGTCCCAGGTAATAACGTAATACTCACCGAGCTGTTCAAACAGGAACGCCAAAAGTTGGTAAAGAGCCATGCATCAAATCCTATGCAATATATGGTCAGATGAGCGCATGCCTCCAAATTGGAACTTAAGTGTACTCTGCCCAATTCACAAGAAAGGCGATTCCGCAAACCGCGCCAATTACTGCTGCATCAGCCGGCTTAATATCACGTATAAGGTTCTGTCTAGCATACTGCGCGAAAGACTGAAGCCCAAAAGCACTACCACCAAAATTGTCCAAGCCCGCTAATAGCCCGAATCTCCATCTTTACAACCAAAACTTTATTTATAGATTTGGATTCCAAATAAGAGCGAAAAAGGGATCCGCACATAAAAACAGCAATTAGAAATAATATATATGATATGAAATCGTTGATGCTATATACAAACAGAGTTCAAGGTAGCGCTGTGGTTGATAAGCGGTTAAACTGGAGCAATAAGGTTACAGTGTCTATGAAGAATAGCCAAAAATGAACTATCAGACAAAAACCTATAACAGTATCTATCTTGAGAAGGCCTTTACTTTTGAAGGACTGAGCAAATAATAGGCACTTTTAAATAACCATCTCTATCATATGGGCATGTAAGGTATTCACGTATTTCGTGGCTAGCTGTGAAATTTTGTATTCGTTACCTTCTCAAAGATAGGAAAGGTACCAGCTTCCTTCTCAAACTGAACAAATCTGCGGTGAGGTTATTTACGGGTGTCATCACAGGTCATTGTGCTATCGCGCCAATGCTCCGACTGTGGCGAATACCAACAAGCTCCCTTTGCAGAAGCTGTCAGGATGAGGAGGAAGCGGAGTTGATCTACCACTTTATCTGCCGATGTTCGGCGCTTCAAATAAGAAGGCTCAGATTTCTGGGTTCACGGTTCTTCGACAGCTTGGCAGAGGTTGATAAGGTGGACGTCTCGTTTCTTCTGGGGTTCATCAGGGAAAGCAAGTGGTTCGCTCAGCACCAGTAGGATGTAATGGGGCTAAACAAATTTGCCGCCACTCTGTACTTACTAAGGGCACTCACAATAGACAAAAATGACTCCGAGTGGAAGTGTGGGTAACACTCAGCACGCCCTCTTAATCTAACCTAACCTACTTTCTCAAGTCAATTGAGAAAGTTTCATCAAGAGAATTTAAGCTTAAATCGGATTGATGGTTTTTACAAAATTTCTGCTTAGAATGTATGCAAATATTGTCTCTATCATTCGATATTTTATTTTTGTCTTTATTCTGTTCTTTGTTAAAGAAATCTTTTGAAACGAAGAAATACCAGCTGAGCTTCTTCGAGCTGACATTTCTTTAATTTCGCGGAAGCGTTCAAAGAAGGCATGACAGATGGATTTAATTATCCTATTACAAAAGTACATGTGTGTATGTAGTTGAAAGCGATCTACTAAAATCCAATTTTCTCATGCGTTCTTTATACCGAAATGTCCTTTGATTTGATTTTTATTTTTCAGAAAAATGTCACAGATGAATCATAAAAGGAAGGAAGTGGAAGTCAATAGCGATTGGCAGTAGTTTAAGAAATAAACGCTTATCGTTTCGTGATCTAAAGTGGCGTGTATTGAGTTACACTGTCAGAACTTGTGGATAACATCTACATATATTGCCAAATGTGGATATAGCTTATTTGGAGAGTGCAATGCATAAACATAACGATTAAGGCAATGATGTACAATGAAGTGAGAATACAATACCTTTAAGTGGCTATGTACATACATAAATCTTAAGGTGTATTCATATGCATGCACAATTACATCTGCTCAATTGCCTGCATCAATTAATCGGGCTCCATCTTGCAGAAAAAGTCAATGTGGCGAAAAAAGGAAAATTCATATCAAATTACCGAGAACAGCAACAACAGGGAATAGAGCAAAAAAAGATAAATGCAAAAGGAGAGAGCGGCGCGCTTACTTAAAAACAATATTACACGGCTAGTTGAATAAACTAACAACAACAAAAAGGGCAAGCAAATAAATATGTATATGTGTAGCAAAATGCAAAGCAAAACAACAACAAACAACTATATTGTTTGATGGCGCAGTGTTTGGGTATGCAAGATATCTTACAACAACAAGTACTACTACTAACCCTGTAGGAGAAATCTCTAGTTCAAAACTAGTCCACTTCTACATAGTGCATGCGGAACACTTACTAGTTCGCCCTCTATCTCTTTTACTTTTTCGAAAGCTCCTAACTAGTGTAAAAATTTACAGTTGAGATATTTAGCTTTTGGTGACACTATTTCATTGGCTCGGAACCAGACCAATCTACGTGTTTCGTCTAATACGCTTTTATCCACTTTTTCGATAGTTGAAAAGCACTCCAGAAATATCTGCATTTCTGGCCTTTGGCTGCTCTCTAAAATAATATTCTTGGATCGATTTGACAATGGTTACGCGATATAAAGTATTACCTCGTAGAAGTAGCCCTCTGAGGGCCTTAGGCATGTTTAATATAAATTGACTTAAATATAAGTTGCTTGTCATTGCCTAAATATACTTTGTGGAACCCTTTACCTGCATATTTGCTTACCTTCATATATGCAATGGAGTTTACGTGAGGGAAGGCAAACTCACAGGCGAAGCACCTTACAACTAGTAGCCGTGTTTTTATATATAATTTATCAAATATATGTTAAATATGAAATATAAAGACCCACACCAAGGCAAATTGATCTTAGGTGTTGGCAAAACGAATTCAACCCAATTCGCCGTGTAGAAGAATGTCAAATGAAAAGAAAACTAGTAATGATTTCGATTAACTTATATCTTACAGAGCTAACACATTGCTTGGATACTATCCAAGATGAATCTATACTAGGTGACGGCAAAGCGAGTTCAACCAATTCGCCGTGCAGAAGGATGTCAAGTTAAAAGAAAATGTTCATTGATTTGGATTAACTGATATATTAGGTGTTTTTTTTCCAAGCGAGCTTGAAAAAAACCCTTCAACTAGCTAAACAGTTTCATTATGCCAAAACCATACAGATGGTGGAAGTTTATAAGCTAATTGTTACTTTTTTAGCTGCTATGACATTTCTACTTCTAGTGCAGTATGTTTTTGACACTCAACCAGCAAATTACAAAAACAAAATACATGAAATGCGTATGTTTGTTTGTATGTATGTCACACTGCCGCCACGCTGTTATTTTGTTATTTTTGTTTATCTGCACATTCGTATGTCCATTTCATTCGCTCATTCACAATAGTGCCCTATTTTTGAATATGCAACACTGTACAACACTATCAATCAGGTCGACAATTACCTAAGCGGTTTCAACTGAAAGCGCTTAGCCAACTCAACTCGATTACTTTTTATTGTTGCTTTCCATGCAATTCGGTAAGCTAGCTAGTGTTTTAATTGTAATAGTTATCAAAGAAATACAGCTATTGTTGTACAAGGCTTTGTATGGAAAATAATCAAGAAGAAGCAATCGGCTGATGGTATAACACCAGCTGGTACTGAATTTGAAATTACCAAGAAGAAGCAATTAGCTGATGGGATAACACCACCTGGTACTGAATATACCTTGACCCACACTGTCGATTTTGTAAGTAGAGAAAATGTTGATACTGTCATTTTAGTATTTATTTGGTACTTTAGGACTAGTTATGAACCAGGAATTTGTATCAATAGTTACTGACTTCACTACGGCGAAGAACTCTAAAATGTACATATGACAGCTTAAATTACTTTATTTAGAGCAATTTACATACATACATACATACACCCATATATGCGTACATACAAATTTTACATATACGTATAGGCTCCATTTAAATATTGTCCATATCTTAGATCCTGTCAGCTAACTACACAGACATTGTCGGCAGACAAAGCAAATATAGCGATTTTCTGCATCATTAAAGCGCAGTCAGACGGAGTATTAAGACTGCCAAAAAAGATGCTATACAAACAAACATACGCACTGGTGTATAACTGTTGTTGTTTGTGTATATTATGCATACTTGAAGAGCCTTGCAACCTGAGCATGCAGCCGGTGTTTCTCAAGTGCATTCGAAATTATATTTATTGCTTTTTTTTTTTTGTTTTTTTTTTTTTTGAAGTTCAGCATCATATTTTCCCCCATCGAATGACTTATGGCTGGCTAGCTTGCTTTCGGCCGGTGGCAGGATAACTAAATTTGTGCACAGGATATTTGCTTAAAATGTGAAATTTACTTAAAACTAGGCGTAGCTATTAAGTAAATGTTTGCTGATGGATGTGTGTATTTAAAAAAATGCCTCGATTTTTATTCAGTACAACTATTACCTATTTGTACGCGGGCAGGCAAATAAATCAGTGCTTTACCTACCCTTCGTTAGACCCTTTTTATGAAGAAAATTCAGTACACAAATTCCTGAAACTTTTTTCATGATCGTTGGTTCGAGATGAGCTCAAAGCCTTATTGAAACATTTTTTTTTTAACTAGAAAGAATATTTTTGTATAGTCAACCGCTACAGCTAGTACCTAATATAGATTTATTTTGGGGTGATGCTAAACTCCACTCATCAGCGCTAACCATTCGACCATCACAGCGGTGGTTTGTTGGCTGATTTAATTTCTGCTTCTATTCTTTTGTTACGGCTAAACGACATCTGTCATCGATTTATCTGGCATGAATGCGGGATGAGTTACAAGGGAATATGCGACTGAAGAGCGTTTTGATCTCTTTGTGTGAGTTGGAGTGCTCCATTTTGTTTCAGTATGTCCTACATAGAGATTGATTGTACCTCTTCATGCCTGAATCGAGCGGCTCGTCTTTATACCCCTACGGGCACTATCTGTAAGATTCTTTCGTAAATTGCTTTATACGATTTACAAGTACTGTTCGACACATCCTCTTTGTACCCTCATTTAACGCCAGAGATATTCTCTTTTTTCGCCTATGGGTACATTCGGACAAGTCCTCTTGCTACCCGTATGAGGATTCTTACCGATTTTATAATTTTTGCAAACTCTAATACAATTTTTTTAGATTTCTTCCTATTTGTATTAGTAAAAAATAAAAATTAAATATGGCTCCCCATTTTTCTTAAATAACGGATTTCAATTCCACTAAATTTGTTTATTTTACCTATTTCGTATTTTATTATTTATTAAAACTGGCTACATAAATTTTCAACTTAATAATATCAAATGTACCTTAAAGGGACTAGAGAGGATCATTCATGCTTCAATGCGAAAAAAGAGATCAATCGTATACCACTCCTTTAGGCATTAGCCGCACGATTTTTCTTAAGGAAGTGTGTTCATGGAGAATAGCGAAAAACTTTCCGCATGAGATGCTTACAGCTTGAAGCACTGCTGACCTGATATGAAACTTCTCGCTCTCTGAAAGCGCGTGAAAATGTGCATTTTTTATAACATTGGCCATAGATGCCATTATGCTCAAAATCAAATTTGGGCATTTCAGAATAACTTTGGGGTATTTTTCATGGTAAAGGTTTAATTTATGATTTTCACCGAAAATTTACTCAAGATTGTCAAATGGGATATCAAAAAACTCGAATTTTTGTCAGGATTACAAATCCGAAGAAAAAATAACTCCTTTTCACCCGTGGAAAATTTATCAGTGACAACACCTTTCATTGAAGGGCTGCACACGAAACGGGTTTTGGTAGCAACTTCCGATTGACATAAAAGTCAACTTCTTAGTATTCGCATTGATGTAAATGGATGCATAAAGGCCATGTTTTTGTGGAGCGTTGCGACATTCTATTTTTGACAGCTGAGATAAATTGTAGGTGTACGTATAGGTTAACGCAACATGTTTAATTAATAGCTTTTTGCGGACGACAACGCAGATACTTCACCAAGTGATATAATTTCGTAATTTCTTATATATTTTTTGCGTTTTTTATTGTATGTGGATATACATATGTACGTACATAAACGTTTTGGTCGCATCAAAGTGAAAAAAGGGACTAGCCGCTCACTGTTATCTTATGGCGGTGCCAGAGCAACAAAGCAAAGCAACGCAATTGAAATATACATATTATTTCATATTTTTTCACTTATCTACCACAAAATATTTCTAAAAAACTTTACCTTTTTTATAAATTTTAATAAGTTTTTATCAGCTTACTTGCTGATTTATTTGAAAATAATGAAACCGAACGGATTTCTTGAGGATTTTTTTTTGCGTATTTTAGGCAACTCTATAGCCATCTGTCTTCAGACCCCATTCTTGGAAACGAATGAACTTTTGTTTACAACGAATGAACTTTTGTTTACAATTGAATGAACAGACAGCTGATTTCAAGCCCCTTTCCTGGAAACGAATTGAGAGAGAATGAAAGTTTCGTATCAGGTCATCAGTGGCTTGAAGTACAAGCGAACACTGACTCATATGCCAACCTAGTAAAACCGCACTGCGTTTTTTTAGCGCACGCAAACAACCGGCGTCTTTTGTCCTAACCCAAATAAGCATACATTCCGACAATGTAAAGCATGTATGCAAACGTAAAATCTAAATGTCACGCAGAAAAAAAATTGGAAATCGAGTTAGGTTTTCACGCAGCAAATTCAATTTGGGTTGCTCTCATACAAGTTGTATGTGCATGAGACATTTTTGACAGAAAATGACTTGCGTGCGTTTATATTAGGTTGGCATGTCATGGCTTAAGCTGTAGTCATTGGTGCCGTTTGTCGTATCGCTTTAGTCGTATTCCTAACGTAATCAGCTGTTTAACGTTACGATGGTAAACCAAAAACCAATTGGTTGGCTACGATACGGTTACGACCTTATACTGTTTTCACACAGAAACTTAATGATCTCATTTCACCTGCTAATGAAATCGTAAATTTTTCGCTTTCACACAGAAGTAACTGCTCGATTAGTATGAAGGATGAGACAGACAATAATGGCGGAACAATACAAGGTGGGAGCATGGTGACATACCTACAAACAAAAAAAATTCCATGTACTTGTAAATTCGATGGACAAATGTCAAAATCGTACTGCGCCGGTAGTTGATGTATCAAATCAAATAAAAAAGGTTATAATCAGCTGTTCGATGCGGCCACCTTGTATTGTTCCGCCATGCAGACAATGACATTTGCTTTGAAAACTAAGAAGCGGAAACGGAAGCGGAATGCTGCCAACAGAGTTGCATTGTGCTTTTGACTTCATTAGGCATTCGATTAGCTACTAATGAAATAATAATAGATTCGAATTTTGTAGGGAAGATTGAGCTCAATAAGCGTCTTAATGTAGAAAACTGCCTTTATTATTCAATAAGCCGTCTGTGTGAAAACTGTATTAGAGGCACCAATAATCGATTGCATTGATTCTCATAAGGTTGGTCGAATCAGCTGTTATAAGGTTACCGATACGGTTACCGATAAAACACCAATGTCTGCAGCTTTAAATAGATACATTACGTCACTTATTTGGTGGGCAAGGAAGAAACTGTTGAAGTTGGCGATGTTGATTTTAATGGTAAACATCAGATAGGCAACGTATCAGTCGTCGCATCCATCATACTTTGTAACTTTTCTACTTTTGACATACGTCATGCACTTCATTTTTTACTATTTATAGTGCCACTCCGTCAGTCGTTATGTGCTTCACTTTACGCCACGTACGTGCTGTCAATAGAACATGAGGTACGTCGTAACGGTGACGGACTGTATCTGCTGAACTGCTTGCTTTCTCACACGACATGTAGGTGAATACCGAAAAGTTTACTTTTGCTCAACGAAGCTCTCAAGAGCACCTCTGAACTACATATGCTGAAAAGAAGTTTGTAACAAATGATGAACCAAATGGGAGATTCTTATGATGTATTAAAAAAACACTGACATTTTGAACGTCCCCTTTATTGCCTCACATGAAGACCTAATACGGCTCGCATACTTATATCTGTGCGGATATGACACCAAAGCGAGGAAAACGATATTTGGAAAGCCGGCAAATCGGTCAAAACAAGTGCAGCTGCCCGCCATGTAGACGCTGAAATAGTCGTAAGTGAACTGAAGCAATAAAAAAAATTACACAAAGCAGTGACCTTAACTTAAAAGTGGATGCTGTCGATATATTCATAATTCAATATAAAAGTATTTAAATATTACATTGAGATATCACTAGCACCCTTTCAAAAACGGTATATCTATTTTATATCCTGTCCATGGCACAATACTTTTCTAAAGCAACTGTTTAGACTAATCTAAAAAGGTAGCTGTGTGACACGCAGCGGGTAACCACACACAAAAGTTATCTAATCGCTTAAAAAAAGGCTGACATACGCTGCTTCTTTAGTATGCTTGAGCATTTACGATACTTTTTTTTTACATTGTCCCAAATGTAAACTAAACGCTCACACTATTTCCAACTCACCTTGCTATTAAACTATATACCTTTTATTGCCACACAATATCGTACACTTTTTATTGCTTTGTGCTTATCAAAATAGTTTTTTTCTTTATAAACTACGCAATTATTTCATTCATTATATTTAAGCACAAGCGAATTAGAAAAAGAATAACGAGCGCTTGCAGTGTATCCTTTAAACGATCGCGTTGTTCCTTTTTGTGGTAGCCATTGTCCTTTTTTTGTTATCTTGTTTGCTGCCGTTTTTGGTCGACCACTTATTGCTTCATGTTATATGAAAGCGCGCCGACTCTCATTTCCCAACATTTAACTAACTCATTAAGTACTTCAGTTCTATTTTGATATCCTTTAGTTAGCCACTGAAATGCTAGGAAATAAATATATGTTTTGGTTAGTTATCTTGGCTAGACACATAAAACAGCTGAAAAATTATGGACAAAGCGGTAGATGAGAAAAAGTACATATGCGGGCACTAAAAGTCCATACACATAGCATACTTTGGCTGAGACAACTCAGTTTAACATTTTGCTTTGCTTTACGTTTAAAAAAGTGCACCTAAGCCTTACGTTGGACTCAAAGTCAACGTCAGGCTCTGAACGACGTGGCTATGTAACTCGGGCCCAGGTAAGGTAGCATGAAAGTCCGTTTTGATACCATATACAATAAAATAATGGTGAGGTAGCTATAGCTACTTAAAGAATCGTTGCGTAGCATTGATAGTATTTCTAAAGAGTTCGATGTCAACGTTGGATAAATCCTCCATACAGCTACACCAGGATGGTGTTTCCAGTATATTGAGACGTACCGCATGGATTCTCTTTGGAAAGTGCCCTGTCGAAACCTAGTGACCATTGATAGATGAGCCATGGTAAACACAATCATTTTGGCAGACCTCCTGTCATATACTTCCGGCCAGAAGGATCTTACTACACTGCAACGGGTGGTGTCTGCCCAACGCTTGCTGAGCTAACTCGAGCACCATCTATGCAAAAGCAGACCACAGGAGGCCAGCGAAGTTTCGAAATCCCTACAGCCATCTACCGGGATAACACAATGGACCGGAACCCAGATAATCTTAAACGTAAAATAGTTCAATGCAATCGCAAGTGATGTCAGCACTCTCAGACTACTCTCGATCATATTATAGTTGAACTCAAGGTCTTGATAGCCGCTTGGCAATCAGAGTAGATGTTGAATTCCTTAACGGTAATAGCATTGGATGGCATTTAATCCACTTTGATCCACAAGTTGCGTTTGTACTCGAAGCGTTGTACCCCACTACCATAGACATAACTTGTAAATTTTGATTCGATTGGGAGATGGTTAAGTTGTGTCGCATAGAGGTAAAAGCTTAGATTTCGATATTGCGAACAAAAAAATTTAGATTTCTTTAGTGTGTTACACATGCAAAATTGTCGAGAATATTCGAGCCAAAGTATAGCACGTAAATTTTGGTATCGATTAAAGACGGTCTAGCTTGCCTTCATTGAATATGTTCTTTAGCTCCTGTGAGATACGATCACCGTCTATAATCCAGACAAAAAAATAAATGTTTAATTTCCTTGTGTCCATTTTCCATTAGGAAGGATAAGTGTTGTAATTAAGATCATTTTACATCATAACTTGTCAAACGAAAAATTGAATATTTTTAGAGTATATAAGTAAATTATATCAACATTCAACCCCAGTAATGATATGGTGCATCAAAATTCCTCGTTGTTCCATATGCAGTGCCATTTTTCGAAAAAAAAAAAAATAATAATAAGAACGGAGAATGCGTGAAAATAAAAAAAAAACATTAGTTTAACTTTTAAGCACCAACCTACAGAACTTATTAGGATCGTCCTTATTGCATATATCGTCCTTGTTGTACTCAGTAGTTATTTTAGAACAGACAAATGTAGGTTCTGCTATGGAATCGTTACATACGATCACGGATCGAAAACGGTTTTCACTCAAGTGAAAAAAATAAGGCTATCCAATTATTTAAAAAAATAATATATTATGGATTAAGTGAGTACGCGTTTGCCCTATTTCACATATTTCATTAATCCATTGCACCATTTCGGAGCTATAGTGATTTCAAAAGCGGCATTCGATCACGGATCGTAAGTAACGATTCGGCCCCTGGTTTTTGATAGGGGTTTTCAGTTTGGTCGTTAAACAAATTTCTGTAAGACTACGGATGCATCCAGTCGAAGCGAGATCCTCATGGACCGGCAAGTTTAACCTAACCTAACCTAACACACACTAAAATATTCCAGGAATTTGTTTGTCTTATTCACGTCATGACTTCAGCTAAGTAGCGAAAATGAATTCACAAAACATATATTATACTCAGACGAGCAGAGCTCACAGAGTATACTAATTTCGTTCGCATAACGGTACCCCGTAACAGCATAAACTAATCGATATAGATATAGACTTCTATATATCAAAATGATCTGGGCGAAAAAAGAAAGTCATTTAGCCAGGTCCGTCCGTTAGTCCGTCCATCCGTCCGTCTGTCCGTAACCACGATAACCTGAGTAAATTTTGAGGTATCTTAATGAAATTTGGTATGTAAGTTCATGGGCATTCATCTCAGATTGCTGTTTAAAATGAACGAAATCGATATCGAAAATTTCGAAAAACCGAAAAAGTGAGATAATTCATTACCAAAGACGGATAAAGCGATGGAACTTGGTAGGTGGATTGACCTTATGACGCAGAATAGAAAATTAGTAAAATTTTGGACGATGGGCGTGGCACCGACCACTTTTAAAAGAAGGTAATTTAAAAGTTTTGCAAGCTGTAATTTGGCAGTTGTTGAAGATATTATAATGAAATTTGGCAGGAGCGTTACTCCTATTACTTACTATATGTGTTCTAAATAAAAATTAGCTAAATCGAATGACGAACACGCCCACTTAAAAAAAAAAATTGTTTAAGTCCAATTTTAACAAGAAATTTAATATTTTTACAGTATATAAGTAAATTATGTCAATATTCAACCCCAGTAATGATATGGTGCGTCAAAGTACAAGAAAATTTCAAAATGGGCGCGGCTCCGCCACATTTGCTATTGTTATTTTAATGCGCACAATGGCAAGCGGAAAATATTTTATGTTACCCAACCCTTTTGGGCAAACACACTGTATTTTATGCTACAAGTCCTTTTGAAATAACCGCTTTTCTACGCTTAAAAGACATTTAAATTTTTTTCATAAAAATATAGACAAATTAAACGAAGATAAGAAAAATGATTCGTTTAAAAAAAATTTTTATTTTTGAAAAAAGTTAAAGGCTGGTTGACTGCAATGGAAAGTTCTGCTAATGAAAAAAAAGTAGAACGAAATTGAAAAATGAATTGTCGTCTTTAGTTTCATTTGAAATAGCAAGACAGGATAGGCCGTTTCCGGTAAATTTGTTATAGGTATGACAGTAACGATTTTCAATAAATTAGGTATTATACCTAATTTATTGAGAACTTTTATCTCCAAGAACTCTGATCCGTCGTAGGGATAAATTAGGCATGAACATTAAATCTAAAATCGAAAATATTTTACAAAATTGTAAATTTTTTTCGATATGCCTAGAAGAAAGTACCGATGTTTCCCAACTGGCTATTTGTATTCGTAGCAGAAATAGTGAATTTGAATTTTTTGATTTATTTTCCATTGAAAGCTTTTATGGTAACGTGATTGGAGCATCTTTGTTCAGTGTTGTATATGAAAAGCTTTTTTCCATCGTTGATATGGGAAATCTTTCGGGAGTGTGTACAATAATAGTTTAGCCTAAGATACATTTTTTGCAGAAAATACACCCCATAATACATATATTTGTTTACAAAATATGTACTCATAATATACATATGGACAACATTCGTCAACATTGCGAGCGACGCACACGATCGATGTTGCTACGCCAAATGCTCAGTGACTAAAAGAGAATAAGAATACGTGTGAATTGAGTGCGCACAATTGTGCCATTTTTTGCCGATGTCTGGTCTAGACAAAATACTTTTAATGCCATAAGTAGAACAAAAATTTACCAATCCTTGTGAAATCGGCTGAAGCCACGTCCAGTTTTTATACACAGTCGACCGTCTGTCCCTCCGCTCGGCTGTTAACAAGATAACTTGAGCAAAAATCGATATATATTTACTAAACTTAGATCATCTGAACTCACTTCATCTTGATATAAAAAATGGATGAAATCCGACTATGACCACGCCCACTTTTTCGATATCGAAAATTACGAAAAATGAAAAAATACCATAATTCAATACCAAACACGAAAAAAAGGGATGAAACATGGTAATTAGATTGGTTTTTGACGCAAAATATAACTTTAGAAAACACTTTGTAAAATGGGTGTGACACCTACCATATTAAGTAGAAGAAAATGAAAAAAGTTCTGCAGGGCGAAATCAAAAGGCCTTGGAATTTTAGCAGGAATACTCTTCGTGGTATTACATATATAAATAAATTAGTGGTACCCGGCAGATGATGTTCTGGGTCACCCTGGTCCACATTTTGGTCGATATCTTGAAAGCGCCTTCACATATACAACTACCACCACTCCCTTTTAAAATACTCATTAACACCTTTCATTTGATACCCATATCGTACAAACTAATTCTAGAGTCACCCCTGGTCTACCTTTATAGCGATATCTCGAAAAGGCGTCCACCCATAGAACTAAGGACCACTCCCTTTTAAAATACTCATTATCACCCTTCGTTTGATACCCATATTGTACAAACGCATTCTAGAGTCAACCCTGGTCCACCTTTATAACGATATCTCGAAAAGGCGTCCACTTATAGAACTGAGGCCCACTCCCTTTTAACTCATTAACACCTTTCATTTGATACCCATATCATACAAACAAATTCTAGAGTTACCCCTGGTCCACTTTTATGGCGGTATCTCGAAAAGGCGGCTATAGTGTTAACTACTTTGTACTCTTTACTTAAATTTTTAAAATAATTTTAATTGAGTTTTCGTGTTAACTTAAAATTTTGAATAACTTCAAAATGTTGATATTGCGTCAACCCATAGAACTAAGGCCCACTCCCTTTTAAAGTACTCATTAACACCTTTCGTTTCACACCCATATTGTACAAACGCATTCTAGAGTCAACCCTGGTCAACTTTATGGCGATATATCGAAATGGCGTCCACCTACAGAACTAAGCCCCACTCCCTTTTAAAATACCCATCGACACCTTTCATTTGATACCCATATCGTACAAACAAATTCTAGAATCACCCCTGGTCCACCTTTTTGACGATTTCTCGAAAAGGCGTCCACCTATAGAACTAAGCGCACCTCCTTTTAAAATACTCATTAACACCTTGCCATACAAACACATTCCAGATTTACCCTAGGTTCATTTTCCTACATGGTCATTTTCCCTTATTTGACAAAGGATGAAGGAAAATCGCTCCCAAAAACGTCACCCTTGGTCTACAATTTGGTATGAAAAAGACAATTTTATCTCCAAAGTTCTCAGCTGAGTATGTAATGTTCGAATACACCCGAACTTAGCCTTCCTTACTTGTTTTATTAGATTCAGTTTGACAAGTCATGGCGCCTTATATACGAACTGATTTTTTCGTCAGTTTTTTTTCTTTATTTCAGTTGTAACCTCAGGCGTACTAATTTTATTCTATCCTCTCTGATGTTTTCCTTAGTTTTATGCATTTTGTTCGTTTAATAGCTCTTCACATTAAATCATGTGTTTAACCGTTTCCCCCTTCGTCCCTTCCAAACTCTGATTTACCGCTTTTACGCTTTGATGCATTAAATATACGCGCATCCTGTTGTTTTGTGAAAATCTTCTTATGTTTTTATGTTTTGCTTATCTGTAGTTTTCGTTCTTTTTTTTTTTTTGTTTTAGATGCTTCTTTATTTTATTTGAATTTTCCTTTATTTGGTTGCATTCACAATATCTCGTTATCTCTTCAACAAGCAGCTTTGTATTTCATTATACTATTGCTTGTCAAATTTTTGTTCTGATTCTCAGTAAAAGTATGTTTAAATATTTATTAGCGTATATATTTTGAGAAATTGTTTAAGTTAGTGGCGGCTTCCTTGCTTTGCTTAGTTGACAATTTCTGTTCTGTGATTTTTTTTTTAATAAGCTTAGATGCCTTTGAGTTTGTGTAGTACATTCTTTGATACCTTCACTGTTGTACCCCATATATTGTTTTTTTTTTTGCGTTATCTTTATTTTCTAATACTTCCCCGTTTGTGGTTTGGTTTTGTAAAGTCCTATCACTTTTAATTTAATTACACTATCGCCTAAATTTTGTATGCCTGAAATTTTAATCAAATTTAATGGATTTTGGTGGCATTTTTATGTTATCCATTAGCGCCCTTGCATTTGAATCGGCGCCACTTCAAATAATTAAATTTCAGCATCCACTCTTTGTTTTTTTTTTAAGCTTTTGTCACTTTATAAACGTGAGAAGTTATTTAATAGGAATTTGTTTGATTTGACTCCTTCAACCTGTGGAAAAAGTTAAGTAAGAGGATGGTCCCTGTTTTTCCATTGATAAATGTAACCAAATTAGTTTACAGTCAATTAAAACAAAGCTGGCATTGGTTTTAAAAAGGGCAACCCGAAATATGAAACAGCATACTTTTTATGTGACTCGTTACCATTAAAGCAATCAAATATGCATACATTCCATAGAAAATATTCAGTTTTAGCTATACTTTATATAGGGGCCGCCTACCACACCGAGGGTCCTCTGTTCAACTCCAGGGCAAAGTAACATCAAAAATTTTGAAAAAGTTTTTTTCATTAGAAAACGTTTTAATAATTGGCATTTTTACATATATTGGGTTGCCCTAGGCTAAATCAATGAAACTATAAAGTCAATTGCCTTTCAAGTATTTTGAGATCACCTGTGTAGGTATGTCTCTGTTACCTAGAAACAATTTGAATTCCTTCGCACAATTTTACCAATTCACTTAAAGTTTAATATGTACCTATTTTCAAGAATGTACTGAGTTCATCACATTTCGAAGCATGGATGCTCTAAATAGTCCACACAAAATATAAAAATTTGATATACAAAATGAGTACTAGAGTCTTTGCGGCGAAAAACTAGCAGACACAAAATATAACTTGTATGCAAAACCACCAAAACGGGTTAGTCTCTAGTTATGTTTTGCTTATCAGAGGAGGAACGCACTCTCCCTAGGAAAAGGTGCGTCACTCTAGCTCAACTTCGATCTGGGTACTGTAACCTATTCAGAATCAACCCCGACATACAAAATGTATGTCCTGCTTGCAATGTGTCCCCACATGACTCAAACCATCGCTTCAATTGTAATGTGGAACCAACACCTCTAACACCCCTATTATTATGGTACACCACCGTTTAAGTAGCAAGTTTCCTTGGACTCCCGTTAGAGAACATTGATGAAAATTTGTTATTGGTGGCACCTATTGGATGGCGAAGCACTGCTACAACAACAACGATAACATGGGTCTGAATTCCACAGCACAATTGTACTCCCATTGCGTATGAAAAAGTGCCTTTTCACTTTCAGTTTTTGGAAACCCATACTCTAAATCAAATCTTATTTGGGAAAGCGGAAAAACCTTCCGGTATATATCGCCTTGGGCATCATATTTCTTTCTGTCCCACCATCTATTCCGCAGCCTTATTCATTTTCTCAAATTATCGACCTTGATATGTCATAAGAAGCTTCTACTTGTAAGAGTTGTTGATGTGTAGTTTATAGCCCATGTTTCCTTATTTTAATTCATGTTATAACTAAAAAATAATTTATTCATGTCATAACTAAAAAACTGATAGGCAGCCCTAAATTTGCAGAACGTTCTCTATTTGCTTTGTTATTTTGAAGTGCAACCTCTAAACTTCATCTTCATAACTTTTAAGTAACATATCTTTATGAACTATTAAATATGGCATTCATATTACTTTGTTACCTATTATTGTTTTTGTAGACTCAAAAATACTACCCGAAGTTAGGGAAGTATTGTGGATAGGATAAAACTTTGACTTATATATATTCAGTTTGCAAATAACGCAACTTGCACATTTTTATGCTAGCGCGACTGCCCCAGAAATAAGAGGTTTTGAGCTTCGATCCTTCTGCTATATGGGTTTTAATCGGCTCTGCTATGACATGCTAACCGCGGTTGTATCCTAAGCTTCTCAATACGCCAGCAAAAACTGTCTTCACTTAGCTACGTCTACAATTTAAAAAATTTAATAATATTTATTATTTTACAAAAAAAGAGCAACGACAAAATTGCTACAAAATCTTATCTTATTCATTATTATGAGTCACTACTAAGCATTTTTACAACAAAAAATTTATTTATTGTAGATTTCAAACATTAATAAAAGGTATTAAGGAAACGTCATGTTAAGTTACTTTTAGCAAAGCCATTTATAACAACAGAGTAAAAATAACAAATTAAGCCAAACCGTAAACTCCCACTCACAATGTATTGGAACAAAACAAAAAAAAATAACAAATAACTGAAATCAAAAGTGTGAAAAGGTGCAAGTAAACAGTTAATAAGCCAACCAAAACATACTAAAAAATCTACGTAAATACATAAAATTAAACATTCAGGCGGCTTTAGATAAATTATAGCAGAAAAAATCACCAAAAAAAACAACAAATTTTACAATAACAAAACACGCAACACATAAAATATTAGTAGCAAGCACAAAATCACACAGCCAATTTCAAGGAAACAATAAAAATGTAAACAAAAGACTTGTATAAAACAACAGACTTGGAACAGCTGAGATACAGCAAAGCCGCAGACAACTGCGTTTACCAACTGATGGGCAGTGATGGTGTTCGTATGTAAGTGTAAAGTACACTTGTTATTTATTATCTTTTTTTTATTTTTTTATGATGTCTCGCTGCAAAGATGTTTTGAAAAAAAAATATTATATTTTAAAATATTCAGCGCTGAAAATATTTAATGAAACACCTACAAAAAAAATGCCAGCGCCAGCTTAATTAATTGCAATTTATGATGAGAATACACATAGCATCAACGTTTATAGCAAAACATAAATAAATGCTTAAAAAGTAAGGACGGAACTGTCTTTAACTGTTCCGAATTCATACCATTCATGTAAGGAGCTGAGCAATAATCTTATTCCATTCGTTAACCGAATAATCGGCGACTTTTCGATTAATATAAAATAGACAAGTGAGAAAGTCTAAGTGAAACCGGGTGAAACCGAATATTATATACCCAGCTGTGCACTTGAAATGCTGTTGTTGTTTGCTTTGTGTGGTTAATAGTGTTATAAGGCTGCGCAATAATACATATATGGTTCTATTCTGAACTCATTTTCGTTCAAAAGAAGCAGAACAGAGGCTACCACTAATGAACTTCAGCGGGTAAAAATGCAGTTTAACAGTTGTAGCTATGAAAAAAATGTTTGTGCCAAATTTTGTTCGGATTGGGAGATTTTTGTTCGACTTATGACATTAAAAGTAGTTTGGAAAGAGTAACGGTTTCAAAATTTGTTTATGAATTTTTCTTAGCTCCACCATACTTAACCATACCACTATTGAGCTAGAATATAAGTCAAATGTGGTTAAATGCCATAGAGTTATTGCAAACTTTATTAAGGTGAGACCTTTGAGCGTGGGCATGGTCTTTAGCCGATTTTGATTATCTTCACTAAGTCTATGTAATTTGGCAAGGATAGTGCCTCCGTCAAATTTCAATGTAATATCTTTAACGGCTTTTGATTTACGGCTTGTTGAGCTTCCAAGTTTTCTTCTTCTAAATGTGGGGGGTGCCACGGCCATATTCCACAATTTTTTCAATCTTATGTTTGCGTCATAAAACAATTCCACAAACCAAATTTCATTAGATTAGAGGTATTCGTTCTTGAATCATCTCATTTTGACCATTTTTCTAAATTTTCGATATCAAAAAAGTGGGCGTGGTTATTGTCCGATTTCGCTCATTTTCAATACCAATCTATTCTGGGTCCAGATTAGCCACTGTACCGAATTTGGTGAAGATATCTCAATATTCGCTCAAGTTATCGTGTTATCGGGCGAACAGACGGGCAGACAGCCGTTGAGCAATTCCATAGTAAAAGTGCTAGAATTTTATTCTGTCCTTGAAAAATAAAGTCCGTATTTAATTTCTTTTGGACTTAAAAAATTTAAATCAGAAAATAGATTTTTCTGATGGAGTTTTATTATAAAAGGAATAATAGTTTGGGTCCCAGAAATGACGAAAAGCTCCTTATATGAATAATCGGTTTGTATGGGATATATGTTATATATAAGGACGATTTCAACGACTTTTTCAGACAACAATATGTGTCGTATACCGAAGCATTTTGTCAAGTTTGATATATATGACTAAAAACCTCTTTTTTGACAAATCGGGTATTTATAGTATATGGTTGAATATATATATCTATTTAGTGGTCCGAACCGATCGTTTGCGACAAATGTCTTATCGAACACCAAAATATGCCCACTGACCAAATTTTACTAAAATATCTCAAAAATTGTTTGAAATAGAGGATATAGCCAAATCACCTCAGCTCTTGATCCTGATTATTTCGGTATACTTATTGGCGGGTCTATCTCTTCCCCTTTAAGGGCTTACAATTTTGAGATTCGTGACGAACTTAATGTACACATTTAATTTTCATGAAAGGTATAAAGTTATATGCAAGCATGTAGTCAGCGGAAAAAAGAAAAAAAAAAAACTAAATATTTATATCGAAAACTAAATATGCAGCTACTCATGTATCCGCATAAAATTTAAAGCAAAAGATCAGACAAAAAGTAAATTGCCCAAAAACGTGCTGACGCTAATTAAGTTGTAAAAAATTCGCTGCAACAGCAGAGCCTTGCGAAATCCAGCGACGCACACGTTTGCTGTTATACCGTGCGGTTTCACATCGATTGGTTGTTGTATTTGAGAGTCTAAAAAAAAAAACAAAAATACTAAAAAATATGCAATAAACCTTCGACGAAATCATTGTTTCGATTTTGCTGCTGACCAGAGCAACTTTAGTTTAACAAGTCAGCAATACTTAAACAAACATTTACTATGCTTTTGTCTCGTTTTGTTATTATTGTCAATGCAATAAACTAATTTGTTAATTGTCACTACCCACCGCGTAAACGACGTTGACAACGTTACTGCTGCGCAGCAATAAAATGAATTAACTTGTTGATGACTCTTTTAAGTGGAGGCATGTGAAATACTCATATTTAAGTTGGTAGCACAGATGTGACGCTTTGCAAAATTTAAAAGTCTAAACAAAGCTGCAATATTTTGCAAAGTTGTAGGTACTTAAATGTTATTAAGTGTAAGAAGGTTAAATAGTTTTGAGCTGAGTAATACAAAAATAGGTATACCGAATTTTGTATATATAAATTTACTCATATAAAGTCGCAGCCACCGTTGTGTGATGGTAGCGTCATCCGCCAATAACACCGAAGAGCCTGGTTTCAGTCCCGGGTAAAGCAATCTCAAAATTGTAAAACCTTTTTTTTTTCAAGTGGAAAAAACATTTTTCTAAGCGGGTTCCCCCTCGGCAGTAATTGGCATGCACTTGGAGTGTATTTCATATTCATTCATATTTATTAAGTCAATGGCAGGAACCTTACTGATTAGATTAAACTAGTCGACAATAGACGTCCCAATCAGTTTGGAAGAAATCAAAAGGAGACAGGAGTTGCATATGACCCATCAAGCAGCAAAGGCTTGGACAAAAGCGCGGGGCTGCAAAATTTCAAATATAATGTGCAAAGCTCACGATATTAGACTCACAAAGTGGCTCATATGTATATCCGAAGAGAGAAGACTTAAGGCTCACGATGGGCATACTGACTGGACACTGCCTCCTGGCGTCACATGCTTATAAGTTAGGCCTCGTCAGTAGCAGCAAGTGTAGGAAGTATGAGCTGCAGGAAGAAACGGTTGAGTCTGTTCTGTGTTATTGTCCTGCGCTCACCAAGTCAAGGATCCAGCTATTAGGGGCGGCAGAGTTGCCAGATCTTGAGGCAGCAATTAAGCTGGGTCCTAGAAAACTGACAGTTTTTGCCAAGAGGACGGAGTTATTCTATAAAAAATGTCCTAACACCTGATTGAGGTTCTTCCGTTTGGTTGTCAAACAAATTCTGGTAACATTATGGACACATTCAGTCAATGTTAGGTCTTTATTGACCTGCAAGTTCAACATAACCTAACCTACGACTAAATACGTAACTTAAAAAAAGACCTGGTCGTTTAAAAGTCAAGATTAAGCCTTCTGGAGGGATTATTAAACTTTTCGAGGCCTCTTGTGAGAGGGACGAAGCTAAGGTAATTGGTTCTCAGAACTTCAACGTAGAGTATATTATGAGAGCGTAGCAAGCAGAGCAGAGCAATCAATATTACCAGACAAACCCCTATTAAGGAAATTTAATTTCCCTTCAT
Source organism: Eurosta solidaginis (assembly GCF_040869045.1). Classification (NCBI taxonomy): domain Eukaryota; kingdom Metazoa; phylum Arthropoda; class Insecta; order Diptera; family Tephritidae; genus Eurosta; species Eurosta solidaginis. The sequence continues at coordinate 26,964,015 of NC_090321.1, read as the reverse complement.
CCAATATTTGGTATAGAGAGTCCATAGATAGGAGAGGTGCAGGATGGAAATTGGAATGGGAAAGGAAATGGGAGTGTGGATCGGATTAGGAGTATGAGTTGGAGCGGAAGTGGAATTTTAATTGGGAGCCGTAGAGGCATAGCGGAACGATACAAGGTGGCAGCATGGTGACATACCTACAAACATAAATAAAAATTCCATGTGCTTTGTTTTTGTAAATTCGATGGACAAATGTCAAAATCGTACTGCGCCGGAAGTTGATGTATTAAATCAAATAAAAAAGTTTATAATCAGCTGTCCCATGCTGCCACCTTGTATCGTTGCGCCATGCGTAGAGGGAGTGGGAGGGAGAGTGTGAGTGGGAGCGGAAGGGAAATAAGCTATGAAAAAAAGAAGAAACATGGAAGATACAAGAAAATGAGATAGAGAGTTTGAGCAGAAGTTGAAATGGAATTGGGAGTGGTAGAGGGAGTGTGAGGGAGAGTGTGAGTGGGAGCGGAAGGGGAATAAGCTACGTATGAAAAAAAAGAAGAAAAATGGAAGACAAGATAAAAGAAAATGAGATAGAGGGTAAAATTGGGAGTGGTAGAGGAAGTTGAAGTTGTACTGGAATTGGGAGTGGTATTGGAATTGGAAGTGGAACTGGGAGTGGTTGAGGGAATGCGTGTGGGTCTGGGAGTTGGTTTGGAAGTGGAAGTGGGAGTTTGTGTGGAACAGGGAGTTTGAGCGGTATTAGAATTGGGTAGAGTTGGAGCGGGAAAGGGGTTTAGGAGTGGGAAGAAGTAAACGGAATAAGGTTTGGAGAAAAATAAGAAAAAAATGGAAGATAAGGTAGAAGAAAATGAGATATTGAGCGAAGACTGGACGCGAGGGTACTTTTTTAAGTATAGGAGTATAGGTAAACCAGTTTTCTGGCAGAACGAAGTCTGCCGGATTTGTTACAATTATTTGTATAACATGGAAGCTCCCGGCAAAATTCGCAAACATATTCTAATAGAAAACAGACTCCAGGCAATATACATACATATATTTTATTACCCCCATATCGGCAGTTCACAAGAGTGTCATATTCAAGTAAAATTTTATTATTTGAGTTGTTTCCATGGTTTCCTATATAAAATATGATTAATAGCCTTTAGATGGGAAAGTGTAAATACCAAATGGTAAATACCCGGTAAATTGGTTATATGTATATTAGGGCGGGTCAAATTTTATAGGAAAAAACTTCAAGCGCACATCCAGTTTCTGAATCTATGGGGCATACTGAATAATATTGTCCATGGGATCATAGGTCTGAAATGAATTTCGAGCCTCCCTAATTTTGGTTAGAAAATTTCATATCATTCATTTCCCGCTTATTTTGGACTCATTTCGGATTCTTAAATTATGAGCGTCATGAGCATGCTCACAATTCTGGAGTCCAATATGGGTTCGAAATATGTGAAAAATATCAGCCTCAGAAATGATATCACCTAAGAGTCTATTATGACTCCAATTTGATGAAATTATGAACAAACGAAAACTATTAATATTAGTAAACTTGGCAGCTCAAGAATAAAAATTTAGAAGTTTTTCTGCGATAATTTATTCTAAATAAAAATTTATTTCATTCATTTAATAACAATTCCATTTCTATCTTATTCTCATTGGAGTTTCAAAAATTTTCTCCACTGTGTTTTCCGCTTTGGATATTTGTTAAAAACTCTTCCTAAAAGCCCTGAAATAGTGTCAAAATTAGCAGTATATGAGGCCAAAAGACTCTTAAATGATATGGGGAAGAGGTCTGTATAAGACCCATATTAGAGGCAAAATATAATCTGCTCATGAGCCTGCTAGGAGTCATATCGCTTTCGCTTCAGGCTCCTAAATGAGTTCATAATGAGTGCAAATGATCCAAAATTTTGACTCCTTTTGAACTAATTGTTGACTCCGAATGTTTGCTGAGTTATTTGTTTAAAATCAAAACGAATTATTTTTTTAATTTCAAATGACGAATAATTTTAATGACTGAATTGTAACTCAAGCTGTCTTTATTGAAATGATTTTTACGTATACAAAAAAAGATGCAAAAAAGATACTAAAATAGTCAAGGTATATAAGTTCGGGTGTAACTAGAGCTTACGATTTCTTTTCGAACACAAGCGAGATTTTCGAGACCCGATAAATCGAGAACTCGACTTCTCGCGAGATTCTCGTGTATCGAAGTCCTCGTAAATCTCGCGAGCTTCACGACATTCTTTCTTAATCGCTGTATGGACAGTATTTATACACTTGGTTTTTTTACTTGTGACTTTTTTGTTGATTATTTTCTTCAATGACATTTAACTCAAAACATATTTATTATACATATAATTTTGTTCGCAATATTTTATTTTTCAACGAGACATCAAGAACACGGCTCCTCGCGAGATTCTCGAACCTCGAATTACTCGTAAGGCTCGCGAGATTCTCGAATCTCGAATTTCTCGTAAGGCTTACGAGATTCTCGAATCTCGAATTACTCGTAATACTTGCGTTCTTCTCAACTTTCAATTCAGTCGCTGCATTGGCAATATTCTACACATTTTGGAGTTTTTTAGTTGTGGTTATGCGGACATTTTGGCTTGTGCTCCAGAATAAATCATATCCTCTATATAAAACAGCCAATGAATAGATTAATTTGAATGTCGGGAAGCTCGCGAACCTTTCGCGTAATTCAAGATTCGAGAATCTCACGAGCCTTACGAGTAATTCGAGATTCGAGACTATCGCGAGAAGGCGAGACTCGCGAGAAATCTCTTCTCGAACATGTTCGAGAAATCGTAAGCTCTAGGTGTAACCGAACATTATATACTCAGCGTGAGCTTCAATTGCACATTTCATTTCAGATAAATTACTTTTCTACATAACACGTGGCACTGCCCGTTTAAAAAAAATGTCTCCCCATTTCTTCTTACAATAAAACTTGATAAGTGAAATATCTTTGATTTAAAACTATTTTTTGCCAAGTTATAGCTTATTATTCGAGTCTACGACCCCTTTAAACTTGTTTTATATCTAAGTTGCTGTGGTCTTTAACCGATCCCGTCCATTTTTACTAAAAACATTTTCTAATATAGGGAAAATTTGTGTACCCAATTTTATTACGATCCGTTAACTTTTCTTCGAGTTATGGCTCCTGAAATATAGAAAATTGCTTAGTCATAAAAGGGGCGGTGCCGCACCCATTTTTTTAAATATGAAGTTTTTCCTATTTATTGTTATAAATCCATTTGCGAAATGAAATACCATTGATATAAAGCTCTTTTTTGCAAAGATATAGCTTATTTTATTCGTCCGCGACCATTTTAAAAATCTTTTATATAAAAGTGGGCGTGGTGCTTAACCGATTTCGTTAATTTTTCTTCAAAACATTACTTATAGTAAAGGCAACCTCTCTGCCGAATTTTGTCACGATAGGTTTAACGATTTTTGATTTATGATTAATAATATTTGTAAAATTGATTTTATCATAAGTGGGCGGTGCCACGCCCATTTTCAAAACTTTTATCAAGAGTCTCGATATCAGTCCACACGTCAAATTTCAAGATTCTAGGGGTATTATTTACTAAATAATCAGGTTTGTGGGCGTGGTGATCATCCGATTTCGCTTATTTTCAATACCAATCTATTCTGGGTCTAGCTAAGCTCGTGTACCAAATTTGGTGAAGGTATCTCAATATTTAACCAAGTTATCGTGTTAACGGATACACGGACGGACGGACGGACATGGCTCAATCACTGATGATTTTGATATATGGAAGTCTATATCCATCTCGATTCCTTTATACCTGTACAACCAACCATTATCCAATCAAAGTTAATATACTGTGTGTGCAAAGCACGCTGAGTATAAAAAGGAATATCTCGGGTATTTTCATTTTTTTGCATTCATTTAAAAGCAAATTTCAATTGAATAAGCTTTTTTTTCTTATTTTTAACTGCTTTACTTATTTCTTAATCGCAATATATATATATATATATATGTTTTTACCCAACTACTTTGCTTTAATCCTTGCCAGCAGTTGTTTAATGGGCGCCTGCGTCATGTTGCCAGTCTTGTTTCTACCCGTACAAATGTCAGCGCGCTGGAGTTGTACTCGCCTGAAAGCCTGACCGTTTGGTCATTTGGTGCTCCAAATCAAGTTAGCCAACCAATCAACTAGGTAACTTGTTAACGGCTTAGCCATTTAACCACTTACTTAACTAACAACATTCACAAGCGCACGGCTTTTCAATAGCAGACAGGGCCCCTTTCACCGTCCGCCTTCGCAAAAGTTGCTTTTTATCGTTTTAGTTTTTTTACTTTATCTACTTTTAGTACATTTGTATGGTTTATTTTTTTTTTTTTAGTCTCTTGCTCTTCTTTCACCTCAAATTTACTAAGCACAAAAGCTCACTTTTATTGTCGCCAAATGAGCTGTTGAATGGTGTGAATTTCTTGCCGTAAATCGCATGGTTTTTCTTACAATTTTTTTGTTTTTCCACTTCCTTGCCATATACATATGCACCTATTGTTGTTGTTTGTGTTGTTATTGTCACTACTGTTGGTATGTAGTTTAGTTTTCATTGATTAAGACAATATCGTAAAATGGTGTTTATTTTTGCTTTCATGTGAAATGTGATCATGTCGCTGGCGAGGTAATCAACTTGCAGTGATCATCAACGCCGACAATCGATAGTTTCAGGTTGCACATGCAGTATTGCCATATTGTGAAAATTTATTTTAAAAATGAAGCATAGTACACGCAGTAAGAAGTAGTAAGAAGTCTTATTTTCGTAGAAACTTAAACACTTTTTTTTTTCGATAGCAATGCTTGGCTTTCTTTCACTCGATCAAATTTACCACAAGCTTTGCCCCATTCATGAAAAGGGCTTGTCATACAACGTCAAATGCGTTTGCCGTCGATTTTGGTTAGAAAGTCTAGTGACTTTTATAGTTAAGTTGGCCAATAAGAGAAAATACCGCTCCACAATAAACCAAATATGACTTTTAAAACTCATTTCCTGACATATTGGCAATTTATTTGCGTTTGTCAACAAGCATCTCATGATTAAATAATGCCAAAGCATGTGAAACAACGGAAACCATAAAATGGGTTGTGAAATAAATGAACACAAAATTTTAACGTTGGTTTTATCGTGTACTGCTTTATCGACTTCGATTCAGTAATGTGACATAATGAAAATGCTTTTGACCGCAACTGACCTGCGGGCCAGTATGAGGCAGTTTTTGATGTCAGTCATTTTTAACTATTGAAAACCTCTCTTTTCTTAAACCGTATTCCATTTGGTGTAAAATGAATTACTAAGATTTGTGGGGGAGCTTTTTTTACAATTTTTGGAACAATACTTTCAGATTTTCCTAAACAGCTGGCAATGTGTTTATGTTTTTTGCCGCCTCCGGGTGGCATCGGGGAGCCACTGCTGAAGGCAATCTCGTTGAGAAAAATTTTCCAAAGTGTTATGTTACTGTTCCTCGGACTTCAACGTAGTATCTTCGGTAGATAGGTTCGCACACTACTTTATATCACAGCGGCCGCCTTAAGCTTTGGAACATTTTTTATTTAAAATCGAATATCTTTAGCCTGCTTCGTTTGGCAACGCTGGTTGCATATAAATTACTCATATATACACACTTATAAGCACCGATACGTGTGCACCTCTGCGGTTTTTTACGTCTTTTACCACAAGCAACAACAAACGTTGTTAAGCAGCGATTTTATATATCGTTTATTCGACGTTTTTTTCTGCAATTTTTGAAATTTTTTGCAAGTTACAATTGCATTTTTGTGTTAAATTAAGCAAAAATGAAGCTAACTGAGGAAAGTGTTGGTGGTTAATGTGCGGAATTAGCTGCGCTTTTTTGCGCTGTTGTTGTTGTTTGTTGTGGTTTACTTCTCTTTTGTGTATTTCATTTTGTTTCACTCGCTTACGAATATTCGCTACACCTTTTTTAGTTGTGGTATTAGCAATTTTCTTATTAAATATGGAAGATCTTTGATTTCTTAGTGGTTTATCATTTTGTCTGCGGTTGTTTCGATTTATATTAGGGGAGACTACTTTTTTCTTGCAAACCGTGCACAGGTTGCACAAAATCCATGGATTGCGTATATTGTAAAGTCAAACAACAAAATATACTCAAAAATTATATGCAATCCGTGTAATTTATGTTATGCTCAAACCTTTGCACATTTTCGTGCCACAAATTGTAGGAAATGAAAATGCAACCCTGCTTCAACGACTTCGCTCGCGACAAATTGAGCAAATATTTTTCATGATTTTTCGTCGAAAGCGAATTCGCCTATTGAGTGGCCGAAATGAAAAGGACTTCGGGTAGCGTTGTTAAATTAATTGGGAACAAAGATGCTGCACGACATTCTGCACAGTGAATGGAGACGCCACCAGTCTCAGACATCGCCATTGTCAGCGTAGGATTTTTAAACTGCGTCAATTGACAGCCAATGCTCACTTAGTCATACTCCTAACCCTAGAGAGGTCCGCCGAACTTATTTCAAATGAACGTTGCACATTCATAAACTTCCCTAAAGCATACGCAGTACACTATTTTGCTGGGCTCTCAATCCCAACAGATGCCCGTGAAGTGGAACGGGCCTTCCGCAGGTTAATTCGTTCGGCGTCGGCTCGTTTTGTCCACTCAAGAAGAGTTCCAGAAGTACGGCCAAATTTTCCAGCGAATATTGCGGTCTTATTCAGAGAACGGGCTTTGGTAAGACAACACGGGTGCTATGGGAGGAACATCTAAAGAGCTGTAAGCTCTCTGCCGGTAAGTTATGTATTTTGTAAAGTCTGAATCGGGATAGGGTGAAGCATGCATTCATATTGGATCCCAGGGTATATGGTAATAGATGGGAAGAAAAAAGCGGATGAACTAGCTAAAAAGGGCGCAACCCTTGAAGATTGCTCTGTAGATTGGGCAAGATTAAGAGAAAGGTGGGAAATCTGCATGATCGACCAAGCGGAAAAGTCGTGGGCCCAAGCGCGGGGTTGTAAAGTGTCGTAGATTATGTGCAGGTCTTACAACCTTAGACTAGCAATGTTAAAAAGAGAGGACTGAAGCCTCATGACGAATATTCTGACTGGACCTTGCCTTCTGGCGTCACATGCCTTTAAATTAGGCTTGGTCCGTGATAGCAGATGCAGGAAGTGCCGGTTGGAGGAGGAAACGATCGAGCACGTTTTGTACTCGTGCCCTGGCTATTAGGAGTGACAAAGCTGTCAGATCTAGAAACTTAATGTGGCATAAGTCCTAGAAAGCTTCTAGTATTTGCCAAGAGGACGGAGTTGTTTTATAACATAGGTGCTGGTTTTTGATAGGGGTTTTCACTTTGGTTGTTAAACAAACTTCCGATAACACAACGGACTCATTCAGTCTACGTGAGGTCCTCATGGACCGGCCAGTTCAACTTAACCTAACCTTACATAGTACTTCGATATTTTTTACATTTAACTTTATTTCTTACTTATAACTAGATATTATAAAAATTTCTAAATACAAATGGGCCCAACAGCGCCATCTATTTGCCATCAATACGCGCATACTGCCATGAATCGCATGAATGGTCGTTCAAACTATTTTTCTCGTTTGACTCGAAATGACAAAAATGCTGTTCAACTGTAGCAAATAGCGAAAACAAGATAACTTTACGCCACCAGATACAAAATTTAACCATATCCATACATACATACATAGACAACAAGAGAAATAAATAACAAGCAGAGGAGCGACTGGCGCTGTAGAAATGCAACTTTGTCAAAGTGTGAAATAATTTAATGGATCTCACAGATTTTTTGAGAGCGAACACGCTGAGAAAGATAGGCAGTGAGAATTAATACCACAATTTTTTAAAAGTATGTGTACGCGAGAAAACTTTACCGTCATATGAGACAGAGTGATAAGTATAGGAAGCAGTTAAAGCGAGTAAGCGCTAGTCGAGAGATATGCACAAGAGACAGAATTTCCAATGTGTGCGTGTAGTTAAAATTCATGCGTGTTAGTGAAATTTCTTAGTATGCGTAACATTTCCCCTACAAAATGAGAGTGGGTGAAGATCGTGCTTACAGAACTGAAGAGGGATTGTTCATACATTGAGATCACAGATCCGGCTACCTGCTTTAAATTGCTAAATCTAATAGCTGCCTAAATGCTGTCGGAGCTCATGATCTTGTCATAACACACAAGCGAGGAGGCGGACAGACGGACACAGGCAGAATGAAATGCAGACAAAAACGGATTAGGTCGTTTTAAAAGGTAGCAATAGGCAAATAGACATGCGCACAATGCAACAAATCTTGATGAACAAAAGACCTCAAAAAAATTGTGGGTTTGTTTCTGCAGTTACTGGTGGGCTTAAGACGGGGTTTAGTGTGTCTACATAAACGTTTTAAAAATAATATTTAGTTTTTTTTTTAGTTTATACTGGCGGTTGTGATGAAATATTTAGTGACTGGTGTTTTAGTTACATGTTAGCTTGTTTTCTTAGGGTTGCTTTATGTTCTTTCACACTTGTTTTGTGCTGGCAATTTGTAGACAGGATTTCATCTGCATTTCGCAGGAATATAAACAACATTTTTTGCTGAGTGATGTTTTTACAGCAGCTCAGTGCCTATTCAATGGAAAATGGATGGTGAAAAAGGAAAATGATGAGAAGAAAATTTTAAATTTGTTATTTTAACTGACAATAATTAAAATTTTGCTAAGGTTCACGGTAATTTTTTTTAGGACTTCTAGTATTTTTAAAAATCATCAGCATAATATTAATGAGATTTATGCTACTTTTGTGACTCTCGTTTTTGTGTGGTGGAACGTATTTCCTAGAAAATAAATAAAATAAATGTAAGGCGCGATAACATCCGAAGAGATCTAAGGCCGAGCTTCTCTTCCAATTTGAGCCGTGTTCCTCTTGATTTTCCCTACAAATTGGCCGGGCGGGACCTACATGTTTTATGCGGACTCCGAACGGCATCTGCAAGGCAGATGAGTTTTCACAGAGAGCTTTTCATGGCAGAAATACACCCGGAGCGCTTACCAAACACTGCCGAGGGGCGATACCGCTTAGACAAAATTTCTTCCAATGGAAAAACCTTATTTCTAAAATTTTGATGTTGCTTTGCCCGGGGTGTGAACCCAGGGCATACGGTGTGGTAGGCGGAGCACGCTACCATCACACCACGGTGGCCGCCAATGACGTATTTCCTAGAAGGCTGGCATATTTTGACATTTAAACAAATATGTCGGTAGCATTGGCTACTAACCATTTTTAGGTGTAAATTTGATTATGCAATCATTGGAAGTCATCATTTTCTTCCTCTATATGAATAATAGGATCTGCATAAAGGGTTACTCCATTTTCATTGTACAGTCGTTTGCCTTTGTGGCTCAGTCAATTCAGAGAGCTGCCCCGCCCCCTATTGGCTACTTTTGGTTCAAATATCATTGAAAGCCATCAAGCTGCTCTGCAGTGATTGAGCCACAAAGACAAATAAAATAACTAAATTTTATCAATCACTTTAAGTATAAGAGTTATATAAATAAAGGCTCACTAGAGAAGGTCGAATAAGGTCGATTTTCTCAGCGCTCATGCTATTGATACCTTTCTGCCACTGCTTCTTTCTTCCTGAAAAGGCGTCTCGCTTCCTTTTTCAACTCACGATAGCGTTCACACACTCCTCTTGTCGCGCTCGCTTTTAACGTAGCCTTGCAGGCAGCGTCCTTTCTTTCGGTTGCAACGCGGCATTCTTCATCGTACCAGTTGTTTTTTCGTGGCCGCCGGTAACCAATTTTTTCCTCGGCGGCAGTACGAAGTGCTTTGGCGGTATGCTCCCACTGCTCCTGTATTCCTTCAGGCTGAGCTGTGCTCTCAGAGAGCAGGTGTGAGGGTCGAGTTACGATATTATTTGCAGTCTGTTGTGATTGCAGCCTTTAGATGTCTAGCTTTCCTTGTGTTTTTTGTTCCTTGGTTTTAGCCGCGCTGAGACGGGTGCGTATTTTGGCTGCGACTAGACAAGGGTCCGAGTCGATGTTAGGTCCTCGGATCGTGCGCACATCTAAAACACTAGAGCCATGCCGTTCGTCTATCACAACGTGATCGATCTGATTGCGAGTATTTCGATCAGGAAAAGCCATGTAGCTTGATGTATCTTTTTATGCATGAACCTCGTGCTGGATATGACCATGTTTCGAGCACCGGCAAAGTCAATCAGCCTCAGTCAATTAGGAGAAGTTTCAGTGTGTAGGCTGAACTTTCCGACTTTAGGGCCAAAAATACCTTCTTTGCCCACCCTGGCCTTAAAAGCGCCAAGCACGACTTTTATATCATAACGGGGGCAGCGCTCGTATGTGCGTTCTAATTGTTCAAAAAGCGTCTTTCACCTCATCGTTTTTCTCCTCAGTCGGCGCATGGGCGCAGATGAATGATATGTTAAAAAAAGTTGCTTTTATTCGGATAGCGGCGAGACTTTCGTCCACAGGCGTGAACGCCAATACTTGGCAAAAAAGTCTCTCTCCCACCACGAATCCCACGCCGAAACTGCGCTTATTTATTCATATGGCCACTCCAATAGGTGTCACAATTTTTGATCTTCTTTCTTCCTTGCTTCGTCCAACGCATTTCTTGGATGGCGGTGATGTCAGATTTTGCTTTGACGAGCACATCAACCAGCCGGGCATCTGCACCAATCCCATTCAGAGAGCGGTCGTTCCAGGTGCATGCCCTCAATTCATTGTCCTTCAAACTTTTGCCATAGTCGTCATCAATAGAGAGTGTATTTATCCGAGGCTTGTTGTTATATTTCATTGGAGTATGGTTTTACGTGGCGGGTCCCATGCCCAGCGCACAAACCGCTCAGCGGGGGTGAAAATATTACTTTCACGTTTATAAAGCGAGCCGCTTGCTCCAAGACAAACGCCCGCTTGCAGCCGCGCCTAGTGGTAAACAGACGCTACCGATGGGAGATCCCCCGGCTAGCTCTAAAACCGATAATGTTAGAGTGGCCTAGCCAGGTTGTCGCCTTCTCACATTAGTGTTTAGTGGCTAACCAGAGGATACTTGACCGCAAGCAACCGGAAGTAGTGAGCTGCTTGAACCGCATGCAAAAGAATCGCTCTGGCCATTCCCAGGTGAATGGCGGTCAGAAGCTTTCCCCACTTTCGTGGACTTCTACACACGGCTCCACCCTCCTTTCTATTCATTATAGGGAGTATTATCGCTTCACCCGCACCCAACAACATCAAATCTAATCATATTACTAAGTACAAAACAAATTACAAACTTCAAAAAAGTAAAATCACAAATAAATATGTCAGTGATTTTCATTTTGTTACGATCATCAATCATTCAGATAAACCGTATGAAGGTGATCTGCTTTGGAATCATTAACTTGAAATTTGTCTGAATATTTTACTTCTACAATTTGATTATAGTCTAATACTAGGTACAAACACACGCCATATTGGCAATTTATACCATTTGGGCAATTTATTACGCAATTTATCATATAATAAATTGTGATAACAAATTGCCAATTTAAAAAAAATTGCGTAATAAATTGTTTCAAACTGTAAATACAACCTTTTAAATGTGTTTATTGAGTAGATTTAAACGTCAGCTGCGCATGGCTCAACTATATGGTTGGCTCATCTCATCAGCTGATATTATTTTTTTCATTTCACTGAAGTAGGAGTTGTCAAAAGAGGATTGCAAACTCAAAATGAAACCAAAACATTGAACACATTATCTTACAACACACAAACATTTTAAAGTTTTATGTTTTCATTCCATTCCATTCACCTAATTCCAACACGCACATTTTGACATTCTGAACACAGGTATGTTGTTGCTGTAGAGATGAGGCAACCGGCCATCAAATTACTATTGTGTAAGCTAAATTGAGTTGTATGAACACCACTCGATTTGAATTGATATTGCCTCAATTTATTTTTCTGTTTGAACATAGCATAATTGTGGTAAAAAATATTTAAATAGAAGCTGATAAGCCACTTTAGGTTCAAGATGATGACTTATTGATTTTTACAAATTATTTCTTATTATTTATTTATTATTACTTATTAAGTCTTTGAACACAAGTTCTTACAGACTACCAATGAAAAAATTATACAGCACACTATTAAGAAAATTCTTACAGGCTACTAACAATTTTCATACAATTAAAAAACAGACTATAATTAAGAAATACATAAAGTTAACAAGTCAATGAAAAACTAGCACTTACAGACTAATATAAAAGTATTGAAAACTAGAAAACACACTTTAATAAATTTATAATAACATTCTTCGACAAAGAGAAATCAAGCTCAATAAAATATGAGATCTTATTAAATTCACTCATAACTCGGTTAATTGCAGCATTTCTCGCATAATTCGTTCTACTATTAATGCCACAAAAACGGTAAAAGCTTCTAAGTTCTTTCCTTGGAACATTAAAATTCATTTTCTCAAGAAGAGCAGCACAATCTGTATACCCATGGATGATGCAATATAAAAAGGTCAAATAAAGAATAGACCTTCTCACTTCTAAAGTTTTAAGATTTAAAAGAAGTGAACGTGCATTATATGAGGGAAGGGGGCTAGTAAATCTAAGTGATCGCAGACAGTATTTAAGAAAACTCGGAACTATTACGCCGAATAAAACCAAGCATTGCATACGATTTGGCTATGATAAAGTTTACATGGCTTTTGAAAGAAAAGCCAACCAAGCTCTTGATTTTGTCAACAGTCTGCAGTGGATTGTTATCAATGGTATATGAACTATTAAACTTAAAGCGCAATTTAGTGTAGGTTACGTTAAAGCATTTACTAATATTTAAAGAAAGATGCGATCTAACGCACTAGTAATAAAGACTGTAAATTTCACACTGAAGTTCGAACATATCACGTGAAAACTTTATGATGGAGAAAACTTTGAGATCATCAGCGTACAAGAGAAACCTAGCATACGAACAGCAGGTGCTGATGTCGTTGATGAACAGGATAAAGAGCAAGGGTCCAAGAATACTGCCTAGAAGAACGCCGGAAATCGCAAGGTATGGATCGGATGATACACCACCAATACAAACAATACACCATCTGTTAATTAAATATGATTTTAGCCACTGCAGAAAAATTGAGTGAACACCAAGACAGGAAAGTTTATGAATAAAGATCTCATGTGATACCTTATCGAAAGCTTTGGCGAAGACAGTATAAGTACAATACACCTGGTATCCAGATGCAAAAGCAGATATCAATACTCACTAAACTCCACTAGATTGGTGACCGTCGAACGTCCCGCAACAAAACCATGCTGCTTGGCACAAATTAAGCTCTTCATACTCTTTACAAATGCAAAATATATACAAGTGAAGATCACTTGACCTGAAGTTGCATGCTAAAATAGTATATTATACATAGCAAATGCTAGAATCTAGAAAATGTTATTGAAATAAAAACAATTAGAAATAAGCAAAATATTAAATATTTCTAAGTGGGCTTGGTCGAGCGGCCGGTGAATAAAGACCTAACATTAATTGATTGTGTCCATTGTGTTACTAGAATTCGTTTGACGACCAAACAAGAAAACCTCTATAAGGTACCCGGACTTATATAATGGAATAACTCTGTCCTTTTGGCAAAACCTAGAAGTTTTCTGCGCCCTCGAAATCTGGCAACTCTGCCAAACGCAGTTGCTGTAGCCTTGACCTCGTGAGCACACTACACAAACACATAACGTGATTAATCGCACTTCAGCTGTTGTTACTAACGAGGCCTTATTTATAGGCATGTGACGCCAGAAGACAGTGTCCACTTAGTATGCCTATCGTAAACCTTAAATCTTCTCATTTTATAGCAACTTGTAGATCAACATTGTGAGCCTATCGTCGCAGGATTTGCACATGATCTTAGAAATTTTGCAGCCCCGCGTTTCTGTTCGAACTCTTCCTGCTTGATGGAGCATATGCAACTCTTGTCTCCCTTTGATTTGTTCCAAACGGATCGGACTAATCAGTCTTTTCGTTACCTTCTATCTCCTTATGTCCGGGAACCCAATATATATATGGTGTCCGACTTGAGCGAAGTCTCTCCAATGCTTCTTTGCACTGCAAGACACCTCCTGATGAGGTACTGTGTGAGATTATTGCCTTGATAGCTGACTAATTATCACGGCTACAATTTCCGCCTGAAAGCCATTCTAGTGATCCGGCAGTCATACTTATTTTTAGATCGCCACATGTGTCTAAGTAACTTATTGCAAAAAAAAAAATTATCCCAGCTTTTCTTTAAAAATTATTTGAATGATAGATATTTCGTTTAAATTTTTATACTCAGTTGAGCAGAGCTTACAGAGTATACTAACTTTGATTGGATAACGGTTGGTTGTACAGGTATAAAGGAATCGAGATAGATATAGGCTACCATATATCAAAATCATCAGTACCGAAAAAAAATTTGATTGAGCCATGTCCGTCCGTCCGTCCGTCCGTCCGTCTGTCCGTTAACACGATAACTTGAGTAAATTTTGAGGAATCTTGATGAAATTTGGTATGTAGGTTCCTGAGCACTCATCTCAGATCGCTATTTAAAATGACCACGCCCACTTTTTCGATATCGAAAATTTCGAAAAACCGAAAAAGTGCGATAATTCATTACCAAAGACAAATAAAGCGATGAAACTTGGTAAGTGAGTTGAACTTATGACGCAGAATAGAAAATTAGTAAAATTGTGGACAATGGGCGTGGCACCGCCCACTTTTAAAAGAAGGTAATTTAAAAGTTTTACAAGCTCTAATTTGGCAGTCGTTGAAGATATCATGATGAAATTTGGCAGGAACGTTACTCCTATTACTATATGTATGTTCAATAAAAATTAGCAAAATCGGAGAACGACCACGCCCACTTTAAAAAAAATTTTTTTAAGTCAAATTTTAACAAAAAATTTTATATCTTTACAGTATATAAATAAATTATGTCAACATTCAACTCCAGTAATGATACGGTGAAACAAAATGCAAAAATTAAAGAAAATTTCAAAATGGGCGTGGCTCCGCCCTCTTTCATTTAATTTGTCTAGGATACTTTTAATGCCATAAGTCGAACAAAAATTTACCGCTCCTTGTAAAATTTGGTAGGGGCTTAGATTCTTGGACGATAACTTATTTCTGTGAAAAAGGGCGAAATCGGTTGAAGCCACGCCCAGTTTTTATACACAGTCGACCGTCTGTCCTTTCGCTCGGCCGTTAACACGATAACTTGAGCAAAAATTGATATATCTTTACTAAACTCAGTTCACGTACTTATCTGAACTCACTTTGTATTGGTATTAAAAATGGCCGAAATCGGACTATGACCACGCCCACCTTTTCAATATCGAAAATTACGAAAAACGAAAAAATGCCATAATTCTATACCAAATACGAAAAAAGGGATGAAACATGGTATTTGGATTAGTTTATTGACGCAAAATATAACTTTACAAAAAAACTTTGTAAAATGGGTGTGACACCTACCATATTAAGTAGAATGAAATGAAAAAGTTCTGCAGGGCGAAATAAAAAACCCTTGAAATCTTGGCAGGAATACTGTTCGTGGTATTATATATATAAATAAATTAGCGGTATCCAACAGATAATGTTCTGGGTCACCCTGGTCCACATTTTGGTCGATATCTGGAAAACGCCTTCACATATACAACTACAACCACTCCCTTTTAATAGCCTTATCAATACCTTTAATTTGATACCCATATCGTACAAACACATTCTAGAGTCACCCCTGGTCCACCTTTATGGCGATATGTCGAAAAGGCGTCCACCTATAGAACAAAGCCCCCCGCCATTTCAAAATACTCATTAACACCTTTCATTTGATACCCATATCGTACAAACATATTCTAGAGTCACCCCTGGTCCACCTTTATGGCGATATCTCGAAAAGGCGACCACGTATAGAACTAAGGTCCACTCCCTTTTAAAATACCCATTAATACCTTTCGTTTGATACCCATATTGTACAAACGCATTCTAGAGTCACCCCTGGTCCACCTTTATGCCGATATCTCGAAAACGCGACCACCTATACAACTACCACCACTCCCTTTTAAAACCCTCATTACTACCTTTAATTTGATACCCATATCGTACAAGCACATTCTAGAGTCACCCCTGGTCCATCTTTATGGCGATATCTCGAAAAGGCGTCCACCTGTAGAACTAAGCCCCACGCCCATATTGTACCAACGCATTCTAGAGTCACCCCTGGTCCACCTTTATGGCGATATCTCGAAAAGGCGACCACCTAAACAATCACCACCACTCCCTTTTAAAACCTTCATTAATACCTTTAATTTGATACCCATATCGTACAAACACATTCTAGAGTCACCCCTGGTCCACCTTTATGGCAATATCTCGAAAAGGCGTCCACCTATAGAACTAAGGCCCACTCCCTTTTAAAATGTTCATTAAGCTCTTTCATTTGGTACCCATATCGTACAAAGAAATTCTAGGGTCACCCCTGGTCCACCTTTATGGCGATATCTCGAAACGGCGTCCACCTATGGAAATAAGGATCACTCCCCTTTAAAATACTCATTAACACCTTTCATTTGATACCCATATCGTACAAACAAATTCTAGAGTCAACCCTGATCCACCTTTATGGCGATATCCCTAAATGGTGTCCACCTATAGAACTATGGCCCACTCCCTCTTAAAATACTCTTTAATACCTTTCATTTGATACACATGTCATACAAACACATTCCAGGGCTACCCTCGGTTCATTTTCCTACATGGTTATTTTCCCTTATGTTGCCACCATAGCTCTCAACTGAGTATGTAATGTTCGGTTACACCCGAACTTAACCTTCCTTACTTGTTATTTTTCATTTTAAAATCTTCAATCTTCCATTATCGCCTGGTCTTTATCGAGTTGCTGCAAAACTAAGTAATATCGACTTCTGTGAAGTACTTCACAAAATACTGTTTTCGAATTTGTTGTTTTCTTTTCCATCGAAGAAAAACACTAAACCTTAAATGCTCTGCAAAACAAGTAAAACGAAACAGATTTCTAGCAATTAACGTCATGCATGAATTTGTCATTATTTATTTGTACAAGAGATTAAATATTTTTACTCAGTAAGTATAAATGTTGCCAAGCGAAACTTGGTAAATGCAAACCAAACAACAATAACAGTAAAATGCTATTTTCATTAACTTGAAAGATTGTTTTGAGAGCTGTTCGCTATTGTTTTCGCATTGGAGGTTGTGTGCAATTAGTTTGTGATTTTTATTACTTATTTATTTATTTTTCTTAGATATTATTTATGCTTTATTTATGTAGTGAAATATGCAGCTAAATAACTGTTGTTTATATTTCAAAAACGTATTGCTAAAATTTTTCGAAAGCACTTGCCTTCATACATAAATTGCACCTACAAAGTCTGTACATTCCTATGATAAAGGAAACTAATGACCATGCTTTTTTTGCAATCTACAAAATATTTTTTTGCAAATTATCAGGCAAAAGTAATTTTCAGCATACTTATGTATAAATACTTAGCCTGAGAAAAAAAAAGATTCTGTTATTTGACGCTGTGAAAATAAAATTATGGACTAATTATGAGCATGACTTGATTGTGATGTGTTTATGCGTTTGTTAGCTCTTTGTATTGCATGTGAAATGATGAGCGTTGATTAGTTCGATATGGGTTTGCAAAAAGAAGGAAGAGAATACTGATTCGAGGCTTTTTATATTTTAGTGACCAAAATAAACATCACACTCCTACTATGATGCTCGGAATCCCTTCCATCCCGACATCATTAACAATACAGTTCTGAATTTATTTGAACAAAGTATGGTCTTAAAATTAATCTACTTATTTTGATAGGTTCTTTTATCTGATCAGTCAGACTTTGTTCGATGTACACTTTGTATTTAGTATATTTAAACTTTTTTTTTGATATTGATATGCCCAATGTCGATGTGATCTTATAAAACACCAAGGACGCTCGATATTTATTTTATATCATAATATTTAATGGTTCTAGAAGTAGACACGACTTTTTGATCCGCATTATACTCCTATAATAACCAAGCTAAAGGCCATGCTCTAGAGAATTCGTTCCAAGCAAATTTTTGTATCAATACTAATAAACGGCGTGACTATCACATCAATGCTATATTATATCATATCGCATCATATCGTATTTTTTCGTTGAAGACAACACATAATATCGTAGCTGACCCCTTTTACTCTTTATAGCATTACTAGCAGACCCGGCAGACGTTGTTCTGCCCTAAATTTGGCCTATCTGCATACATTTTAATAAGCTTTTTCCCTCTAACTCTGCCCTACCCCTCTACACTTTTTCCTAATCTTTTTATTCACTCCTCCCTCCGTCTTTTTCGCTTCATCTGAATCTTAGTCTCATTCTATCTCTTTCTCTATCTTTATCTTTTAACATAACTTCAGATCCAACCATCCCATATCACATCACATCTCATCAAATCCTATCATGCCGTGTCAGTTCATAGAATCGTTTAACATCTCTTCAGGTCTCACCATCCCATATCACATCATATCATAGTTAGTTCTATAGGTGGACGGCTTTTTGAGATATCGCCATAAAGGTGGACCAGAGGTGATTCTAGAATGTGTTTGTACGATATGGGTATCAAACGAAAAGTGTTAATGCGTATTTTAAAAGGGGGTGGGCCTTAGTTCTATAGGTGGACGCTTTTCGAGATATCGCCATAAAGGTGGACCAGGGGTGACTAGAACGATATGGGTATCAAATGAAAGGTGTTAATGATTATTTAAAACGTAGTTGGTCTTAGTTCTGTAGGTGGACGCCTTTTCGAGATATCGCCATAAGGGTGGACCAGGGGTGACTCTAGAATGTGTTTTTACGATATGGGTATCAAATTAAAGGTATAATGAGGGTTTTAAAAGTGAGTGGCCCTTAGTTGTATATGCGAAGACGTTATCGAGATATCGAAAACATGTGGACCAGGGTGACCCAGAACATCATCTGTCGGGTACCGCTAATTTACTTATATATATAATACCACGAACAGTATTCCTGCCAATATTCCAAGGGCCTTTGATTTCGCCCTGCAGAACTTTTTCATTTTCTTCAACTTAATATGAAAAGTGTCACACCCATTTTACAAAGTTTTTTCTAAAGTTATATTTTGCGTCAACAAACCAATCCAATTACCATGTTGCATCTCTTTTTTTATATTTGGTATAGAATTTTGGCATTTTTTTAATTTTTCGTAATTTTCGATATAGAAAAAGTGGGCTAAGTTTAGTAAAGATACATCAAGTTTTGCTCAAGTTTTCGTGTAAGCGGTCGAGCGGAAGGACTGACGGTGGACTGTGTATATAAACTGGGCGTGGCTTCAACCGATTTCACCCATTTTCACAGAAAACAGTTACCGTCATAGAATCTATGCCCCCACTAAATTTCATAAGGATTGGTAAATTTTTGTTCACATTACCTCAGATCTTAACATACCGTATCATATAATAGAATCACTTAAAATCACTGCAGATCTTAGCATCCCATATCACATCACCTCAGTTCAGACCTTGCCTTAATCATTTCACAGGTAACTCCTTGTTAATATTAAATATCAACTCAAAGAATCATTTAGCATTACTTCGTATTCATCATCAGATTTTACATCACATAATATCTTACCCTAACGTAACACATCGGATCCCACCATAACGATTTTCTATGCCGAGTCACTTAACATACCTCAGATCTTACTATCACATATCACATGACATGTCATCATGTCACCTCACACCAGCTCTTACCATGCCATTGCATCACTTCAAATCTT